>NC_090940.1:332669531-332971012 GCF_040938575.1 Ambystoma mexicanum | reverse complement strand
AGGTTGTAGAACTGTGAGTTTTGCAAAAAATGAGAAAGTGGTTTGTGGAAGAAGTATGCATAGGTGATGGGGTTGTGCGGTAAAATTATTCTAGTGTTATGATTTGCAGTGTAGTGGTGTTATAGGGTTGAGGAAGCGTGGTGTATTGTAATGGAAGAGAGTATAATTCATAAATGGAATGAGGATGTGAGTAATATCATGGAGTCTAGCATGCGTGGATAGTTTAGGATAATACAAAGTATAGTTATGTTATTAAAGTTGTTATGACACACATGCCAAATTAAAATACTTACATTTTAGAGATGGAAGAGTTTGCTTTCTTGAATAGGTTTCTTTGGTGATCTTTTTTTGGGAAATATAAAAAGTAAGATTGTTGGCAAATCTGAACATTGTGCAGTGCTATAAGTAGCAGGACATGGCATTCACAATGGAAGTAGAAGTAATTTTAAAAGCACTATTAAACTATTGTGATGGCTGCTGCAGGGAAGCATGTTTTGCAGAATAGAAAACCACTTACAGTTGAAGTGAAGTAAAAGGGGAGGTTGTATAATACGTTGTAATATGAAGGTGTGCTATAGATTTGAAAGAAGGCAGGTCATTTTAAAAAAAACCTTTTTGTACTTTAGCTTGGTAATTGAGGTGTCATGCAATTGTTCACTGCTATAACATGTAGCACATATAGCAGTGACTGTGCAAGCAGAAGTACTTTTAAAAGTGCTAATGAAACATTGGCACAGATGACGCAGTGAAGCATGTTTTGCAGCATATAAAAACTATTGAAGCTGAAGGCAAGGTTGTATAATACAGTGTAATACAAAGGTCCTCTATAGTTTTGAGGGAAGGCAGCTCATTTAAAAACATATGTCATGATTTCTTGTACTTTAGGTTGGTAATTGAGGTACCTTTCATTATGGAATTGTTCACTGCTAAAGTATGAGGCATTTGTAGCAGTTGATATGCATGGATAAGTACTATTAAAAGCACTAAATAACTATTGGGATATGTGCTGCAGTGAAGTATGTTTTGAAGCACAGAAAACCAGTATTTCTTGAAGTCAAATTTAAAAAAAGGTGTTATAGATTTTTACTTTTGAAAATTAATAATTACCTGTTGTATATCTTCTTAGATGTAGATTCTGGAATTTCAATCCTGTAGATCCTGGAAATAGAAGTCTGTAAATGTGTGTACAGTAGTTTGCAATTGATCAGGCTCTTAATCATGGCACAAATGCACTCTCAGAGTTGAAAGATACATCTGAACTGTTGAACTAAGGTGAGAGAGTTAGATGTAAGGCTTTTCAATGTGATTGGTGGATGGGTCTGTGACTGTTTGAATGTAGCTAATCAAGGAGTGTTACAGAGATATCAGTAAATAGGGAAGAAGTGTTGCCCTGTTCCCCAGCCCTGTTGCACAGACATTACTGTTTGCAGATGGCATGTGCCATCTGGGCTCTTTTACCATACCCTGCAGGGAAATTAGACTGAAGAGACCACAGACACCACAGATGTCCTTCAACGTTGGATGGATCAAGCAATCAGGCCTTCTTTTTGTGGAGGAGGTGTTAAACTGCACAGTAGGACAGGTTAGCAACTGCTTCATTTCTTGTTTGAATTAAGGAAAGCATGGAGCTCAACAAGAAGACTCTTTGGATAATAGCTAATTTGTGGGTTAATTGGCTGCAGATATATTCAGCGCAGCTTGGTATCTCACATATTCTTGACTTTGCAAGCTTGGAAGTGGTTTAGTATGGAGTTTGTAGTATGAAATGGAGTCAACTACTACCCACGTGTGAAGATATGGTGAATTTGAAACATCCGGAAAAAGATTATAGTACATTGTGCAGGTAATATTTTAGGGGATGTGACTGGTGTATCTTTGCAGATACGATATTGAGATATGAGAACGTTTTTTTTTCCTATCTCTATTCTTGCCTTCTAATTTGCGAGGGTGGACACGTGACCCTGTGACACCACACTGTGGACCAATTCTTTAGTTTTTATTATTTAGGTGTTCCTAAAGTTAGGGGGCTTTTTTGGTCCCACAGTTCAATCCCCCGACCTCTTTTGTGTTCATTGCCGTATCTTTGCAGTTTACCATGAATGCTACTTTCAAAAGTCTGATGAAATTTTTCCAGAAACAATGTTTATTTTCCCCACGAATTAGCACAGGGACAAGTGTGGAAAAGATCCAGGCTGTTTTGTCCACCAATAGAAAAAGCGAGGTAGAATGTGAATAACGCCATATGTGCATTTCTTTTGAGATTTTGGAATGTCATCTTTTGAAAATGATACTAATAGTCATGATTGCGTAAACATTATTAGAAAAGATGGAGTACATCTTGCAAATGTTGGAAATTAGCATTTTGTTAATAATATTCCGAGTGCAGTGAACATTGATTTTTGTGAAAGAAATTAAATTGGAAGAATATGTAATGAACATGTGTATGAGTACACATTGCATTTTACATGTTAAGATCACACACTTACAAAAACAAAAGGGCTCTTTTAAGAAAAACTTCCAAAAAAAGGAGTCAATTAATACAGCCTTTATTGAGTAATTGTTTGTAGGTCAGAGAAGAGATGTGTAACAGAATTACATTTCTGCCAAACGTTATCATCTGTTCTATACATGATCCAGTATTTGCAATGGCATGGATTTGAATGCCAATGGAAATGTTAGAGGTTCCTATGGATTCTGCCTTCTTTATGCATCAACATAAAGCAGGCAGACTCAATAAGGATTTACTGTACATGCTTTGTTAATTCTATTTTTAGACTTTGAAAGGTGGTTTCCCATGAAACCTTCTATATTTGGTGTTTTTAAAAACATTTTTGTTTCCTATATAAATGTTCCTCCATAGCTGCCAAATCTCGCATTTCACTTAGCCACATTTCTTTTTCTAATGTAGCAACTGATTTCCAATTCCTAAGGATAATTTTCTTACCCACTGCAGCCCCTCTAAATAACCATTTTTTTGGCACTGAGATAGGTCATCCAAGATGGAGTAATTCCCCAGAATTAACGTCTCGAAATTAAAATCAATGGTCACTTCCAGGATTTCTACACAAATTTCACAGACATCACTCCAAAACCCACGAACCTTCACACAATCCCACAGCATATGTTCCATCGTACCATTATCCTGAACACATGCCCAACATTCCGGACCATCCTTTTAATAGGAGACAAGGTAAAAATGGTTTGTTTGCAAAGATATGGGGGAGATTTTTGGAACTGTATTGAATTAGATTTTGTAGGCAATGAGATGTGAACTGCGGGTTAGGGTGGGTTTCGTTTCTATACATACTATTGTTTTTGATGTTTCTGTGAATTTGTATATAATTTTGTAAATATGTTATTGCTTTTTAAAATTGATGTCTTCTTTCTCTACATTGAAAATAAAGTTCCAAAAAAAAAAAAAAACATTTTTTTGTTGTTTTAAAGGTGGGGAGTGAGCGAGCAGGATGGTGAGGGGACGGGCACCAACCAACCATTTTAGAGGAGCGACAGTTGGAGAAGGAAAGATGTTGGGCACTGATGATGTAACTATGGGAGGGGAAATCCTTTCTATGCGCCTTCACAGCGGGCTCAAAGGCGCTCTGGAATTGCTCCCCCGGGTAGATTAGTGCATCACAGTACACACAGAGGACAGTTGTTCTCTGAAGAAAGAGATCAACTGCCTCTTGAATAGTCTGCAATGCAGAAGGAGGAGTCATCTGCCCATCTGAGGTGGAACAAGAATAGGCATGAATGGAAGGTTAAGCATCCAGTAGAACTGGTGACTCTTTGTCCTGAGAAAGGCACTGCATTTCTCAGGGAAGTCGGGTCGAAAGTCTGGGTGTGGTGACGTATGGAGTTTTTTTCCAAAGGAGTACTGCCCCTTCTGGACACAACTGAGTGTGACACCACACTCGGTGCAGCACACAGGGGCAGCCTAAGCCTTCTGCATTCTGCCTATGATTTTTAAAAACCACCAGACCCAGGATTCTCTCTGACCACTAGACATAGAAGGTACCTCTTCTACTTCATCATTCTCCTCCTCTTCCTCCTGCAGTTCATCTGCTCCAGTGCCTCTGTTCCCATCGTCAGGCCCTCTGGGTGGTGATGGCGGTGGTGGTCCTTCATGGAAGGCATGGCCATGACAAATGTCACAGTTAAAACAAATCAACCAAGTCTTGCAGCTCCCAGAGTGTGAAATGTTCTCCTGTCCTCTGCCAGATTGAGAATGACTATGAGAAATGTGGGATACCTCATTGTAATTGATAACAAAAGTCAGTGCATTTTAGAGAATCATAGGTAGGCAGGATGTTCACAGAAAGAAAAAAATATAATTTAGACAATACACCCGGTGCCTTTGAAGTGAGGAAGTGCACACAGAAATGGTGTTTTGCATGAGGCATCTTTAATACTTACAATGGTGTTAATGGCTCAAAGGCAATATTGGTGTAGTCCAAACACAGAAATAAAACAAGAGTAGACAGGTCAGAATGCTTATGTATAAAGGGGATTGTACCGTGATTTAGGTATATGTGGGCAACATTTAAAAAAATCACACTATATAATAAAAGGTCAGATACATTTTTGTCCACACCCATCCTGGACTGCTCCACCTTCTGTCACAGCTAGATGATGCTGTTGCCTTGGAAAACATATATAAATTCGGATTTGTTATTATTTGACAAATGAGCAAAATCTCCCTTAGATCAAAAATGAATTAAGATAACCAATTACAAAAGTGTGAAAAAATACATAGGCACTAGACAGAAAGGTTAATTGGTGGGAGTGTGCGGCGAGTTCAGAGGCATTAGGGACCTCCCTAATAAATGCAAAAGAGGGGGTGCTAGAGAATAGTGCAAGATTGAAATTAATCTTAGTAGTAGAATCCTCCCAGCACTAGCTCTCCACACTTATCCTAACCATCTAACCAATTTGGAGCTTTTATGCAAAATTGGGAGAACAAATCCTAATCACCAGCACAAAGTTGATCAATTTCTGAAATTAGAGACCAGGTTGTATGGAGTCTAATAATGATTTAGCTCATAAATTACATTAAAACAGACCACATAAAATGTTAAACCTCTGAAAATGTCTTCCTTTATGCACTTTAGCCCATGTACATGGGCTTTTACACTAGAATATATATATATATATAAAGGCTCCCTCTAGCAGCCCTACTGGGCCCGAAATCAGAGGGTAAGCCGGGTGCACCGTCTCGAGGCAGACCGGTCAGCGGGGAAGAGGAAGAGCGAACGCAGAAGCAAAGAGGACGGTCTTGAGCTGCTTCCGGAACCAGAGATGGTTCTCCTCAAGTTTCAGAGTGGCAGGGAGGCTGTTCCAGAAGGGGGACCTGGCCGAGGAAAGAGATCTACCCCCAACTCATTGCTTGGAGAAGCGACTGACCCTGAGGGAGTTGGAGGTGGAAGAGCGAAGAACTCGAGTGGGAAGGTATTTACGGAGGGAGAGTTGAAGGTATTTTGAATAATAATGTTTACAGTTTGGCCAGCTGAGGGCACACATGACAAGAGTATCATAGAGCACATGTAAACCCATTTATTGTCCAGCTATAAAGGTAAAAAGCTGAAAAAGAGGCAAAGTATATTAGAACTTTGGAGGTTGTATGAAGAAGACGAAAGCAGTAATAAAGGAAAGGGGAATGCTGAGGGTGTATGTACCCTGCTCCTGTTAGATAGTGTAAATACGACAAAGGCTTCAACGCTTGTGAAATCAATACCCCAGACGAGTGCAGAGAAAAGCACCCAGTCGGCGCAGGCTCCAGCACCTGTACAGCCGACAGCTCCACCCATAATGGGCCATTATCCATTAAAACCAGCTGTAGAAAATACAAACCCCCAATATAAACCCCCAGCATATTCTGAATCTAACCTACTAAGTGGAATAATTGCAGCAAGCGACAGACGGGACGTGGCAATTGTGAAATTAGAGACTAAAGAGTGGAGAAATATGAAAAACAGAGGGATAATTGCAATGGCCTATAGGAAAAGGGAGGGGCCCTGCCCTACGGTAGATGCTGAAATATGGGCAGCAGGAGAAATATTATTGAAATTGCACAAGGCAATAATTAAAGACATAATAGTAGAAACCGAGGAGCCAGAGGACCAGGATGTAGTCTATGAATCAGAGGTGATTGAAAGTGAAGAGAATTGGAAAACTGAAGAGGATCGAGAACAGAGGACTCTTTGGGAAAGACAATTAAGGCCTCATCCCATAACCATGGCAGTGGTCAAAGGGAGGAAGAAGAATAGAAAATATTATAGCTCAAAACAAGGAAGGCAGTTTCCATTGATACCGAAGGAGGTGGGCAGATCACAATATATAACATGGCCACATATGGATAAGAATAATTGAATAAAAATGTTGCAACTTCTTACAGCAGGAGTGGGTAAGTGGATCAGTGCAGTAGAAAAACATACCACTGGGGCTACCTTAGCAATTGAGGACATGAAAAGCCTACTAGCCAGCATAATTGGAGAAGAGACAAACACAATTTGGGAATGAGCAGGGTATCCAGTAGTACGATTAGAAAGTGATGCACATGGCGGTACTCCATTTAATAACTGCTGAGCCGTGTATGGGAGGCATTGAGAATGATATACCCTGACAGACCTGATGTAGGGGCAATAACAGCATGCACAAGGAAACATGACGAAGATCATGCATTGTATATCCAATCCATTCAGGACATTTGGCGAGAGGAAACAGGGGAAACATGGCAAAAGAATATACATTTTTTCCACCTGGTATATGATATGATATGATATGATATGATAGGTTATTTATAACGTGCTTAATACCCAGAGGTTTTTAAGCGTGGACCCGGGGATCGAACCTGTGTTGCTCTGTGTAGACTTGCTTCCAAGGCGAGCGCGTTGCCCCTAAGCTATCCTCCCGAGACTAAAAGGTGACTTCTAAAAGGAGTTCCTAATGAATTGTGAGTGGAATTAGATTATAGGTATGGAAGTGAAAGGGTGGGATGGGATACAGCACACATAGCGCATTTCTGTAAACACAAGCACCAGAATGAAAAGACAGTGGAAGAAAGGGATTAGCGTGCAGAAGCTAAACTTGTGCAAAATAAATTTGCAAAAGTCAGTATGAAGGGAACTAACCCTACAGATGCAAAAAAGCAGTCAGGGTCAACACGGGAATGGACTAATACACAGGACGATCACAGCAATAGGTGAGATAAGGGAGGAATACAAGGGGCAAGGGGTAATGGGGAGGATTCAGGGGATTATGTCCTCGATTTGGAGGAGCATTTTGGGCATCTGGGAAGATGGGACACATGTCTAAGGATTGTTGAGCCAGACCCCCATGCTATGTCACCCAGGAGCACCCACACAGGGACAGCTCATACAGTACCCAACCCCACATTTAATGCTGAATGTTACCCTGCAGAGTCCAGCACAGGCCACTGCAGTAAAATGGGAACAAAGTGTCCTCCCACAAGGGACCGTAACACACAAAAATGGAGCTAGCACATAAATGTGTTAGGAAGCAGTGCTTTCCCGCTTCCAGGATCCAATACCAAAACACAATAGGATAGCCCACAGCAAGCCGTGATGTGCCCAATTCTCTCAATTACTCCAGACACAGACAAGGAGCCCAAAGTGGGGGTGAAGATAGAGAAAAGAATGTTTATCTTTATGGTAGACACTGGAGCCTCCCAATCTTCTATAAGGGAAGGACGGTTTCCATTGACAAGGAACGGCATGGAAACTGAGGGATTTTCTGGGTCAATTGTAAGGGTCCCTTTAACCGAAGACTTACCCCTCACTATAGGGATCAATAAATAGTCACGCCATTATTGTACAGTATAGACATGCCAGTAAACCTACAAGGGAGGGATCTCCTTCAGAAGCTTAATATGACCATTTAATTCACTGGCAAACGAATAGTGTGTTCAACACCTGGCATGCATTTCAGCAGAATAGCCACAGTAGTACAGGCACTTTGCAGCACTAACACAATATGAGCATTACCATTGCACGAGGCTCTATTCACATATGCAGTGACCATTTTGATTGGCTGGTTACCAGGTGTACAATACGTGATATTCCACCTGCCAGTAGAATTGTAATTCAGACTAACAGTACCACACAAGGAAGTCCCAGGAACAGCGTTTACATTGCACATTGAGGCAATGACCATGAGGAAAGGCCCAGTCATAATATCAGACACAGATGAGGAAGGGATAGAGCGGACAACAGTACTATGCATAGACACCTCACTGCAACTGAGAGAAGTCACTGACAAACAACTATTTTCAAACATGGAAACAGATGGAGAAATAGTTTTGGAAATCAACATACCTGTCTGTGGTACTTCCCTACAACATAGGGAAGTACCACAGCAATACTGACAGCTGCAGCAGCACCATCACAGATACCTGAAGGCTTAGCCCAAGTACCTGGTTGACTATGGGCCAGTGACCCACATGACGTAGGAGACTGACTAGCATAGGAGCGGTTCAAATCAAACTCAAACCAGGTGTCATACTCCCTAGTGTAAAGCAATATCCATTGTCCCAAGAAGCAGATGGAGGAATTTATGACACCATCAAAGCACTAATTGACCAAGGCATCATAGTGCCTTCAGACTCACCAGGCAGCACTGTCATATATGCCCTTAAGAAGACAAAGGGATCATCATGGAGATTCATACAGGATCTCTGCCCTCTAAATGATATAGTAGAAGCAGAACATCCACTAATGCTAAACCCTGGATCAATATTATGCTTGATCAATTAATATTGATAATAATATATCAATATATTATTTAATTCTTGGTGATAGGTGTTAAAAATGCATTCTTCACAATACAAGTGCATCCAGACTCCCAATACCTGACAGCATTTTCAAATTATGGTAGTACATTCCATTACACTTGTTTGCCCCAGAAGTACTGCAAATCCCCCAGTGTCTTTAAAAGGGTCCTTCAGGTGGACTTAGGGAACATCAACATAACTAGTGCAATTCTACAATATGTAGACAACTTGTTAGTGTGCAGCACAACAGAAGAGCAGTGCAGAAAGGACACAGTATAACTCCTGACAATACTTGCAGACAAAGAGTACAAGATGGACAGACAGAAACTACAATACTGCCAGAAAGAGGTGGTGTACTTGGGACAGATCATATCGGTTTATAGTCATAATGTCGAAACAAAAATGTCGACAAACAAAAATGTCGACAAACAAAAATGTCGAAAACAATAATGTCGACATCCTATACATATAATGTAGAGTCATTTTTTAGAAAAAAAAATGTCGACAAAAAAATGTCAATTAGAACTATCAACACCTCACCCAACACCCCCCTGCCACCCCCCCACACCCCCCACCACCCTCTCACCCCTCATACTCAACACATTCTAATTATATATTTATTTATTTATTTATTTTTTCAATAAATACATAAACAAAAAGAGTATCATTTACTATGGGGGGGTCCCCCCCAACCCCCCTCACCCAACACCCCCCTGCCACCCCCCCACCACCCTCTCACCCCTCATTCTCAACACATAGTAATTATATATTTATTTATTTATTTATTCAATAATTAAATAAATAAAAAGGGTATCATTTACTATGGGGGTGTCCCCCCCAACCCCCCTCACCCAACACCCCCTGCCACCCCCAAACCCCCCACCACCCTCTCACCCCTCATACTCAACACGTTTTAGTTATATATTTATTTATTTATCTATTTGTACAATAAATAGAAAATTTCGAAAAAATATCAAAAAAATGTCGACATTATTGTTTGTCGACATTATTTTTTTCGACATTTATTTTTCGAAATTTTGACTGTCGACATTTTTACTGTCGACATTATGACTGCCCACCATCATATCATCAGAATAGAGAAATATAAGCCCAAACAGGAACACACCAAGCACAAAACCATCAGTAAAATGCATTCATTCCTGGGTCTACGGAACTATTGCCAAACATGGGTGTGCGATTCCTCAGCATGTGTCAGACCCATATTGCAGGTGCTCAAGGAAGCACAAAACATTAAAGGAACACTTTAATGGACAGTAGCGATGGCAAAATGTGTTAAAGGCTTAAAAACTGCAATCAGCAGTGCACCAGTGCTAGCAACTCCAGAATACAATAAGCCAATCTTTCTGTTCTCACATTGAAATGGACAGGTAATGTCAGTGGTAGTCACACAGCGATCGTTGCAAAAACCCAATCCTTTAGCGTACTAATGCAAGGCCATTTCCGATGTGAGCAAGCATTAGTAGCCATATTGTTTGCTGTACAGAAATCTGCCTCCGAAGGTTGAGATGTCCACTCTCTTTGTATGTTAAGCATGCAGTGTTCTCCATTTTAGAGAGGAACAAATCAACATTCACTACAAAGTGGTTATGAGGTAATTTTAACAAATCCAGCCCTTACCATAGTGAGTTGTCACACAGTCAGGACAGCAACATATATTGCCACACGAGTTCAGCCTCAGGACAAAGTCCCTGACTGTACAGTATATGAGGGAGAACCAGACGAATACAGCAGAGTGAGGGAAGACCCTCTAGACATAGGATAAGTGTACTATGTAGATGGATCATCAAGCATAGACCAGGAGAATGGTCAGAGACATACAGGAGTAGCAGTAGTAAAATATGTAAAAGAACAAGAGGAAGAGTTTCAAATAGTGATGCATCAAGGACTGTCCTCACACTATTCAGCACAAGCAGCAGAACTCATGGAAGCCCTAGAAATATCAGTTTATGAAGATGTCACCATATACACTGACTCTCCAGAGTGCGCTCCGGTGTATCAAGGTGGAATAGAAGAGGTTACAGACAGGCAGATGGGTCACTAGTTCAGCATGTGCTTTTGCTGGACTAATTGGAGCATTGAATGGTCCTTTTCATGTAGCCATAGTGAAGTGTGCAATACACCCCAAAGGAAAAGATGTAGTTTCATGTGGGAACTCAGCTGCAAAGCAGGCAGCTTACATGCCTTCTCCAGAGGAAAGCCAAACGCCTGTTACAGCAGTGTAGCAGGGAAGGTTACCAGAAGCTTACAGTGCACTATCAAAAGAATACATAATTGAGTTTAAAAAAAGAAACCCAGCAGAGGAAAAAGCATTATGGGTAAAAAGAGGTTCTATGCAGTCACCCACGGTCATCTGGAGCCAAAATAGCACAGGTAAGGTAGTAATGCATGTAGAGCTATTGAACATTAAACTAGAGCAGCTCCATTTTCCTATGCATGCACCAAAGGAGCACATTGCTGCTGACATTTGCGATGATTGATTTGTGCTAAATGTGGCCAAACAAGTCAACACGTTTGTGTCAAATTGCACCACATACCACTTGTTTCACCCTGGACACACACTCAAGATACTAAAGGCAACATTGCCTCACCCCATAGGGCCATTTAAGGGACTCCATATCGATTACATCAATATGGTGAATCAATGCAACACATACAGCTTTGTACTAGTGGTAGCGTTCACTTATTCCTGCAAGATGGAGGCCAGACCTTGTGTCAGTGCAGAGGCTAAAACGGCTGCCAAGTTTTTAGTGAAGGAGGTATTCCCCAGGTGGGTTATATGTGAGATTCTGAAGTTCGATAATGGAGCCCACTTTGTAAACAAGTTTCTAGGAGAGGTTTCCCGACGGTTAGGAATAAGGCATAAAATAAACATTGCCTGCCACCCACAAAGAAATGGGGTAGTGGAAAGGATGAATTTGTTTGCTAAAACTAAAAGTAGCTTAACTCTGCGATACTCTTAAAAGGAGCTGGCTGCACTGCCTACCCTTGGCCATGTTCAGTTTATATAATCAGCCGGGTAAGGACCGTCACCTTGCACCATATGAGGTAATGACAGGAAGGAGAATGCATGCCTCAACTGTGTCCTTATGAACAGTGTCAGATGCCCACAAGTGTTCAGATTGGTTGGGAGAAGAGTTCAATGTATATCTTTAAAATATGTCAACTTGTGCAAGGTTCATTTTTTCACAGCTAGAAATCAAAGTGCCACCGGGCCCCAACTGATCAGCACAACCTCGCAACAGAAGAACCTCTTCATTTATAACCAGCAGACCGAGTATACATTAGACATCATGTGAGAAAATGGAATTAACTCAAGTTCACCGATCCCCATGAGGTAGAAAAGGCAACAGCGACTGCAGCCAAGCTGAAAAATCATCACGCCTGGTTTCCCCTTACCGATCTGCACAAAGTCAAACACACAGCACCACAACATTGAGAATCAAAAGGCATTGGGATTCAAAATAACGGTGTAGCCTTTTTGAACTGTAGAACAAGTACAAAATGAGAATGAAGCCTTTCGGCCACAAGAGAGCATGTGCAACAAGCAATATGCAAAATGCTAAAGAAAATAATCATAGAAATGTTAAGAATATGTTTTTAGGGATATGGTGTCTGATTTTCTCTCTTGTTCTTTCCTATGAGAGAGAGTTTAGGGTCACCACACCCTAATCCAGCAAATTACCTTGAGTTCTATATAAATATCAAATGGGACTGGACCACTAGCAACTTAAGATGCACCCCATGCGATGATTTAATATATGGTAGGGATTTAAGAGATATGCATAAAATATGGATACCCAGGAGTGTTTATGACCAGCAACAAGAGGAAGAAGACCATGAGAGAAAGTTTAGAGAAAGATTCCTCCCTCAAGGGATGAAAGGGGAAATTCTGGGGAGTGTGAGAATATGGGGGACTACAATAGCATTGGAGAGTACATCCAGGACACTAAACTTGCACGAATAAGCACGCTGCGAAAGTCCTTGTAAAATTAGCGCACAGCATAGAAGCCAGAAGCCGTACACACACAACCCCAAAAGAGATTCCCTTGTGCAGGCCCAACAAAACACGAGCAGCCACGTTTTAGTTAGCCATAGCATATTCAACCTATAACTGAACATAACCCTGTGCCATAGAGAAAACAGCTGCATTTAACATTAATTAGGGCCATATAAAATGCATTACACTAAACTGAGCACACAGTACACGTAGGCCTTGAAATCTAGTCAGCCACCCCACAAGGATGGAAATCCACACCCCACAGCAGAAAGTATCAGCCGAACCTTTGTCTGGGGGAGGCAATATACATCCCTGTCGGGTAGTTGTAAGAGGTCTATCCTGTGGTAGGGGTGGAGCAGTGTGAGACCGTGTTCTTCGCCTAGGTGCATTAGCAAAAACTAATTTGCGGGTGCGATCTCGGTTCCGTTCACATAGTTGCACTGCCAGGGCATCAGTAATTGCTAACCCACTACATAATGGGAAGTGCCTATATATTCCCTGAGGTGTGGTTAACAGTGTTAATATGAGCCCCTCATTGGCGGAGAGTAATGCGTGACTGTGTGTGCAGCTATGTGTCGAGGGGCTGTGAATTAAGTTGTGTGCCGTGGAAGGAGATTCCTAGCGCTGCGCAAGTGGCGGGTGCACCTGTACTTACTTGGAAGCCGGCTGGGATGTATGTGGCAGTCCGGTGTGGCTCACAGCGATCATCTTAATAGCGATCCTGTGCAGCCCTACTTCCAGGGTATAAAGGTTGCTGCTTGATTGGTTGGAGGGCAGAGCCCATGCAAGAGTGTCGATGATTGACTATCCCCACAGGGTCTTGCTGAGGGCTGGTTTATGTTCGGGATGTGGACTCATAGGTTAACGTTAATTGTTTAATTGTGTGGCAACAGTGTGTGGCTCGCAAAGGGTGCTGAGTGCCCAGAATTAATGCACTGGCAATCCCCAATGATTTAAGAAAAATTTGCTCTGGGGAAGGCTATCCCTAATGGAGGATTTCACTGGCAATATTACACTATTCGGTCGCAACCCAGTTTCAGTCCCATGCTGTTAATGAATTAAATTAATTATCATGGTCAGTGCCCATTCTGGGCTACTTGATGTGGCCTAGGTTTGGCGCTGTGGCCACCTTATATGAATAAGTTGTCAGTTGGCTACGTAAGGTCACTAATGCTCTAAGCAGAGAATATTTGTTGGGCATTTCACACGGGGAGTTCCCCAGTTGCAAGCCCCCCCACAGGACTACCGGTGTAGTGGCTCAGGATGGTTGCTTTAATCATATCTATCAGTGGTCCAGATACCAGTATCAGGTTTCAATGGCCAGAGGTGCGGACAGTGCTGAGTTTCCCAGGTCGTGTGGGTTAGAGATTGGTAGATACATGCACATATAAGTATGTAAATATACACACATAACATTGTAATTGTAAGATAATGAAGTTTGCGTGCAGCTAAATCCCAGTGTGAAAAGGTCAAAGGCAGGATAGAGGAAATCATGAGCAAAGGAAACAAGGCAGGTAATGTTTCCAATGATGAGTTGCGAAGTGTATCCGAGATAAATGATTCACAATGATGAGAATAGCAAGATGCTGCCACACCGCTTAGGTCAACAGGAGAGGATGTAGGTTACAATCTCAATGCCACACCTCACCTAGGGATTGGTTGACCTATACATAATCATTTTTTCCACTCATACTTCTTATGAAACAACCAATTGCAAGTTGTGTTTAGCTGATACATGTTTAAATGAGAGCCATCCAATTAGAAAGTGTGCGAAAGGAGACAAAGCAAATGAGTTAACCTTTTTACTATCTAACTTAATCACGAGGTTAGAGTGAACCAACAGAGTTAGGACATTTATGGATAAGGGATCTTGGGAATCACAAATATACCACCTTCTGCTTAGTGGGTTATAGTTTTAGGCTCCTAGAGGTGCCTCAATGCCCTTCCTTCCCCCTGCCAGCTCAAATGTAAATTGTCACACTCCATACAGGGCCCACCTGCTTGAAAATATTTTCACACTAATCTCCTAACATTTGGTGAATCATGGGACACGGAATATACAAAATGTGGGTGATTGGAAGTTTACTTAAACTTGTTCAAACAGAACTGTTGACAATGTACTTCGGAACCTGTCAATGTTAGTCTTTACTCATCTATTATCAAAAAAATCATACATAATTGGCTACTGTGCTATTCACTGTAGACAAGCAAAAACAGTGTGTCAACATTTTTTACTACATTCTTTTTTTAAACTTTTAAATGTCTGTAAAAGCTTAAACAATGCTGATGAAGCGTTTTGGTCTGGTATTCATCATATGAATCAAATATCTACAGGAATGCCACAGCCCACACTTGTGTATCCAACTGGTGCTCATTGAAATGACTTCATGCTGGATAATGATGATTAATTTCACTTCCGTATTCAGTAATATGTGTTTCACAGTTTTGTACTGGACTGATCATTTACATCTTCGGATATAGACCTATCATTGCATGGACCATAGAATTGAGTTTTCAACGTGTCTATTGAATTGTATCACCAATAAACAGATTAGGCTAGTCACATTCAAATGTTCAGATAAGAGAGAGCCTTCATATAGAACAATATTTTGGTTTTGTGATCCACATGCTATATGAAGGATACCGTTTTAAACATCACTTGATAGTTTATTTCTGAGGTATAGGAATTGACTGCAAGCAAATTCTACCTTTTTACTGATTTAATCCTACAGATGAGCATCTTGGGTTAAAAAGAACCAGTTATTTCAAAACATTTTCTTCACCATTGGATTTTGGTGTTTAAAGGTAGCAATTGATAGACAATTGTCAAGAATAGCTGCTGTACTTTTTTTTCTAGTACTATAAGGTGCTAGAACCTCAAAGCCATTTGTCTCCTGCAAACAAGGGCATGTTAAAATTGTATGAGGTATACTTCTCCAGTCAGATTAAATATCAGTCTAAGTCAGTAGTATTTAAAGTATTACAAATAACCAATGAATTGGACCCCTGGTTACATTTTATCAATATAAATTGTATTAATCAATTGTATATGAATGATCATTCGGATATGTCCTCCCATTATACTTGGTTCTGCAGAAAATGTTTCTCTTGGATTGATTATATACTTTGCTCGGATTCTCTTCTGGACTGTATAGGCCAAATGTGCCTCATGCCCACATCTATTAGTGACCATGTCCTACACAAATTTGAATTTGCCGTGCAGACTAACATGAAAGAAAAAGAGATTATATACGGGACACTCTCTCTAAATAGATTGGGTAATTCTATGTACTGGTCTATTAACAATATAAACAGATTTGTGGACTATTCTGGGGCAATGGTCTCAACAATGGATAAACGTAGTTGTATTGATTTAAGAACGTTTGATGAAATCTCTATGGCTGCTAAACGATGTACATATAATCAATCCAGGAGTAATGCCGCTAAAATGGTGTATAAAAGGCAGGCCTTTGATATTGTAATTGCTAAGGAAAAAAAGAGACACTATAAGGAAATTAATGCAGTTAAGAGTGAATATAGCAATGAATATGATAAAAGGAGTATAATTATACATCTAAAAATGGGTTATAAAAACTTTGTACAACGACATAAAGCCTCCGACCATTCAAAAAGATGGGTGATATTTAGAAATATGTTAAATCACTGTGATGGATTTAAATTCTGGAATATATACAATGCGTACAATAAGGAAAACTATGGAAGGGGTAAAGATATTAATCCAATAAAAGAGTTAGACTGGATTAAGCATGTTAAACAGATATATGATGGAAATAGGCAACTTTTTAATATATGTAATAGAATGGTTGGGGTTTTTTTGTACCAACTTTCTTCGGTCATCCACCCAAATTCTGATTCTGAATATTAGTCTGTCATAAATATGCAAAGAAAATCAGAGGCAAAGTCCCCTACCTCTGTTTGGAAAAGCATGTACGTTGTTTCCTCACAAAAAGAACTGCGCCACACAAATTCACTGAGTTTCAAAAACTTTGTCTAGTTTTATTCATAAAACAAAAAAGTTGCTACCCCTAAAATGGGGTAGTGCCCTTTAGATTACATGTGTTTCTACACTGCATGTGCCTTTTTCAAATCAGGGCAAATTCAATCAGACCAAATTCAAATGACAGATTGATGGTCTTGTATCCCATCTTCATTAAATATCATGTTCAAAATTCATTGGGTTCAAATCCCACCTAAAAAGAGTTAGTCCTGTCTCCTTGCGTCAGCTGTATAAGGTTTGAACCTTATACAGCCGACGCGAGGTTCAAACATTATACAGCCGATGTGAGGAGACAGGACTAACTCTTTTTAGGTGGGATTTGAACCCAATGCATATACCGGGGAGAAATAATGAGAGCATCAACTTGACCATTAACAGTGTGGACATCGAAGCAATAATCATTCAAACTAAACCTTTGCGTGCCCCAGGCCCGATGGAATACCATATTTAACATACAAGATATATCGGGCAAACATATTTTCTCAGCTATTTACTAAAATTATTACAAATGGATTTATCATGATCAGCTAGAAGGCAACCATTTTAATATCTATATTTAAGAAAGGGGCTTGTGAGGATCCACACAAGTACAGATTGCTAGCCATGACAGATGCCTGTTCAAAAATCTTTGCTCAAATCTTCTTACGTGAGGTTGAAAATAGATTAAAAAGAATAATATGCTAGCTAAGCAGCAAACTGTTTTTCAAAGAGGCATGAGCACTCTGTATAATGCTTGGGCATTATTGTATCTGATAAGAGGCAATTTGAAAAAGGATGACTAGTTCATCTGTTTCATTGACATTAAGGGGGTAATTCATAGAATTCAGCATACAAGTGGCGCACGCGGCTGGCGCACAGTGTGCGCGTGCGAATCCCTGCGCCAGCCGCGTGCGCTAAAATCCATTTCCGCGCACAGCGTATTCATGGGTTCCAGCCACCAAAACCAGCCGTGGCGCACAGTGGCGCAGCGACCTTGCAGCAGCACCAGTTACGCCCCCAAGAACGCCTCTCGCGCAGGGAAAAGCCATCAATATACCCAATCCAGCGCAAAGGGCTGCGCTAACCCTGTAACAGCACAGCAAGCGGGCTACGTGTATCACTGGGGTGCGCGGGAAGTACCTCACGCGATTGGCCCCGTGCGAGCAGGGTACGCGTATTTCAGGGGTGCGCGGGAAGTTCCACACGCGATTTCATCATGGTACGTGTATTTCAGGGGTGCGCAGGAATTACCACACGCGAATGGGCCCGTGCGAGCAGGGTACGCGTATCTCAGGGGTGCGCGGGAAGTTCCACACGCGATTCCATCAGGGTACGTGTATGTCGGGGTGCGCGTGAAGTTCCACACGCGATACCAGCAGGGTACGTGTATTTCAGGGTGCAGGGGAAGTTACACACGCGATTTCCGCAGGGTACGTGTATGTCAGGGGTGCGCGTGAAGTTCCACACGCGATATCAGCAGGGCACGTGTATTTCAGGGTGCAGGGGAAGTTACACACGCGATTTCTACAGGGTACGTGTATTTCAGGGGTGCGCGGGAATTTCCACATGCGATTGGGCCCGTGCGAGCAGGGTACGCGTATCTCAGGGGTGCGCGGGAAGTTCCACACGCGATTCCATCAGGGTACGTGTATTTCAGGGTGCGGGGGAAGTTTCACACACGAAATCAGCAGGGTACGTGTATTCCAGGGGTGCGCGGGAAGTCCCACACGCAATTCCATCAGGGTACGTGTATTACAGGGGTGCGCGGGAATTTCCACACGCGACTGGGCCCGTGCGAGCAGGGTACGCGTATCTCAGGGGTGCGCAGGAAGTTCCACACGCAATTCCATCAGGGTACGTGTATTTCGGGGTGCGCGTGAAGTTCCACACGCGATATCAGCAGGGTACGTGTATTTCAGGGTGCAGGGGAAGTTACGCACGCGATTTCCGCAGGGTACATGTATTTCAGGGGTGCGCGTGAAGATCCACACGCGATATCAGCAGGGTACGTGTATTTCAGGGTGCAGGGGAAGTTACATATGCGATTACAGCAGGGTACATGTATTCCAGGGGTGCGCGGGAAGTTCCACACACGATTCCATCAGGGTACGTGTATTACAGGGGTGCGCGGGGAGCACCACACGTGAATTGCACGTGTGGGTCCTCCCAGGTGTTCCCTCTACACCCTCCAAGGCCCCTGCAGGTGGCTCACACCACAGGGGCCTACCCTGCACATGTCCTGCAGGCACACCATCCACCATGGCCATGACCCCCAGCCAACCCACATGTCAACTTGCACTACTGCCCACCAACGCATGTCCCCCTGCACCCCCAGTCCCCAGGGGCACCCTCCACCAGGCCCCACCCATGTCTCCCAGCACCCCCACCCCCCAGCAGTGCAGGGGCACCCACCACCAGGCCCCCACCCATGTCTCCCACCACCCCCACCCCCCCAGTCACCGGGGGCAGCCTCCACCAGGCCCCCACCCATGTCTCCCACCACCCCCACCCCCCAGCAGTGCAGGGGCAGCCTCCACCAGGCCCCCACCCGTCTCCCAGCACCCCCACCCCCCAGCACTGTGGGGCACCTGCCAGCAGGCCCCCACCCATGTCCAACTCATGTTCCCCACCACCCCCACCCCCCAGCACTGTGGGTCACCTGCCAGCAGGCCCCCACCCATGTCCAACCATGTTCCCCACCACCCCCACCCCCCAGCACTGTGGGGCACCTGCCAGCAGGCCCCCACCCATTTCCAACTCATGTTCCCCACCACCCCCACCCCCCAGCACTGTGGGCCACCTGCCAGCAGGCCCCCACCCATGTCCAACTCATGTTCTCCACCACCCCCACCCCCCAGCACTGTGGGGCACCTGCCAGCAGGCCCCACCCATGTCTCCCACCACCCCCACCCCCCAGCCACCAGGGGCACCCTCCACCAGGCCCCCACCCATGTCTCCCACCACCCCCACCCCCCAGCAGTGCAGGGGCAGCCTCCACCAAGCCCCCACCCATGTCTCCCACCCCCCCAGTCACCAGGGGCAGCCTCCACCAGGCCCCCACCCATGTCTCCCACCACCCCCACCCCCCAGCAGTGTAGGAGCAGCCTCCACCAGGCCCCCACCCATGTCTCCCAGCACCCCACCCCCCAGCACTGTGGGGCACCTGCCAGCAGGCCCCCACCCATGTCCAACTCATGTTCCCCACCACCCCCACCTCCCAGCACTGTGGGTCACCTGCCAGCAGGCCCCCACCCATGTCCAACCATGTTCCCCACCACCCCCACCGCCCAGCACTGTGGGGCACCTGCCAGCAGGCCCCCACCCATGTCCAACTCATGTTCCCCACCACCCCCACCCCCCAGCACTGTGGGCCACCTGCCAGCAGGCCCCACCCATGTCTCCCACCCCCCCCACCCCCCAGCAGTGCAGGGGCACCCACCACCAGGCCCCCACCCATGTCTCCCACCACCCCCACCCCCCTGCCACCAGGGGCAGCCTCCACCAGGCCCCCACCCATGTCTCCCAGCACCCCCACCCCCCAGCACTGTGGGGCACCTGCCAGCAGGCCCCCACCCATGTCCAACTCATGTTCCCCACCACCCCCACCCCCCAGCACCGTGGGGCACCTGCCAGCAGGCCCCCACCCATGTCCAACTCATGTTCCCCACCACCCCACCCCCCAGCACTGTGGGGCACCTGCCAGCAGGCCCCCACCCATGTGCAACTCATGTTCCCCAGCCAACATGTCATCACAATCTAGATCCCTGGTCCCTATGGTCAGCCTCCAAATGCAAAACACCCACCCGAGTATTGCATCCACCCACTCATAATTTGCAATTACATCACAGAACACCAATTGCAAGTTCCGAAACAAACACATTTCCCTCACATACACCCAATGGGTGTCAGTGAATCTCAAAACACATATCATGAAATGCATGAAACCAATGAGATACCACACATTGAAGTTCACCAAATAAAATATGTATTAAAGGAAACATAAATAGAATAAAAAATGAAGAAACAGAAACGTGAATGTACAAAAATGAAAAGAAGCATGTCCGTTAAAAAAAGCAAAACCAAAAATAAAACTCCAAAGTAATGTTGTCCAAAGTCAATGTCCACAAAACAAAATCCAATGGGAAATAAAAAAGAAAGCCATTGCTCCATGGTTAAAAAGTGAAAAAAAAATACAATCCAACTGCTAACTATTTACATGGGAACAAGCCAGGGTCCATTATCCCAACAAAATAAAGGAAACCTAGCAAACTACACTAACTAATAAAATAAAATATATACAAAAATGGGGCCAATGTCCGAAAGTTCCAAATAAAATAAAAACAAAAATGAAACCTAACACTTCCTACATAACTATGTACAAGGGCAGCGGGCTAGTTTCACGGCTCACTTGTGAATGTCCCGGGCCAGGGCATCATCGAACTCCTCCTCAATGTCCCGGAGGCGGTCCTCCTCCATGGCCCCGAGGGTCCGCAGGGCCGCCGACGTCTCCACCTCCAAACCCCTGCGGATTGCCTCGAGGCACTCGGCCTGCCTCAGGGCCCTCCGCATGGAGTTCTCCGCCCTGACCATTGTGAGCCGTGCCTCTTCCGCCCGCTGCCGCTCCGCATCTATGGCGTGGCCCAACCGCTGCCACACGGAAGACACTCTCTGTCCTAGGTCCTCCTGCCCTCTGGCCGATGCCTTCCCCTCCGATGTCGAAGGCCCTGAGCCTTCATGGCTCCCACCACGTTGCTGCTGCTGCTGTGCCTCTGCCCGTGCACTGCCTCCTGCTGCCTGCCCATCCTCCGCCGGCTGGGGTGCAGTCGTAGATGTGGCCACCCCTGCTGGACGTCTGACTCCCGACTGTGGCAGGGATGCCTCCTCCACCAGCCTGGCCGCACCGTCAGAGGCAGCTCCACAGGGCACCCAGGTGACTGATGGGTGGGAAGATGGCACAGAGGACGACTGGCGCGTAGGGGGTCCAGTTGAGGAGGGGAACGGAGCAAGCCCCATCAGACGGAGGAATCCGGCCTGGGTGACCTGTCCCAGCAGGCTGACGTGGTCAACGAGCCATTCGAGATGACTTGCAGTCTCTTCATGAAAAGACTGCAGGTCACCTCGCATGGCCCGTTGACGCAACGCCACACCAGCCAGGACAAGCTCAACCCGGACCTGGATAGCCACGTCCGCAGGCAGAGGAAGGCCAGTTGACGTGAGCTCATCCCCTGCCTGAAAACGGGTCTGGACGTAGGCATCCCTCTGGTGCAAGATGATGCAGGGACAGGATCAGCGACAGGATTGCACACAGGCACCTCCGCGGCGGCCTGTGCTGCCTCCTGTCCCTGGTCCTGCACTGCACCACTAGCACCAGTGGGATCCCCACCTCCAGACCCCATCTCTGGTGCTTGCACGGCCTCCTCCTCCACCAAACCCCCCACCAACCTGGATGACTCCGTGCCATCTTCCCCTTTTGGGCCCTGTGGGGTCCCAGCTGCCCCTTCTGCTGCCGAGGAGTCCAACTCCAACCTCCGCCTCTTGGACCTCCCCCTGGCAGCTGCGGCCTGGGACGTGGCACCGGACTCCTCACTCCCCGACGAGATGACAACCTGGGAGGGGAGCTGGGCCTTGCGTCTCCGGCTGGCGGTCGGATCCCCGCCGCTGTGCTCCACAGCACCTTCTCCGCCCTCTTCATCAGTTGACGCTGCAGACAAGGAGAAACAAAACACAGGCATCAGGGCACTGTACAATGGACACATACACACATGACAGTTGTACATGAGTGGCATTGGCAAACCTCAGACATGTCATCACAATCCCCAACACACATGTCATTACAACTCGCACACATGAGCCATACCACAGCCATATCGCAACTGCCACCACCATCCATACACATACAACAGCATGAGCAGCCAAGCATCCATGTCTCACACATTACAGCCCACGCATGTGTCAGCCCCACGGCCCTGTACACCCCCACTCATACTAGACCCCATACAAACAGATGTGCAACCTGCACACTACTGAATAATCACCACACGCACTGCTCACAATCAGGATGCATGTACACTCACCGCTCGACTCCAGACGGGTCTTCTTCTCTAGGACCTGGACGTGAAGCGCTGGGGATATGCGTTCCAGGACCCTCATCTGTTCTTCCGACAAGTGGCCCCGGTGCCCCTTGGCATCCGCTGCCTTCAAGAGGTGCCGGGCCTTGTTCAGGGTCCTGGAACTGAAGTCCTGCCAGCGCTTCCTGACATGTTGTAAGTCACGGACTGCCACCCCCTCCACGTTGATGGCAGTCACGATGTCAGTCCAGATCCGAGTCCGTCCTTCCTTGTCGGCGCGGGAACTTCCGAAGAGGGCATCATGCTGCCCCAGGACTTGCTCCACCAGGACACCAACTTCGGTGGCACTGAAGCTGGTGCCCCTCTGCCTCTCTGGCCGGGGGTTGTCAGTGGTCACAGATGGTGTTTGCCCCGACATGACAACCCCAGAGGCAGGAGTGGGTGGGCAACTGGGTCCTGGGGCTGGGGTGTGGAGCGATGGAATCCCAGTCGGGAGTCTTCGGTTCCAGCAGGGGTGGTCACAGCAACAGCAGCCCTGGCTGATGTGCAGGCAGCAAATGGCAGTGCACGTGGGCAGCAGGCAGTCAGGCAGCAGCAGATGGCAGGTGGGAGCGTGCTCGGGGCTCTGGGGGCAGTAGTTCGGCCTTCTGGGCAGGAGCGTGGTCTTCCGTGTGCTTACGCGTGGCCAGCTTGATACGGAGTGATTTGGCACGTGAAAAATCTGCACGTCAGCGTGTAATTCGAGGAAAGGCCCTTAGCGCGTAAGCGCGTCTGCACGCATACGCATTTTCATTGGACAGAAGGCCCCTCAAGCGCAAGCGCCCCTGTGACGTGACGCGTACAGACGTGCATGGGCATTTCAGCGCGCGTGATAAACTGCACGTCCGCGTGTAATACGAGGAAAGGGCCCATGCACGCAAGCGCGCGTGGAAACTGCACGTCCGCGTGTAATACGAGGAAAGGGCCCATGCGCCTAAGCGCGCGTGGAAACTGCACGTCCGCGTGTAATACGAGGAAAGGGCCCATGCGCGTAAGTGACGTGACGCGCGCGTGCGTTTCCCTCAGCACGGGTTAAAGGTGAGCGGGCCCAGCAGTTCGCTGTACGTGCCTTTCGTGGAGACCGACGTGTGTTGCTGCTTCCTGTTGTTTCACGCGCCATCACAACTTCACAGCTATCAAGGACGTATCTCTTCTTTTGGCGGGGGTATTGGCTACGCGTGTTTTTCTGCATCGCGCTAGTCAGACGGTGAGTCGCACACGCTCTTTTTCCCACTGCGGGTGCCCCTGTGTATCGCACCCATTTTCGATGTCATAGTAGCCTGCGTGTCCCAGGCGTACGGGTTATTTGTGTTACTGGGTGCCACCGCGTACTGCGGGAGGTTGAATCCACGCACGTAGGATTCAGGGTTGCGTGCACGGTTTTACTGCAGTTTTGGGGTGCCTGAGCGTTGCGTGACCCGTCACCACATCACCGGGGTCACATACAGCCTTGCAGGTGCAGGGGGGCTGTTAACATCTTGCTTCCCACCCCCTTCACCCCAATTGCCCAGGTCAATTGTGGTGTACACCTCCCATTGGCACCACTCCATCTGTGCCAGCACTACTACATCTGTGCCATGGTTGGGAGGCGACCAAAGGTGAGGGGCGCCTCAGCTGGGCGTACTCCTCGTGGCGGGCGTGGTCGGGGACATGGCCGTAGTGACCAGGGAGTAGGGGGACTCCAGGGTGTCCAGGGCAGCCACAGAGGGGGAAGAGGCAGGGGTGTGCCACTTGAGCACAATGTTGTGCCATGTGTCGGTGCAGCCATGCCACCACCCCCTGTGGTTCAGGGGGATGCAGTTCCTGCATCTGGCACTGGCACCCATATGACCCGGCAGTCCGTTCCATCGACTGCCACGGGCCCAAGGGTAGTGGTAGCTGCAGGTGCAGCTGTGGACACTGCCACCCAGGCTCAGGGTCTGCCAGCGCAGGCTGCGTTGGCACTTGAAGAGCCCTTGGTAGATCTCCAACAGGCCAGGGGGGAAACCATAGGGGCAGGCCGGGCTGCTCAGACCAAGACACGTGTCCCTGGGGCAGTCATGTCATCTGCTGCCCCGAACAGCCGGGTGTTGGCAAGAGCAGGGGCAGATGCACCCAACAGCACCCCGGTTGTGAGTCTGCCAACCAGGACCGTTGCGGTCAATGACCCTGCCACAGCTGATGTTGCTGCGCAGGGTCCATTAGTGGGCACCCAGCTGCCACTGACACAAGTCAGGCCTTTGGTCATCCCTCCACCTGCCACTCCCTTGGCTCAATCCACCGAACCCACTGCCATACTGGTCAAGTCGGCATTAGCCAGCCAGGGTCTGCAACCACAGTCCAAGAGGAGGAAGGTTGCACCTGCAGCACAGGCTGGGACCCCACACACAGCCACGACCTCCTGCACGTCGAGGAAGAAGCCTTTCTGTAAGCAGGAACTGGACTTCCTCGTGGACTACGTGCGGGGCCACAGCCGTGACATGCTAGTGGGTGCCAATAGTCAGACTACGGCTGCCCAACGTGACACCCACTGGAAGCATGTTGCGGAACATATCAGTTCATTCGGCCATGAGGTGCGCACGGCGCAGGAGTGCAAAAAGCGTTGGAATGACATCAAGCGCAGCACTAAGGCCAAGCGTGCCTCAAATTACAACTTGACTCTGGTGACTGGCGGTGGGCCTGCACCAGAGGAGGAAGAACTCACTCCGCATGAGGCTCTCGTTGCGGAGTTCATACCACCTGAATTGGTCGAAGGAGTGGGAGAGAAGCTGGACTTTGATGCCCATTCCAGTGAGTGTTGATGCGTGTTTGTTGAGGACGTGTGTGTTTCACTTGTGGGATGTGTTGTGCATGATTGCTGCTACATGTGACGTGTACATGGTTCTGATGTGTAAGTAATGCAATGCTACCGTCATGCATGTCTCCTCTGCCTGCATGCAGAACTCAATGTAGGCATGCTCCCTTGCCCCTCCTCCGCCACTCTGCACCCCAATTCCACCTTTGCAGTGGTCTGCTTCAATCTTGCCAATGTGTACTTTCTTGTTCATGTGTCCTGTGTAGATGCTAACTTCCAGCGTAGAATCTGCCAGACATATGCCGTGTGGTACAGCCTTAGTACTCGATGCAGGGTATCTCACTTGTACTGTGCATGGGTCAGATGTCCCGCAGGGAAATGAGTGCCCATTCATGCTCCATGTGGATTGCACGCATGCCCCTATGTGTCCTTGACTGGATGATCACTGTAATATAATTCCTTGGTTACATACATTGCCTGCCATCTCATCAGCCTTCCCATGTCAACTCTGGCTCAGTCCTGCGTTGCACACATGTTTAGGCTCTGACAATCTGTGTGGCTCACAGGCCTCAGCCTGTTCAATGGCCAATGACTCTGTCCAACTCTTGTTGTGTCTTCTTCACACGTGGGCGGCCTCCGGAGTTTCCATCATGTGTCCTGCCCACTGTCCCAGCATCATTTGCAGCGTTGTAATTTGAATCACATTAAGCTGTTGATGCCAGTCAACACTGCCTGTCAATACAGAGGTGTATGGTCAGCCTTTTGATACCATGCTAGGCATCCCTGCTTTGGTACTGGGGTGGAGGGGTGCTTGGCTTCTAGACATGGTACACATTGAATGCACAATGCACGTGATGTCTGAATTTGACATTGCACTGCCTTCACATTTCCTGGCACACACCATGTAGTGCTTGTACATGTAGGTAGTGAGTGGCGTACACATTTTCTGCACTGCATAGACCCACTTCCATGGAAACTGCCACCTTTCAACAGGTCTGATCACAGAAGCTATTCAAAGTAGACCCAGCATGCATGCCAGGTCATATGTTGTGTGTCACATGTCTGCCGGATGCCTTTGCTGTCGGTGTGTGTGTGTGTGTCGTGTGCTTCTGACATGTGTATTGACCTTTTTCTCTCTATCTTTCAGGTGATGACGCAATGGAGGCAGAGGATGGTGTTATCATGCCAGACACAGGGTTGGTAACACCACATCAACCCGGCACTAGTGGGGGTTGTGGGGTGGTAGGCCACGAAAACCCCCAAGTGCTGCAGTCCATCTTGTCTCTGGCTGCCTATGAGTCCAGCCTTGATGACGACTCTGACGTCCATGTTGAGTTGGATGAGCATCAAATCCATGTGTCAGGGGTGAGTGATTCTGATGTGGACACTCCTCTGTCTGCGACACCTGCACTGAGGGATCAGACAGTCTTGGTTCCTCCGCCCGTGGTGGATCAGGACGCAGGGTCACCCTCCACACCAGTCACTGATGTGCCTGGGACATCACGTCGACGGGGGCATGCAGTCGTGCAGCCGCAGGCGGTGCCAACACAACGAGGACCCCCGGTCCTTGGGTCCCGCAGGGGTCAAGCCCGGCAACGCGGTCGCTGCGCGCAACCGCTGTATACTGAGTGGGAGCAAGACATGACTGCCAATTCCGAACGGCAGGGGGCAGCAATGGAGAACATCGCTGAGAGCATGGAGCGTGTGGCCCGATCTGTGCTCCCCACTGCTAGGCAGGTGCTTCTCCAGCAGCAGGCGGCACGGTCCACGGCCCGCTCGCTCAGGCTGGGCATGGCGGCCTCAGACAGGGCACGCCAGGCTGAAATGTCGTCTCTGCGTCAAGCAATTGCTGCTCACGCAGAGGTGCACATGGAGGCCCTGAGGGAGGAGTATGCTTCCCTCAGATCCACTCTGGGTGTCCTTATGATGTCCCAGAGGCAGCAGGCAGAGGAGAGGTTTGCACAGCTTGAGCGTACCATCTCGGCTGAGCTACAGGCTTGCCGGGAGGTGCAGCGGTTGTCCAGCCAGGCCTTGCAGGAGGAACTCTGTGTTACACATGCTACCTTGCAAGAGGAAGCACGTGTATCACGGAGGTTCTGCATGCAGACCTACGTCACATTGCCACACAGAACCAGGCTCACCCGTCCGGCAGAATTGCTGCCGACAAGGGGCAAGCTGCAGCTAGGTGTGGCCAGGCTACTGTGCCACGTCCTCCTTTCCAGGATGAGCCAGACTCGGACGACCATCTATCTCCCACATAGATCGTGCTGTGCAGGCGTTGAGCCCATGGAGGATTTTTTTTTTGGCTCAGCATGATCGCATGTGGATGTTGAGCAGCATCCTGTACCTCCCCCCTCCTGGGTGCCTCCCCCCCGGGTCGTATGTGGCCATTTTTGATTTTTCGTTTAGTTTAGTTAGTTACGTTTCTGTTTGATAGTTAGTTTAAATAGGTAATGTAGGTTTTCCATAGTTAGTGTAATTAGTTAATAGTTGATTTAGTTTAAAATTGCTAGTCTATTGTGCTTTCATGTGACGGTGCGGTGCTTTGTGGCTTTTGAAGGCATCCACTGTCTGTTCCAGCTGGGCCCTTCATGGTTGTCTTGTGTATGTGTTTGCTGCTTGGGTTCCTTGACTCACATATGCCACTCCTGCCTCCCTTATCCATGGGCTCGCAAGGATGGTTCGGTGTTACAGCATTCTACACAAGGGCTTTGGACTGTCATATCTGTGGCATGTCTGGTGCTGTGTGACTTGTGTTGACACCCCTAGTGGGGATGATTTAGGTGTCATTGTCCACTGTTCAGCTTTTGCTAGATGGGGTGTGTCATGATTAATGTGGACATTGATTGCTATGCATTGTGTAGTATGTTTCATATCTTTCCTGTACATGTGCTTGTTGCAATTCATGCTGTAGATAGTGTTCCACACTTTGGAGGTGAAAGACGGACTGATGGTGTGATTTGTGATGTGACTCTCTGACATGGTCAAGTAATGAGATGCCTGATGAGACACACACAGATGACTTTGAAGCATTAATCATGTGTTTCATGCCCTTTCTGCAGGGGGATGGGCCTCCAGAGCACCTTTGCCAGCAGACATGGCCCATTGGACGACGGAATTCTGGACCCGTTTGTTGGTGCCCACATGCACATGTGTGCACAAGCAGAGGCACAGTGATTGCAGATCCACATCCTAGAACTGCTGACATGTTCCAAGGTACTCCAGGCAAGGTGAGCATCACAGGGGGGCCACGACACAGCAAAGCTTGCACCAGGCGAGTTGCACATGCAGGCTTAGTCACAGCACTGAGGGTGAGCTTAGACGAATATTGGTGTTGAAGCACACAATGCAGCTCAGATGTGTTTGTGGACTGATGGCTGTTGATAGTAGGGTTGTCTGGGACACATGCAGGGGCAGTGGCACATACCCTCCGGTACACCAATTTCCATTGAGCCACTTGTATCTACCATGTAGCCTTCCGAGACATGGAAAGGGGCAGCTCACAGGGACATACAGCAAGGGACATACTCGGGTGCAGTGCATGTCTTTTCCACGTACTTCATGATAAATGCACTGCCAACTTTGTTTCGGTCATGGTGGTACGCAACTTGCTCTCTAGTCATGGCTTCCTATATGGGTCTGTCTGCTTACCCAGGGAACATTGCATGTTGTGTGAATTGTGACACATTGGTGTTCCATTTGCCACGCACCCACCAGCGGCTGCCTTACTGCATTGACTGTGTATGACCCGTCACAGGGGTGATGTTATATATGGGTACGAAGCATCAACCACAGATTGTCTGTTTGTAGAGTAGTTTGTTGCTATGGAGCATGTTTGGTGTTGTGTTTTTGTGTAATTGGCACGTACAGGTTGTTGACTGTGGCTCTCTTTGCAGCATTGCAGTGCTCCTGTAACCGGACCTGAGAGTGCGCAGGCAGGAGGCCAGCACTCAAAACCAGATCTAAGTGTCTTGTTGTTTTTCTTACGAACTGCTCTGCATAGGCTTGCTGGGGAGTGTACTGATGCATGGATGTATGTTTGGTTCAATTTGGTATGTTTTTCCTCCCTAATCACCCGTGATCCTATGCAATTTTGAAACCTGTACCCTCTACCCGGTGTTCCTGCTTCCCGTGCCTATCCAAGCAATGTTCCCTGACCCTCTTTCCCCACTGGGGTTGCGGATGCCTGTGTAAGCCCCGAACTTGCAGGCGCCAAAACCCTAGAGGGGGTGGTTGGTTCGTACCACTCCTGAGCCTGGACTACAGAAGGCCATGACAATGATGTCCAAGTTTGTTTGGATTGTGTATGTGTTCATGCAGGTTGTACATTTACGTGCATTCCCTAGTTTCATGTGTCATTCCTCCTCCCCTCTCCTGCCACTCATTCCAGTCATCCAGTGTGTCAACACCTGTCCCGACTGCATATCCCTGAACCTCATTCCCCACCAGGGTCTCAGGGGCCTGTGTGAGTTTGACCTTGCAGGCACCCGGGACATGGTGGGGGTGGTTGTTTCGTGACACTCCCGCGCCTGTACAGGGGACCTGTGACAGTACACATCCATTCATGGTGCATCATCCTATGTCATGTACCACACATGTCTCACATCCTGTCGTGACATTGTTTTGCTGTGCTACCTTGGTTGTTGCATCATTGTGGTAGTACTTGGCCTTTGTGAGGTACTGCTACGTCAAGTCATCTACTGGAGGGTGTTCGGGTTCTTTTTTATGCCTTGGATTTTGTGATTTTGGAAATGAGTGTGGATTCTGAGGGTTCAGGCATCTTTTTACACACAAGGTGGGAGATGGTGACGAAGGGTAAAGGTGTTCCTGTGGCCAGGTGGAATTGAGGTTTGGAGGCTCCATGACCCAGGTGCAGTTGTTCAGTGGGTCAGGGTCATTTGTGAGGGAGGGGGGGGGTTGTTGCTGATAGTTGCCTTGCCCTGCAGTGTGATGGGAACTCTGACATAGTAATGGTGGTATCCTATGTACATGTTGTGTTCTGCTGATCAATGCCTGTTCATGTGTTGTGTTTTCCTTTCAGGTGCGAGGGGATAGTTGTGGTTTGACATGCTGGGGTGTACACATGGTGGATGTTCACATGTGATGTGTAGGGAACACTGATGGTCACTTGAGTGCACATGCATATGTGGAGTGCATGTCCTTGCAGAACCACACACTTGCACTCTGATGCACTACATGTACTCCCACCCTTGCATATCCACGTGTACACTGTTTGCCTTCTGGTGCCCACTGTGTCCCGGCAGCACATGTTCTGTGACCGATCATGGATCCAGTACATGCCTAATTTGATGTTTGACGTGGTCTGTCACTTAGATGTGATGCTCAGGGTGTGCCTCACACACAATGGCTGTTCACTGTGCTGTGCGCTGAGCAGTGTGATGCAGGAGTAGGACACTGCACACATGAGCTGCAGTGTTGATTTTGCAATGCATAATGTGCATGTAGACAGGCATTCATTGTGATGTTACATCTACGACTGTTGTAATGCATTTGGAAATGACTTATTTGGGTGGGAGGTTGTTGGTCTGTCATTTCATCTGATTCCGGGTCAGGCAGCAGTGTCCGATACCACTGTGCATTTAGGACATGTCAATGTGTACCTTATCGTTACTGCATTGGTGTATGGGTATTGCGTGCCATATCATCTTGATGTTTGGGAGGGTTTGAGTGACATGGCAGTGATGGCCATGGCCTGTTTTGCAGGTGTGTGATGCACACCTTGCATGTCCGGGTCATCCGCTTCTCAGAGCAACTAGCTGGGGGTAGATTTCTCTCCGCAGCAGGGCCCTCCCCCTGGAACAGACTTCCGGCCTGACTTGAACTTGAGGGGAATCATCTCCAGTTCTGGAAGCACCTCAAGACCTTCCTCTTTGCTTCTGCTTACTGTCTGCCTCTCCCTTGCAGAATTCTCCACTGGAACTGCACAGGAGCTGCAACTGGGCCACTCTCACCAACCTCGGTCCCTGGCCCAGCCACTCTCCACTTGCACTGCCTCCCTGGCAACCCCTGCACTGCAGTACTGTCTCTCTATCCCTACAGCCCTCCCTTCCCAGCACTTGTCTGCACTTACCTTTGTAGTTGCCACCAGGCGAACTATGTATTATTTTTTTGGCCTACTTCCCCTGTACTGGACTCCCCCCCACCCTTCCCCTTGCACTTTTCCCATTCCCCCTACCCCTGCACTTGCACGATATCAATGACACCTGGCCTAGTAGTACCGTTCTCTGTGTTCCCTTGTTCCCCCCTCCCTGCCTCACTGCGCCTTGGAATACTTGTGTATGGCCCATATCATGTCATATGTCATATGTGTGCCTTTTGGTCACACAGGATAGCTTGTGTTTAAGTAGCTAGGGATGCAGACGGTGTGGCACTTCCATGGCAACTTTCTCAGGGTGGTAGGGTTGTGACAGTTAACTGTCTCTTTGTCATCATCGATTGTCACCTGGTATGTGCCAGGCCTGTGTGCACTCCGCCCTGTACCCTCCCATGGGCAGCGCCTGTGCCTGTGGTTGGGGATGTGGGGGCACCACCATGTCCACCGGGACGCCCTGCCGTGTTGCAACATTGTGCAGGACACATGCTGCCACAATGATCCTGCAAACTACTGGTGGTGCATAGAGTAGTTGCCCACCAGAGCGGTCAAGGGAGCGGAAACGTGACTTCAGCACTCCGAATGTGCGCTCCACTATGCCCCTGGTTGCAATATGGGCGGCGTTGTATCTTACCTAGGGTGGTGTGGTGGGGTTCCGGATTGGCGTCATCATGTGGTTGCTCAGAGGGTAGGCACTGTCCCCTGGGGAGGTGATAATAGTTGAGATTATTAGGGTTTGGATATTTGTCTGTGTGTGACTTGCATGCATGTGCAAGGGCATTTGTACTGACCTAGGAGCCATGTGTCGCCATGCTGCCCAGCTTCCAGGGCCCGGCTCAGGGCGGACATTCTGTATATGAAACTGTCATGGGTGGAGCCAGGGTAGTTTGCATAGACAGAGGTGATGATTCCCTTTGCATCACATACCACCTGTACATTGATGGAATGCCAGTGCTTGCGGTTTCGGTAGATGTGCTCAATGGCCCTAGGTGGTCGTAGGGCCAGATGGGTGCAATCTATGGCACCGAGCACTTTGGGGAAGTGTGCCACCCTGAAAAAATCCAGGACAACGGCCTGCCGTTCTGCGGGTGTTCTGGGCATGTATATGTGCCTGCGGACTGAGGGGCGCGCTGTCATGTTTGCCAGTACCTGGTGTAGGCAGCGTGACTGCGTGGCCTGTGAGACCCCCCCACTATGGCAGTGGTCCGCTGAAATGACCCAGTGGCCAAAAAATGCAGGACATTGAGCAGCTTCTCCAAGGGGCTCAATGCTTGTGAGCAAAGGGTGGGGGATGTGAGGTCATCTTCGCACTCCCTGACCAGGTCTAGGATGATATGGGGTGGAAACCTATACCTGCCAAAGACCTGGTCGTCAGGCATCCCAAAAAGGCTTGTCCGTGGTGCGAAAATGCGTGCCCTGGCTATTCTCCTCATCCTGCGGTGTCCCACGATCAGTGCAGCGACAAATGGGGCATTCATCGTAGCTGTATATATGCGTTTGTTGTTTGCGCGCACTTTTATGCTGTGCGCGGGGACGCTTTCGCCTGCCTTCGTGTGGCAGACGCGTTGACGCCTGTGCACGTCTTTTGAGTGCGCAGGTTTCCCGTATTCGGATACGGTCCGAGTGTCATCGCGTGTGATCGGAGGGGAGTGAGCGTACACGCAACTGGCCTGGGTATGTGTGTTTTGGGGTGCGCGGGAAGTTCCACACGCAATTAGCCTGGGTACGTGTGTTCCGGGGTGCCGGGAACTTTCACACGCGATTGGTGGAAATCCACGTGTGTTCTGTCATCACGTGCAATGAGGGAAACACCTGCGCGCGTCACGTCACAGACGCGCTCACGCGCTAAGGGCCTTTGGTCCAATGAAGGGGCCTTTCCTCATATTACACGCGGACGTGCAGTTTTCCACGCGCGCTTACGCACATGGGCCCTTTCCTCGTATTACACGCGGATGTGCAGTTTTTCACGCGCGCTGAAATGCCCATGCACGTCTGTACGCGTCACATCACAGGGGCGCTTGCGCTTGAGGGGCCTTCTGTCCAATGATAATGCGTATGCGTGCAGACGCGCGTACGCGCTAAGGGCCTTTCCTCGAATTACACGCTGACGTGCAGATTTTTCACGTGCCAAATCACTCCGTATCAAGCTGGCCACGCGTAAGCACACGGAAGACCACGCTCCTGCCCAGAAGGCCGAACTACTGCCCCCCAGAACCCTGAGCACGCTCCCACCTGCCATCTGCTGCTACCTGACTGCCTGCTGCCCACGTGCCCTGCCATTTGCTGCCTGCACATCAGCCAGGGGTGCTGTTGCTGTGACCACCCCTGCTGGAACCGAAGACTCCCGACTGGGATTCCATCGCTCCACAGCCCAGCCCCAGGACCCAGTTGCCCACCCACTCCTGCCTCTGGGGTTGTCATGTCGGGGCAAACACCATCTGTGACCACTGACAACCCCTGGCCAGAGAGGCAGAGGGGCACCAGCTTCAGTGCCACCGAAGTTGGTGTCCTGGTGGAGCAAGTCCTGGGGCAGTATGATGCCCTCTTCGGAAGTTCCCGCGCCGACAAGGAAGGACGGACTCGGATCTGGACTGACATCGTGACTGCCATCAACGCGGAGGGGGTGGCAGTCCGCGACTTACAACATGTCAAGAAGCGCTGGGAGGACTTCAGGTCCAGGACCCTGAACAAGGCCCGGCGCCTCTTGAAGGCAGCGGATGCCAAGGGGCACCGGGGCCACTTGTCGGAAGAACAGATGAGGGTCCTGGAACGCATATCCCCAGCGCTCCACGTCCAGGTCCTAGAGAAGCAGACCCGTCTGGAGTCGAGCGGTGAGTGTACATGCATCCTGATTGTGAGCAGTGCGTGTGGTGATTATTCAGTAGTGTGCAGGTTGCACATCTGTTTGTATGGGGTCGAGTATGGGTGGGGATGTACAGGGCCGTGGGGCTGACACATGCGAGGGCTGTAATGTGCGAGACATGGATGCTTGGCTGCTCATGCTGTTGTATGTGTATGGATGGTGGTGGCAGTTGCGATATGGCTGTGGTATGGCTCATGTGTGCGAGTTGTAATGACATGTGTGTTGGGGATTGTGATGACATGTCTGAGGTTTGCCAATGCCACTCATGTACAACTGTCATGTGTGTATGTGTCCATTGTACAGTGCCCTGATGCCTGTGTTTTGTTTCTCCCTGTCTGCAGCGTCAACTGATGAAGAGGGCGGAGAAGATGCTGTGGAGCACAGCGGCGGGGATCCGACCGCCAGCCGGAGACGCAAGGCCCGGCTCCCCTCCCATGTTGTCATCTCGTCGGGGAGTGAGGAGTCCGGTGCCGCGTCCCAGGCCGCAGCTGCCGGGGGGAGGTCCAAGAGGCGGAGGTTGGAGTTGGACTCCTCGGCAGAGGAAGGGGCAGCTGGGACCCCACAGGGCCCAACAGGGGAAGATGGCACAGAGTCATCCAGGTTGGTGGGGGGTTTGGTGGAGGAGGAGGCCGTGCAAGCACCAGAGACAGGGTCTGGAGGTGGGGATCCCACTGGTGCTAGTGGTGCAGTGCAGTACCAGGAACAGGAGGCAGCACAGGCCGCCACGGAGGTGCCTGTGTGCAATCCTGTCCCTGATCCGGTCCCTGCATCATCTTGCACCAGCAGGGATGCCTACGTCCAGACCCGTTTTCAGGCAGGGGATGAGCTCACGTCAACTGGCCTTCCTCTGCCTGTGGACGTGGCTATCCAGGTCCGGGTTGAGCCTGTCCTGGCTGGTGTGGTGTTGCGTCAACGGGTCATGCGAGGTGACCTGCAGTCTTTTCATGGAGAGACTGCACGTCATCTCGAATGGCTCGTTGACCACGTCAGCCTGCTGGGACAGGTCACCCAGGCCGGATTCCTCCGTCTGATGGGGCTTGCTCCGACCCCCTCCTCAACTGGACCCCCTACGCGCCAGTCGTCCTCTGTGCCATCTTCCCACCCATCAGTCGCCTGGGTGCCCTGTGGAGCTGCCTCTGACGGTGCGGCCAGGCTGGTGGAGGAGGCATCCCTGCCACAGTCGGGAGTCGGACGTCCAGCAGGGGTGGCCACATCTACGACTGCACCCCAGCCGGCGGAGGATGTACAGGCAGCAGGAGGCAGTGCACGGGCAGAGGCACAGCAGCAGCAGCAACGTGGTGGAAGCCATGAAGGCTCAGGGCCTTCGACATCGGAGGGGCAGGCATCGGCCGGAGGGCAGGAGGACCCAGGACAGAGAGTGTCTTCCGTGTGGCAGCGGTTGGGCCACGCCATAGATGCGGAGCGGCAGCGGGCGGAAGAGGCACGGCTCACAATGGTCAGGGCGGAGAACTCCATGCGGAGGGCCCTGAGGCGGGCAGAGTGCCTCGAGGCAATCCGCAGGGGTTTGGAGGTGGAGACGTCGACGGCCCTGCGGACCCTCGGGGCCATGGAGGAGGACCGCCTCCGGGACATTGAGGAGGAGTTCGATGATGCCCTGGCCCGGAACATCCACAAGTGAGCCGTGAAACTAGCCCGCTGCCCTTGTACATAGTTTCTAGGTAGTGTTAGGTTTCATTTTTGTTTTTATTTTATTTGGACCTTTCGGACATTGGCCACATTTTTGTATATAGTTTATTTTATTAGTTAGTGTAGTTAGATAGGTTTCCTTTATTTTGTTGGGATAATGGACCCTGGCTTGTTCCCATGTACATAGTTGACAGTTGGATTGTATTTTTTTTTCTATTTTCCTTTCATTTTTGTACATTCAAGTTTCTGTTTCTTCATTTTTTATTCTATTTATGTTTCCTTTAATACATATTATTATTTCAATGTGTGGTATCTCATTGGTTTCATGCATTTCATGATATGTGTTTTGAGATTCACTGACACCCATTGGGTGTATGTGAGGGAAATGTGTTTGTTTCGGAACTTGCAATTGGTGTTCTGTGATGTAATTGCAAATTATGAGTGGGTGGATGCAATACTCGGGTGGGTGTTTTGCATTTGGAGGCTGACCATAGGGACCAGGGATCTAGATTGTGATGACATGTTGGCTGGGGAACATGAGTTGCACATGGGTGGGGGCCTGCTGGCAGGTGCCCCACAGTGCTGGGGGGTGGGGGTGGTGGGAGACATGGGTGGGGGCCTGGTGGAGGCTGCCCCTGCACTGCTGGGGGGTGGGGGTGGTGGGGAACATGAGTTGGACATGGGTGGGGGCCTGCTGGCAGGTGCCCCACAGTGCTGGGGGTTGGGGGTGGTGGGAGACATGAGTTGGACATGGGTGGGGCCCTGTTGGCAGGTGCCCCATAGTGCAGAGGGGTGGGGGTGGTGTGAGACATGGGTGGGGGCCTGGTGGAGGCTGCCCCTGCACTGCTGGGGGGTGGGGGTGGTGGGAGACATGGGTGGGGGCCTGGTGGAGGCTGCCCCTGGCGGCTGGGGGGTGGGGGTGGTGGGAGACATGGGTGGGGGCCTGGTGGAGGCTGCCCCTGGTGGCTGGGGGGTGGGGGTGCTGGGAGACATGGGTGGGGGCCTGGTGGAGGCTGCCCCTGCACTGCTGGGGGGTGGGGGGGTGGGAGACATGGGTGGGGGCCTGGTGGAGGCTGCCCCTGGTGGCTGGGGGGTGGGGGTGCTGGGAGACATGGGTGGGGGCCTGGTGGAGGCTGCTCCTGCACTGCTGAGGGGTGGGGGTGGTGGGAGACATGGGTGGGGGCCTGGTGGAGGCTGCCCCTGGTGGCTGGGGGTGGGGGTGCTGGGAGACATGGGTGGGGGCCTGGTGGAGGCTGCCCCTGCACTGCTGGGGGGTGCGGGGGTGGGAGACATGGGTGGCTCCTGGTGGAGGCTGCCCCTGGGGAGTGGGGGTGGGGGTGGTGGGAGACATGGGTGGGGGCCTGGTGGAGGCTGCCCCTGGTGACTGGGGGGGTGGGGGTGGTGGGAGACATGGGTGGGGGCCTGGTGGAGGCTGCCCCTGGTGGCTGGGGGGTGGGGGTGGTGTGAGACATGGGTGGGGGCCTGATGGAGGCTGCCCCTGGTGGCTGGGGGGTGGGGGTGGTGGGAGACATGGGTGGAGGCCTGGTGGAGGCTGCCCCTGGTGACTGGGGGGTGGGGGTGCTGGGAGACATGGGTGGGGGCCTGGTGGTGGGTGCCCCTGCACTGCTGGGGGGTGGGGGTGGTGGGGAACATGAGTTGGACATGGGTGGGGCCTGCTGGCATGTGCACCACAGTGATGGGGGGTGGGGGTGGTGGGAGACATGGGTGGGGGCCTGGTGGTGGGTGCCCCTGCACTGCTGGGGGGTGGGGGTGGTGGGAGACATGGGTGGGGGCCTGGTGGTTGGTGCCCCTGCACTGCTGCGGGGTGGGGCTGGTGGGGAACATGAGTTGGACATGGGTGGGGGCCTGGTGGTGGGTGCCCCTGGTGGCTGGGGGTGCAGGGGGACATGCGTTGGTGGGCAGTAGTGCAAGTTGACATGTGGGTTGGCTGGTGGGCATGGCCATGGTGGATGGGGTGCCTGCAGGACATGTGCTGGGTAGGCCCCTGTGGTGTGAGCCACCTGCAGGGGCCGTGGAGGGTGTAGAGGGGACACCTGGGAGGACCCACACGTGCAATTCACGTGTGCTGCTCCCGGCGCACCCCTGTAATACACGTACCCTGATGAGATCACGTGTGGAACTTCCCGCGCACCCCTGGAATACACATACCCCGCTCAATCGCGTGTGTAACTTCCCGCGCACCCCTGTAATACACGTACCCTGATGGAATTGCGTGTGGAACTTCCCGCGCACCCCTGGAATACACGTGCCCTGCTGATGTTGCGTGGGATACTTCCCCCGCACCCTGAAATACACGTACCCTGATGAGATCGCGTGTGTGACTTCCCGCGCACCCCCGAAATACACGTACCCCGCTCAATCGCGTATCTAACTTCCCGCGCACCCCCGGAATGCACGAACCCCGCTCAATCGCTTATCTGACTTCCCGCACACCCCTGAAATACACGTACCCCACTCAATCGCGCGTGTAACTTCCCGCGCACCCCCGAAATACACGTACCTCGCTCAATCGCGTGTGTAACTTCCCGTGCACCCCCGAAATACACGTACCCCGCTCAATCGCGTATTTGACTTCCCGCGCACCCCCGAAATACACGTACCTCGCTCAATCACGTGTCTAACTTCCCGCGCACCCCCGAAATACACGTACCCCGCTCAATCGCGTAGCCCGCTCCCCCAGGCCCGATCGCGTGAGAAAGTTCACGCGAACCCCTGAGATACACGTAGCCCGCTCCCCCAGGCCCGATCACGTGAAAAAGTTCACGCGAACCCCTGAGATACACGTAGCCCGCACCCCCAGGCCCGATCGCGTGAGAATGTTCACGCGAACCCCTGAAATACACGTAGCACGCTCCCCCAGGCCCGATCGCGTGAGAAAGTTCACGCGCACCCCCGGAATACAAGTACCCCGCTCAATCGCATGTGTAACTTCCTGCGCAACCCCGAAATACACGTGCCCCGCTCGCACAGGCACTATTGCTGTATGTTGCCACTTTTGTAATGCGCAGGGACGCTACCGCCTGCCTTCGTGTGGCGGACGTGTTTCGGCTTGTGCGTGTCTTTCGCTGTGCGTGGCTTTGCCCTATTCAATTCCATGAATACGTGTGTTTCGGGTGCGTGTGGGCGTTCCGTCTGCTTCCCTGCAGTACATCCCCAGTTACGCCCTTATTTTCGCGAGTTGTTCCCCATTCCGCGCGTTACGCCCCGTGTTCCGCCCACTTTCTAGTGTATGCACCAAGGTTGTGCGCTTTCACTGTGCGTGTCGCGCACGTCTTTCGGGATGTTGCAGTGACGTGTGCGCCATGCACGGGTTTGGCGCACATCCCGAGGAAAACACGCGCAGGGACTTCCATAAGAAGGTGGAAACTCAGGGGGGTTGCAAATTCAGCATTTAAAGAATGGAATAAGGATGTGCTCATATTTTTTGATGAAATTGGTTTTAATATTGATAAAGAATCTAACGTTGAAAAGAAATTAAAAAGAAGACTAGAATTTCTGACAGAGACAACAATATTAGCTATCTAACTAAATATAAAAAAATATGAAAATGACATAATGCAAGCATTTCCAATCGATAGGTCCTGTGATTATATTATAAAATGTCAAAACATGAAGTTAATAAAATGTATTATGTCAATAAGGTTGGAGCTTCTTCCCACTCTATCTAGAACTGGTGCATGGGATAAGATACCATATTCCCTACGTTTGTGCAGATTTTGTCTAGGAGAGATTGTACATTTGTTGACAAAACTTTGTGCAACTTAAGGAGCTTTATCTTCGATTGCGACATAAACTGACACATTTTTATAATGATCAAATGTGGAGTATGTTATATTCGTGGAATTATATGCTATTGAAAAACACAATGTACTACATTTGGTTGAGGATATTGGATCGTATTATTCAGTTAAGTGCGAGCAGCAGTGGTCACACTCTATAATGCATTATCCCTTTGATTCTGGGATTGGCTTCTCATGATTTTATGATGATGTATAGTAATGATGTATGTAATGTAACGTTTTATAGATGCAAATGAATTGTATTAAAATGTATTGATATTCATGTGTATTATTGTGTTACATGGTGTATGTAACCATACGAACACAACAACAAAAAGTATTACAAATTGACCATGGATTACATGCAGATCCACGTTTCCCAAAGGAAAGGGGTCACAAGCAGTTCTTTGCTTGATTGAAATATGAAGAAATCAAGAGTAATTCCCAGCGTTTATTGAATCAGTTCCCACAAGGAATCATGGAACATGGAATCTAAGGTCTCTCTAGAATTTGCAGCATAAAAGATAGTTCCAGAGACACTGCACCACAAAGAGTCCAAAATCAAAATGCCAATTTGCATTTATTGTGCAAAGATAGTCAGCCTAACACGTGTTTTGAGCTATCCAGCTCTTCTTCCGAGGCTGATTTTACATGATTAGCATTCAGTTAGTGAAATAACATGAATAGTGAAACCAAAATTTACATTGTAAGTCCCCTGGCAAGTAGGTAACATGAGGGCGGTTGCACCACATAAGCAATAACATTTGTTGGATATACATAGAAAGATATCAAATGAAAATATACATACAGAATTGCAGAAGTCACAGCAGACAAGATATGTAGAGTGTAGTCAGAAATAACAAACAGGGAGAGATGAAAATATATAGAAACTATTTCATTAGTAATGAGCTCCATTAGGTGAAACACGACCAGAGAGTTGCTCTGCCCATTAAAAAAGTATATATAGAAAACATTGTATTCAAATGTACCTTCTGTGAAAGCGCGACTAGAATTCCAAGTCCTTTTAAAGGCGAAATGCTGAACACTGCACAGCAGTTACTGAAATGTAAAAAGGGTATTGAGATCCAAGCACATCTATTCAGGCCTATTCAGGAGTAGTTTCAAATGTATATCAAAGAGATAAACTCAATTACATAGGCAATATGTCTGTGTCTATATAAATTAATTAAGCATCTACCTCTTTCGCTTCACATTTGCGGGTGAATCTGGATATAAAGATAAATAAAAAACCTCAATTAGGCACCTATTATTAGTCCTGATCACCAATGACAATAACAAACAATCATAAATTAGAGACTGGCACCCTATTGAAAACTGCTATTCTACAGATTAAACCTCTGTTACATTTATATGCCATCTACAATTACACTCACCACGGCAGAAATGGTCCTGGAAATCGCTCATACACAACAATTACATAATAAAATTCTCTGACCCATCTAACTGATTGCACTGTAGCCAAAACTGCTATGCTGGAAGGCAATTTTCCTATACATCCACCTTGTCTGCGCTAGCGTACAAGACATTCCCACCATTTATGCTATTTAACCAAATCTGAGTACTTAATTACAATGTCCCAACAAGAGGGACCGTAACAAAAGTCTCCTACCTTGTACGGGTGTGAAAACACACTGGAGTACCCTTGGGCGCCAACTAGCAGTGGCGCACGGTAAACGTTAATATAAAATAAAGGAAGGACTTAAGGTATACTGGCTAGTGTGAACATTTACACAAAGCCGCTCCACCATCTTGACTGAATCTCAAGACATGCTTGCAAGGAAACTCAATTCTCTGGGCGGCAAAGCCATCCAGTCAATTAATTCAAGGGATTACAAATAAACCTAAAACTCAAAAATAAGCGTACTAATTGCCTCTTATCCCCCCAAATTCGGGTGGGCACCATCAAAGCCCACCAGTACAATTATGCTAGTAAGCCAAAGTGATAAAGTCCTGAATCGGCAGTTAAGGCACACCGGTCGCATTGCCCTTGAATGGAAATAACAATACACAAATCAAATGACAATTAACATTGGATGTTACTTGAAAAAAGAAGAATAATTGTAAGAATACCATGGCATATCGTTAAAAAATCTCCATTATTGAGGACATATGCAGGGTGTCGATAGAGCGCTAATGTTGAAAATTACAGGAAAACTGCATATTCATGGTCTGAATTTAGACCCCCATATACTGTCCTGTATTTACAAATTAATCTAGCCTCTAGTTGTCTGAGTTTTAACACTAGGTTGCCTCCTCTTTGTGGCAATGAGACTTTGGCTAGGCCCACAAATGTAATATCGTCCTTGCAGTCCATTTGATGACACGCTGGCCAATGACTAGCTATAGGGTATTTTGCCTTTTGGTTACCAATTGTTGATAAGTATTCTCTTATTCTAATTTTGAGCGAGCTAATGGTGCTACCTATTTATTTTAGCCCACAGACACAAATAACACAGTACACCACAAATTTAGAGTTGCAATTCATAAATGATTCAATGTGATGGTCACCCAGAGGATCAAGGTGCACAATTGCCGTTTCTAGTGCGTATGTGCACATGGAACAGCCCCCACATTTATGAAATCCTTTGTTTTGAGCCAGATTTAGCCAACAGGGTTTATGTATGGGGTTACTCATAAATGAGGGGCAAAGCTTATTTTTGATAGGACGTCCCTTGCTAAAGGTAAAGCTCGGATTTGAATCAATCCAATTCGAAATATCTTTGTCAAGGTGCAATAGATGCCAGTGTTTTCTTAGAATGTTATACACTTTATGGCTGTCTGCATTATAACTGGTAATCAGTCAAATTTTCTGTCTTGGTATAGTAGCAGTACATGATCTAGGGATTAGCAGATCCTCTCTCTTAAGTGAGTGTACATCTTGCTGGACCTTATTAAGGTGTTGAAAAGCATAACCCCTTGCTTGAAATCTGGATTTGATAGAGGCGCTTTCTGACTCAAAATCTGCAGTTTCAGTATAGTTCCTTCTTGCACGTATAAATTCTCCCTTTGGTGTATTTTCAATGACATGTCTCTTGTGACAACTTTTAGCATGGAGAATCACATTTACAGATGTACTTTTGCAGAATGTTTTGGTCTTGAAACCATTGTCAGCGATAGTAATCGTCACATCCAAAAAATCAATGTGCGTTTGACTATATGTGTGGGTAAATTGAATACCCATATTGTTACTGTTCAGAAATGCAAAAAATGGGTCAGGTCAGCTTCTGTACCAGTCCAGATCATAACAACGTCATTAATTAATCTTTTCCAAAGGTGAATATGTTTCATAAATTCAACATTGCTAAATGCATATTCCTGCTCAAAATGGTGCATAAAGGAATTGGCCAAAGCTAGAGTTTAACTTGCCCCCATCGCAATGCCAATTAATTGTTTGTAATGGATGTTGTTAAAAAGAAAAACATTGTTCTGTAAAGTAAATAATAGCAATTCCTTTACCATTTCAATATGTTCATAAAAAAGATGCAGATGATTGGCGAAATATGTAGTTGACACTGTCTATAGCTTTTTGATGATCTATAGATATATAAAGTGCTTTTACATCTAAAGTAACTAGCCAACAATTGGTGCAGAATATACAATTGGCATACCCTACAGACCTACAGACCTAACAACCCTTAATATTTATGTGCACAGTATCTGAAGGGAACCAGATAAACCTCTTCTGTACATGGGATGTACACGAGTTTCATATTGTGCCATGGTGATAATGTAAGATTGCCGTAATATTAACCTAAATGTACAGGTGTATTTGTAAAGTGCATGTTCAACTAGAGGTACTGTATCTTGGTGCTGAATAACAGATAGTTATAACTGCCCAGCTCAATTATACTTCTTTTTTACGTTAGAAGGGTAAAGTCCTGAGAAGTCCTGTCAGGATTCAAACTAGATCTGATGGAACATTTGGCCAGACAAAGTTTGTAAACCCCTGATTTATGTATTTGTCCACTTATCCACTGCCTAAGCGTAAATTGCCACTTAACCAAGTACAGCAAGGTTGTAATTCAAAGTTGGTTCATTTAGTATATTCTGCCTTTCAGTTAGTTTGGCAAGTATGTCTTTTAGTATATTCATACATTTTTTGAAGCACTACGGTTGGTAATATGTGTGGTGCTAAAGGTTGTACCTGCTTGCAAAATCCAGGAAACCAACTTATGCTAGAAATCCCAGCACACAATATTCCACAAATGCAGTCTGTCACACAACTTTCATGTCCAGTTTCAGTGTCCCATATGTTTTGTGGAGGTTTGGTTATCTTCAAATTTACACCTGAATTCTTTCCCAAACATTCCACTCAGACCCTGCTCATCTACCTCACCAATTCCCTTACCAATGCTGAGGACCCTCATCTTGCCTCCATTTGCATTGCATTTTTCCTAACCTTTTAGCTGTGGTTGACACTGTGAATCATGCTTTCCTCCTTCAAGCTCACTCCCACCTTGGCTTCGAGGACACCATACTTGAATGGGTGTTGTTGTATCTCTTTTGAATGTTCATTCCTCATCTCATAGGGCTCTTGCACCTCTTCTCTAATAACCTTTGCCAGTGGTGTCCAAGAAGGATTAGTTTTGAGTACACTTCTCTTCATCCTGTATACCTCTTGCTGGAAAACTCATTATTTATTTTTGCTTTAACTAGCATCTATTCACTGACTATATTCTTCTCTTTCCCCTTTTTCACCTCTGCAATCTCTGAATGCACAACCAACTGCCTAAATGCAATTCACCAATGGACTGCTCTACAGTGCCTCATGATAATCTCTTCAAACACAGAAGCCATTTTTGTCCCTGCCCCAATGTCAACCTCACTCTTCCCTCTCCCATCTCTTTCCAGCTTCACCTTCTCACACCCTCACCCATGGCTCGCTACCTTGGGGCTCTCTTTGACAGCAAACTGAAACTCTACCAGTTCATTATTGCCACTGCCAATTAATCAGGTTCAACCGCCAAAACATTAGAAACATCTGCAAACTTCTCATACAGCACTCATCTAATACACTTAGCTCTACTCCTTCTCAGCAAACCGCACTGCTGTGCAAACCTCCATCCTGGTCTACTTATATACTCTTTTTCTCCCCTCTACAAAGTCAACTTTGCAACACACACCCTTTTCAGCATACACAGATCTGCTGCACCTCTACTGTCACCATGTTGGATGCAAAATCGCTCTCTCTCAGTCATTGTAACTCATTGTAAACTACCTCTCCAACTCTTTGCTCTTTGACTGTTCCCAACCTTTCACCGCGTACACCCTGTGCTTTCACCTACTTTTGCTCCATTTTTCTGCATGCCCTATTCGGCTCGGATGCTCTTCCTCCCAGCCATCAAAACCATCTATTCAGTATAACTCTTTTCAAGCAAGGCTCACACTCCACTTTCTAGCAAAGTAACTTGCACTTCCGTCCCCTCCAAACACTTATCCAAACTACCCATTCAAAACACCTTTCCAGCATTCTGCCCTCAGACTATTTATTTGGTAAATATGTAAATACTGGCTACTGTCTCCCAATGTCAAATACGTTTTAATGTCTGTCAATCCTTGTACCTGGTTTATAGTCCTATTCTTAACCCCTTCAACACACAGCCTACATCATTTGATACAACAATGCTCTTATGTAAATGATGTCAGAATGACTCTACTCTCTAATATTGCCTACTTTGTAATTCATTTCTGTTTGAAATTATGTATTGTTCTTAAATAAGTACAGATAGAAATATTACTCTATGAATGTACAATCTCCTTCACTACAGTCTGGGCTGAGAAGAAAATGCAAACATTGTAGCAGTGTATCATGTTCTGTGTCAATGACATGTTCTAGATAAATCAACCAGTTGTTATGAGGATGGATGACACTCTTCTGAATCAAATTCATAGGGAAACAATTCTCTCTACTCTAATTAAGGAAGAGGAAATACTTCAGAAATAGCAAGAAAATGATATCCCTTATCTGCTACATGATTCCATATTTATTGTAGGGATGCTTCTGATTGGTATTGAAACTTGTCGTGTGTCAGGATGAATACTATCTCCTACACTATGATATCTCATTTTGAGTCTGATTCACTGTTTACTTATGCATAGTGAAGATCTCAGTTCTGTTATTTTGCACCTGCTACTAGCAATACTGAAAATGGAAAAACTATCCTTTAGGATTCCACCTGAGGTGGTTACAAGGGGGCTGGGTTGACTGGGACTAGAGTCGAGTCATTGCAGCCAAGTGAGGCTAGTAAAACACATTTTGTAGCCTAGAAGAGGACCTTGGGAGGAGGTTTAAACATGTGCTAGCAACAAACCATTAAGAAATTGTTAAAACAACATTATAGACTTCTTGAATGTAGCTTTAGATTATTTTTAGTTAAGGGGTGGCACCTCTGGCCCGATTCCTTTTTCTCTTTGTGGGTGTTCCCTTCCCTACTGTCCTTCATGTGTCACAATTCAGCACAGACGTCCCTCCGCCAGGCTCGAGCCTGACTTTCACTTTGTGGGGGTTCCCTTCCTCACGTTTCATCTTTAAATCTTTTTACTGTTGAATATTTTTGAAACTGAAAGGATTTCACATAAACCTCTGCATCACCAATTCGACCTTTATTTAAACAATTCAGCGATCTACACTTGTCATTGCCTCGCAACACCTTTGCTTCTTGGTACTTGTAGTTTCTTATTCTCTTTACTTTTGCCCTCTTGGCTTCTTTCAAAGTTCATATACTTTGCCCTCTTGGCATATTCAGAGTTCACATGCTTTGCTTTTCACTTATTCAACATTCGTTCAGGATTGCAGTCACTTTCTTGCCTTCGGTTCCCGTTTTATACCCTTCAACTCAGAACATTTCACAGAGACTTTCGAATGTGCGATTCTCGCAGGACCATTCTCTTACTTTTTATACTTTTATCACAGTTTAACAATTGTCCTTTCCATTACGTGTTCAATCGGCACATGCACAACCTTTAACTTTTGGTTACAGTTACTTTTGCTGTCAACACTAACCAGGCTTTTGTTGCCTTCGATAACTCACAGGTTGTGTTAATTTCCTTTCTTTCTTCAAAGTCTTTCATGTAGCAATCAGGGCCATTACCAATGCCTCCTCTGCTCTGCCCCAACTCCGTCATTCACCCGGGAGGGTAGCGGACGCTTTGAAGCACCTTGAAAGTTTTTCCTTTATGCTCACTTGGTTTCAGTCTTGGAACGCTTATGTTTTTCTGAAAGTGTGGATTTCTCTCATGACTCTCTCTCATTCTTCGAAACTGCTGATCAGCCCTTTGGCCTTCCAACTTCCATAGCCTGGTTTGCATCAGCCCCAAAAGAGCTGCTCCTTCTCGTACGTAGATTTTCTCAGAGTGTGCCTGTGTGCGCCACCTTTTATCCTGACAGGTAGTGTTAACAAGTGGCAGGTGGGTATAGGTACCAGTATGTGTCTGACTCTACCTGGTCTCAAAGAGACAGAGCCATTGCAAGTCAGTAGAGGTCATCTTTCTGGCCTCATTCCTCATCTTCCTCGTCTCAGCAGTGTTGTCAATGTGAAGTGGGGAGAAATTATGGGAGCTACAGTTTCCCATGAAATTAGCAGGGATAGGGGTTAGATGGTTTGGGTTGTGGAAAAATGGGGATATCATGTCTCACCACCAGGTGCTTCTCCCCCACTCGCTGCTTGACCACCCCCAGAGTTGGGATCCAAAAACGATGGCCGTTCCCTGGCCACCTGAGTACAGGATTTCCTGGGACTAGGTTGCGAAACACCCTGCGGTTTTTCATGCAGTCATGTGCTTGTGGTCAATATTTCACACAAAATGTAGCTTTATGCCCTTCCAGTTGTAATCACCTCCCCCCAATCCACACTTTTTAAGGGAGAAATGTCACTCGTAATTACCCATGCCTGGCTGTGTATACATCCATCTAAAGTTTATCACAGTGTAATGTGCTTAAATGTAAAACAAAATGCAGCTGAACTTTCTGTGCTTGGAAGTTAATCTACATGATCACTAAGGGTGCAGTGTTGTATGCTTGCTCAGGCATAGGATTTTCATTTTGTCAGATAGAGGATCTGGGGAGAGATTTTTGCCCACATTCAGAATATGGGAAACTCTACCCACTTCCAGCACTGAATATTAGAGTTGCTTATTTTGCGACATGGATTTTTTATTGCCTTGCATTTTTTCCCTTTTGAATGGATGTGTGTAACACAACTTGGTGATTTGGATTAGTTGTGATGTCTCAGAAACATGCTCATAAGACATAGCCATCTGCATATGCTCAGGGATGTAATACTATAACATGTTCACCCTAATATATACAGAATAGTCCTGGATGAACTTATTTGCTAAAATATTGAATCACAAGTTCATTTGAAGTTCAACCACAGGTCTGAAGACGGAGACATGGTTGAGTTTATTTTCATTATTGAGCAGCTTGCAGAGAAGAAGGGTTCATTGTTGAAGTCAGCCTTTGACCATGTAGGAAAGTGGGTTAAACTAGAATGGAGTTATATCAGTTAAGTAGTAAGACACTTACAGACAAGTAGTGAGTGGCTAGGGACTCGGGGAGTTATATTTAGGATTGGTTTTGCACATGTAGCACAGAGAGACCCATTCTGTGATTTGAAGTGGGTGAACAGCATAAGTGCCAATTAATGTGGGTTTATTTAGTGGATATCACTATGCTGCTTAGCAGCTTGGGTGATTGCCAGAGACAAATACACGTAACTCCGGATTTTGTGTGGCACCACCAGAAGACTGTAGAAAATAACATGTATTGGTGGTGACAGGAGTAGATAACTGGAATTAAGCATCTAACTGACTACAAGTAGCATTCATCCCATGTAAAAAAAAAATACCTGTGCCCAGCTTGTGCTTCACACCAGGGAGGAGGAGAAAGGAATCTCTAAGATAGACTATATAAATGTCACAGCACAATGGATAGTAACGTCAGCCTCTATCATCCAAGAGGAATCCAGGAGTAATGCCGGGAGGAAGCAGATGTATGTAATTCAACATAATGCAATATTGTGCATGCAAGGGTTTCAGGGCAGAAGCCACATGCAAGTTGCCATAGGGGAGAAGGTGCAAAATGTGGAGGCACAGTGGCTAAGCTCTTGTAATTTACATTTGAGCTTTGTAGCAGACAATGGATCATATGGCTTGCTGCCTTATGAATTGGCAAGACAACCCCGCTTTGTATTTGTCCTTTCCCTTGTGGTCCAAATCTTTATAATCAGGTGTGAGCCTCTGAAGTTAACAGTCAGAATGGCACAGACGATCAGCTCACCATTTATCTAGGCTTACCAGGCCATAAATGCACTGCAAAAACTGCAGGTGCACCTCAGGCTGCAACTGCATATTGAAGCCTACTGGAGATCACCTTTGCACATGTAACACGTAATACTGCTAGCCTCGCAAACCAGGAAAACTGAATCTAAATTCGTCTGTATTGACTACTACACATTGCATTTAGTCCTTTGAATTGACCACTATACCTTGCATGTAGGCCTTTTCCTCACTATCCAGGAATATCAAATATAGGTGTGTTTTGCACTGACTGCTGTACCTTGCATTTAGGCCATTTTCCCACTATCCAGGAAAATCAAATCTAGTTGTGTTTTGCATTGAAGGCTGTACCTTACATTTAGGCCTTTTCCCCAGATAAAGAGGTAAGGAAAATTCACTAACCCAACTCTAAAACCTCAACTTTCTGCATACACTTCTCATACAGAAACTCACACAACCACTTCTCTGCACAGCAATCCGCACGTACCTCATCACATTGCAACTATAAACAAACACATAATCCCGGCACAACAGCACATGGGAATTCGTCCTGACCCGAAAACTGCAATTAAGCTCAGCGAGCGGTGCAAACCAAACTGAAGCTGCCAACAGCACATCACAACTCTCACCTTCCTATTCCCACTACACCCTACTAACCTCCCACTCCCCACTTTTTCAGATCCGTCAGAGCACATGGGGACCACTATGGTGCTGACAGTGCATTGAACAAATCCCTTTAACATTAGCATGTTCAAAAGTGCAGGTGAACAGTCGAATGCCATCACCGCATACTGCAACATTGACGGAGTGCTCATTTTTAAGATACTGGGTCTCATTACGAGGCCGGTGGAATGGGTTTAACGGCGCCGGTAATGGTGCCGACGCCATTTATCCTATTCCGCCCTATTACGAGGTTCCCTTGCGGGACCTGCTCTGGACGTCTGGTCAGACGTCCGTTGCGTGTCCCGAGAGGGTACCAGGGAGCTAATAACGGGCCCGTTATTAACAGGCCAGTTGTTAGCTCCCTCCCCATTCCCATTGAGCCATATGGGGGTTCGAATGGGAATGGGGAAGGTCTGGGTCTGGGTTCCCTGAAGGAGAAAATACCGGGCCCTCCAAAGTCGGAATGGCCCGGTATTTCCCCATTCAGGGAACCCGGACTCGAGTTTGGAGGCATGGCTACCTCCAAACTCGTAATGAGGCCCACCGTGACAGTGGCAGCAGCCGTCTAATGTTTGCTCTCTGATAAGACATTTCAAGGAGACCAATAGTAGGGTTATCCATCACAATGTTTCCGTCTGGGGGCATTGCCAACCAGGGAACCTATGTTGAAGCTTCAATTGCAAGCCCTGTGAACCTGTAGCCCACCAGAACCTACACCGCTTTCATATGGTAGACCAACGGGTGATACTTCAGTGAAGCCCCTGTGATCCACTTGGAGTGCCACCTAATGTGTTCAGGAGGTTGGGAAGCCCGGAATTGCTGTCAGCATGGGATCTCTCTCCAAATGGGAGAGGATCCAAGATGGCCCCCATAAAACACGGAGAGGCCATTGAATACAAGTCATGCCGAAAATACAAGTCACTGAACATTGCCTGAGTGGATTCCCGCCTCTAGAGATTAAATAGATTGATCGCATGTGCTGTTATCTACTGACGGGAACTGGGCCGCGATAGCAATTGGAGACGAAGCACAGTGAGAAGGTGTGTTGTTGTGGTGAGGCCCCAGCCGAGGATGCATATGCTTGTTCAGTCCCTACTGTCAAGTGCAGATCCCTCCATTTATGATCACATTCAGTGGCCTTCTCCTAGGGCTGGATGCCGGAGAGGTATGGTTAGGGACTGGAGAACTGGAGAGCACATTGCATCGGTCAGAAAGGACAGGGTGATTCAGAGGCATTCCACAATGGCCAAAGCACCTGCCAAACAGCATGGAGCGCATTAAAAAGAATAAAGAGTCTTATGCAGGTGCAAGAACTCTCCACAAAGAACCAACAAACAGCTATGAGACAGATCCACTCCCCGCAGCCACAGGCAATTACGGAGGATCTACTGCCACCAAAATAGATTTGCAGCTTATGTTGATGGAACTTAAGAAACAGAAGAAATATAATGCTTCTAACTTGACTAAATCCATGGCGGATTTGGATAAACATGTGAAGGCAGCATAAAATAGACTGGAAGAGGTGGAATCTTTTCTTTCTGACCGGGGGCTTGAACAATCAGAACTGGTGCAAAGAGTAAATGGTCTAGAGCAACCTATGGCATTTGTGCTTACTAAGCAGGAAGAATGAGACAGAATAACATCCGGATAAACAGCGTCCCTAAATCTGATAATGATCTGGAGGAGTGTGTGACCGCTCTAGTCCACCACCTTTTTGTAGATTTTGAATATCTTGACAACATTCTGGATTGGACGCATTGAGTCTTTTCTAAGTTACAAAACAATCTGTTCTCCGATGTACTGACGTGAACCCGTTACTTCCAAAACAAAGAAAAGATCATGAAAAAAGCCAGACTACCGGAAGTGATCTGCTTCAGAGAGGACCTTATTCTGACATTCTGTCATGAGGACAGGACGAAGGAAGTGTTGGACACGGTGGAAGCGCCATTAATACACCCTTCACGGCGCCCTGTGCAGCGTTCTAGCTGTTACGTTCTGTGCTCTTCATATTGAGGTTAGCCACGCCCCCTCCTTGCGTTGCAACTGTTTCCTGTTCTTCGCTACACTGGTGCCTTTGGTTCCTGTGATGCTGGAAATGCATCGGAGGGACAGGGCCTCCGTATCCTTGTCCTCTTTCTGTTCTTATCGTGTGTTCTGTCGTGTTTTCCGCGCAGAAGTCCATGCGGGACTCCTGGCAGTGCAGCTCTCTCTTTTGGTTTGGTGAACAGACCCATGGGATACCCTTATGGCACCCATGGGTAGGGGTACAACCCTGAGCCCCTAGTGTATGTTTTTGGGCACCCGTGGGTGGCCCACAGAGCCGGGTATGGGCTGGTGGCAGCTACGTGCTGAATTTGACAGGTGCGCTGGGTATCCGCCATTTTGGGGTACCCCGGCCCTGCCATTGGAATCAGTTGATTCCTGATAGGAAACAAGATGGCCCCGGTGGCCTCTTGCTTTCTATCCCCTGATACCTTGTTTTCCCAAAGTCCTGGGAAGCCCTGACTCTGTCCCTTCCCCCTGACTGGCTGTTGGGTGGAAGTTCCGTATATGGTGTTGTTGTGAAGGCCCATTTAGACTTACTGGAGCCTTCCCGCTGACTGTATGTTGTGGGTACCTCCTGTGGGTGGGACCTGGGTGAATGGGGAGTGTGACCAATATGCACTCCGTGTTGTGGCTGTCTGGTTTCTGCCATGTGAGACAAAGACTGAGACAGCCCTGCCCGAAACTGGACTGAATGCAGTGTGTAGAGTTGAATGGCTGAGTACTTGTCTCAATCCACATTCCTTGTTGTGAGTGTCTGAGCGGGAGAAGAGTGGCCTGAATGCCCTGCGTGCCTGATTGGCTGACCGACTGCATGAATGCCCTTCTGTACGATTGGCTGCTGAGTGTGTGCCAGCAGTGTGGATGAGAGACCAAATAGTATATCTGGGGACCTCTCACCACTGGAAATTGTTCAGAAGCTGAAGTCCACTACGACGAGTAACTGGAGTAACTGACGCTTGACCTTGAGGCCCTGCTGGAAGAGAAGGATTGCCGTGGCTCTCCTTCACGATCTAAAAGCTGCTGTGTCTCCAAGGACTGACCCAGAGAGGACCTGGTAAGGCGCCCTCTTCCCGAGCTACGAGGGACCATCGTGCACAGCTGACCTTTGCCAACGCTCCCTGGTAGACAGACCTACGACAGGCTGCCGACCCGGTACGGGGACTGCGGAGGAATCCCAAAGCAAAGCGCCCGGACTGTTGTCCGCCACTGTCGACGACCGCCGTCGCCGACCGGAGCCGCCGCGCTCCCGTTTGCCTAAGAACTTTAACTTGATCAACGGACGCTCTCGTCTGCATCGCCGTACCGTCTCCTGTGGGAGAAGGCCTGACCGTCGACGCGCCGAGGAGTATCCACCGGTGGGTTTCCCGCCACCCAAAGGCCGCAGAGACGTCGACGACTCGACGCCCTTGCTGGGCCACAGTTCTTCTTCATCTCTTTGCGGTCCAGAACTATCGTCACCGAGGTGCCCCGCACGCCTCTTCCTTGCAGGACGCCAACGCTCCGTCGTCGACGAGCACCGCTCGGATCAAAGCCTGCTGCCTCAGCGACGTCGTTCTACCCGGTTCACGGTCGGACGTTCGGCGCCCCGTGTCTCCCGCTTGAAAGGGGCGACATTCAAGAAGGGCCGCCGATTCCCCGACACCGAACCCCGAGTCCGCGACGCCTCTCGACGATCCGTGGCTCCTGCCTTAAAGGGAGTCACTCCAGAAGGATCGGTCGACGCCTCGCCGACGAACTCTACTCCACCAGGTACATTGGGGGGGTAAAACATTGTAGGAGAGAACGAGACTCTTGAACAATATATGGACTGGGCTTGTTTTATATATCGTTATTTTACAGGTTGCCCAGGTGGGGGGATCTCCACTCAGAGCTGTGTCCGGTAGCAAGGACCAGTCGTCTGCCTATTGTTTCATCCGTCTGCTTTCTCTCTTCTCTCTATTGCTGGTTTCATTGCTATTGATCCGTGTGGCAGTTTCACAGCCTTGTTGATGCCCTCTAATCGAATATTAGTGGTACCACTTTAGAATTGTAGATATTTACCATTGTTGATTTTCCGGAGCACAAAGTGCATTATTGTGATAAGTGTACATAACCTTTGAATATTAATTATATAAAGACTGTGTTTTCAGTAATACAGTGTGTGGACATTCCTTTGTGGGGGCTTGGGGATACACTGTACTTAAGAACCAGCCCCCATCACCTCCTGAGAAGCTAGGCCTTGATTGCTCGACCAGCGTTACCATATCAGAGAATCTTGGCTGGGGTCCTCTGTGCCTTTCCTCTGCCATATAGAGAGCGGAAGTACAGACCCCCCCACCTCGTCCTGACAGTTCCCGTGCCCTCTGTGTATTTTCCTCCCGACTGGAATTCTCTCTTCTATAGCGTCCTTGTTCTTGATGCTTATTTTTCCGCCTTTAGCGGTGCTACTCTCGGCATCTTTTTCTTTCTGTTTATTTCCTCTGCTTCTCTGCCTGCGCTCGGGCTTTCACTTTCTGGTAACTCCGCCTCCTTTTCTCAGCATTTTCGGACTGCTTTTCCTCCGGGGCATCTTTACTTTCACACTGCCATTTTCACAGCTCCTTCTAGCCTCTGGTTTTTTCACTTCGCATTCCTCTCCGAGTTTCTTTTTGATGCTACTTTCTTTTTCTCCTCGTAAACGTTTGGGTGAGTTCATCTGGATTCTGCCTTTCCCTTTTTTCTATACTCATGGTCCGCTTCTCTGTTTCTATTCATTCTTGTCTTTGCTGCATCACGTCTAGTTTCACGGCTTCTGTTTTTAGTTTCTTTGGTCCTTCTCCAGTTTTCCCTTACACCCTACCTGCAGCCTATCCTTTATTGGATGGATGAAAGGACTTGGTTTTTCGGCATTCTTCTGTCGGATACTGAAGCTGGACCTGTTACCTTGCACTTACCGGATCCCCTGCTGCGGACCCCCTTGTCCTTATTTCCTCGTGGCGCTTCCTCTAGCGTGCCTCAGTGACTGTATTCTTCCCGGAACTGAAAGATCTTTGGACTTCCATCCAGCCCTGTGCACATTCAAATAATTCAGGAGTTTTTTCTGCCACTGGCTTTTTCCCCTCAACAGGCTGTGCAGGGAATCCTCCGCCTTGGTTGCTGTCTGCCTTCTTACACAACCACTGTGGCGAGTTCCCGGAACAGACCGTATCTCTTCTCTAAAAAAAAGACTCCGGACCGGACTACGCCATCTGCTGAGGCTGAAAAATCTTCCTGCGAATCAGACACCGAATCACAGGTGAGCCCCACTATTGACAGTTTGCAACGCCCAGTTATGGCCACAGCAGAGCAGGTCCAGGAGTTGATAAATGCAGTACAGAGCCTCTCCCAGGAGATGCAGGGAGTGAAGGCTGAAAATGCAGTGCTCCGACAGATGGTGACCACCAGAGATGCCCATCTGTCCAACCTACCGCCTTTTTCTCTTGCGGTTGGGACATTTGATGGAGCACCCAAGAAAGTTAAGGAGTTTTTGGATGCCTGCATGGTCTATTTTACATTCCGGCCAACTACGTATGCCTCAGACCGCACTCGAGTGGGATTTCTCATATCGAACATGATTGGGAATGCCCTAGCATGGGCTACTCCCTTGGTCACGTCCAACAATCCGGTCCTGCAAGATTATAACGTCTTCACTAACCTGTTACGACAGTCTTTTGAACGCCAGGAGATCGGCTTCTCGGCGGGTGTAGCTATGTTTGACATCAAGCAAGGATCTACGGACTAATGTCCTATATCTCAGCATTTAAGAGACTGGCAGCTGAAGTGGGTTGGCCCGAGACCGTGCAATATACTGCATTCAGAAGAGGTCTACATGAAGATCTAAAAGATGAGTTGGCAAGGGTTCCTAGACCTGCTACGCTAGCTGAATTAGTCTCTCTGGTTCTTCAAATAGACTATCGTATTATTGAACGAAAGACAGAGAAAAGGAAGGGTCGATCCCAGATATCCCCAGTTCCTGGACCCCCATCCTCGACACCTCAAACATCCCACCGGGTAGGGGAAGAACCAATGCAAATCAGCACTACCGGGGGTCCCCTTTCCTCCGTGGAAAGAAGCAGAAGAAAAGAAAGAGGCTTTTGCATGTATTGTGCATCAGACGCCCACCTTCTTAGGGACTGCCCAGAAGTACCCCCACGGCGTCGGGGAAACGACGGACCCCGGTTTTAGAAGGAGCCGCTTACCGGGGTGTAGTGGAAGGCTCACCTTGTGCTCAAACTTCAGGAGAAGATCCACATCTTATGGTTTTACAACTCACTCTGCAGTGGAAGGATCAACCTAAGAAGAAGCCCCTAGCCCTCATTGACAGCGGAGCAGCTGGTAATTTCCTCGACGTAAACTGGGCCACACAAGAAGGCATCTGCCTAGTGAATAAAGAGGAGAAACAAAAGGTGGAAGGAGTGGACGGACGCCCCTTGAGTTCTGGACCCATTGTGCAAGCAGCTACCAACATCCAAGTATGTATTTCACATCACAAGGAAACCCTCGAATTCGATGTTATAAGAGCAGCACATTTTCCTGTAATTCTAGGGATCCTTTGGCTACGCCGACACAATCCAACGATAAACTGGTCCCTCAACACCATAAAATTTGATTCTGAGTTTTGTGTCCAACATTGTTGTCTCCATAATCAAACAGAAAGAGTTGCTGTCTCGTGCCCCTCTGTGGCTTCTGAACCTCTTCAGGTCCATCATATCCATTCAGTATTTCAGGAGTATGCTGACATATTTGAAGACCGATTACCGAAGGATCTACCCCCACACCGTCCTGAAGACTGTGTCATTGACCTGATTCCGGAGACATCGGTCCCCTTTGGGCGCATGTTCTCCTTGACCATACCCGAAAAGCAAGCCCTAAGAACCTATTTAGATCAAAACGGATTGATCCGGCCTTCTAAATCCCCAGCCGGGGCTTCTTTGTTTTTTATCGCCAAGAAGGATACTAGCGAGCTGCGTCCTTGCATCGATTATAGAGGACTAAACAAGATCACTGTGAGAGATCGCTACCCAATGCCTTTGATCAAGGACATACTGGAAGCAGTCGAAGGGGCACGCCTGTTTAGTAAACTAGACCTAAGAGGCGCCTATCACCTCTTCAGGGTAAAGAAAGGGGACGAGTGGAAGACGGCTTTCTGTACTCCTTTTGGACTGTTTGAATACAGAGTTATGCCATTTTGTCTAGTCAATGCCCCGGCAGCCTTCCAGAGGTTTATGGACCATCTATTTGGTGACTTATTGTTTGTTTCAGTAATTGTGTACTTGGACGACATCTTGGTTTTTTCTCGTCATCCTCATCAACATCAGGAACATCTCACCGAGGCTATGAAGCGATTGAGGCGCCATCAACTCTTTGCAAAACCAGAAAAATGTCTTATTGCTGTGTCTTCTATACCCTATTTAGGATTTATCCTATCCGAACAAGGCATTGAAATGGATCAGAAGAAGGTCACAGCTATTCTCGAATGGCCCACTCCTTCCACTGTAAAGGAAGTACAAGCCTTCTTGGGTCTCTCCAACTTTTATAGAAGGTTCATTCTCAACTTTGCTGAACAAGTACTCCCCATCACTACTCTTCTGAAAAAAGACGTTCCCTTCAGTTGGAATCACACTGCAGAACAAGCGTTTCAAGGATTGAAGAAAGCCTTTTGTTCCGCACTTATTCTAAAACAACCTGATCAAAGAAAACCCTTCATTGTTGAAACGGACGCTTCAGCTCGGGCTTTGGGGGCAGCACTCAAACAAGAGCATAACGGAGTGGAACACCCTATTGCCTACCTCTCGCACACACTAAACCCCAGTGAGTACAATTACTCAGTAATTGAGAAAGAGCTGCTGGCCATTAAACAGGCATGCTCGGAATGGAGACATCTGCTTCAAGGGTCAAGACACCCATTTGAGATTCGTACAGACCACAGCAATCTTAAGGTATTACAGCAAATGGAGTGCAGGAACTCCAGACAAGCCCGATGGGCTTATTTCTTTGCTCAATATGATTTTTACATTACCTACCTTCCGGGTAGCAAGAACATATTGGCAGAGTGCTTATCTAGGAGTCCCTCTTCTTTCACCAGTCCACCTTTTAAGGGAGAAGGAATGTTCCCAGAAGTCCGATTTGTCCATTCAATTTCAAAGTTTCTTCAGAAAGTAAAAGAAGCCTCAGTAGAGGCTCTCAAGCCTCTTCCCAGATGTGTAAGAACCAAATTAAACAAGAAAGAAGGAATGTGGTTCCATCAAGGAAGACTCTTTGTACCCGATGCCAAACTACAAGAACGAGTCCTTCATTGGGGTCACAATTCTCAGATCGCAGGTCACAAGGGCTTCGCGGCCACATCAGACCTGATCCGACGGATGTTTTGGTGGCCATCCATGCTCTCTGACATCAAACAATTTGTTAGTTCTTGTCCTATCTGTGCCAGAAGTAAGACAATCTTTTCCAAACCGGCGGGGCTACTACTACAACCCAGACTACCAACTACTCAGTGGTCACATGTCTCCACAGATTTTGTAACAGATCTTCCATTATCACAAGGATACACTGCAATTATGGTTACTGTTGACAGCTTCAGCAAGATGGGCCACTTTACCCCTCTGAAGGGAGTACCTTCGGCTCCGGAGATGGCGCAGGTGTTTCTCAGAGACATAATTAAACTCCATGGTATTCCGACTACCATCCTATCTGACCGAGGCTCACAATTCACTTCAACATTCTGGAAGACATTATGTGACCTACTAGGGATTGAAAGGGCTCTCACCTCTGGATACCATCCCCAGTCAAATGGACAGACAGAGCGACTCAATGCCACCATGGAGCAGTACCTCTGTTGCTTTGTCAATGAGCAACAAGACAACTGGGTGTCACTCCTCCCCTTTGCCGAATTCTCTTATAATAATACAGTACACTCAGTCATCAAGATGTCACCCTTCTTCTGCATTTATGGGAAACATCCCCGATCCTTTCCGCTGGATAAGACCCAACCTTCAAACTTGCCAACGGTGGATTCTCTGTTGGAAAACATCCACAAGACCCAAAAGACGGCTGTAAGTAATCTACAAGAAAGTCGAGCCCGATATAAACACCAGGCCGACCTACACCGCACCCAAGATCCTAACTGGCAAGTCGGAGATAAGGTCTGGCTCTCTACTAAGTACCTACCCAGATGGACTCATCCATCAAAATTGGCCCCCAAATATCTAGGTCCATATTCTATCACTGCTCGGATTAATCCAGTGGCTTTTCGACTAAAACTTCCTCATCAACTCAGCCGAATCCACCCAGTATTTCACTCTTCTTTGTTGAAGTCATTTATCCCTGATCTTCACCACCGGAAGAAAAGGTTCCAGATAAGGAGCAGGGAACCTGACCCAGAAGTCTATGAAGTAGACAAGATCCTGGACTCCAGGTATTACAGAGGCAGACTTCAGTACTTGATCCGGTGGAAAGGATACTCTCAGGCTGAAGATTCTTGGGAACCCGTGACCAGTATTTCAGCTCCCGGATGTGTATGGCAGTTTCATGCCCTTCATCCCGGTAAACCCGGGGTAGGTGCCCCTAGAAGGGGGCATACTGTCATGAGGACAGGACGATGGAAGTGTTGGACACGGTGGAAGAGCCATTAATACACCCTTCACGGCGCCCTGTGCAGGGTTCTAGCTGTTACGTTCTGTGCTCTTCATATTGAGGTTAGCCACGCCCCCTCCTTGCGTTGCAACTGTTTCCTGCTCTTCGCTACACTGGTGCATTTGGTTCCCGTGCCCTCTGTGTATTTTCCTCCCGACTGGAATTCTCTCTTCTATAGCGTTCTTGTTCTTGATCCTTATTTTTCCGCCTTTAGCGGTGCTACTCTCGGCATCTTTTTATTTCCTCTGTTACTCTGCCTGCGCTCGGGCTTTCACTTTCTGGTAACTCCGCCTCCTTTTCTCAGCATTTTCGGACTGCTTTTCCTCCGGGGCATCTTTACTTTCACACTGCCATTTTCACAGCTCCTTCTAGCCTCTGTTTTTTTCACTTCGCATTCCTCTCCGAGTTTCTTTTTGATGCTACTTTCTTTTTCTCCTCGTAAACGTTTGGGTGAGTTCATCTGGATTCTGCCTTTCCCTTTTTTCTATACTTATGGTCCGCTTCTCTGTTTCTATTCGTTCTTGTCTTTGCTGCATCACGTCTAGTTTCACGGCTTCTGTTTTAAGTTTCTTTGGTCCTTCTCCAGTTTTCTCTTACACCCCTACCTGCAGCCTATCCTTTATTGGATGGATGAAAGGACTTGGTTTTTTGGCCTTCTTCTGTCGGATACTGAAGCTGGACCTGTTACCTTGCACTTACCGGATCCCCTGCTGCAGAACCCCTTGTCCTTATTTCCTCGTGGCGCTTACTCTAGCGCGCCTCAGTGACTGTATTCTTCCCGGAACTGAAAGATCTTTGGACTTCCATCCAGCCCTGTGCACATTCAAATAATTCAGGAGTTTTTTCTGCCACTGTCTTTTTCCCCTCAACAGGCTGTGCAGGGAATCCTCCACCTTGGTTGCTGTCTGCCTTCTTACACAACCACTGTGGCGAGTTCCCGGAACAGACCATGGGCCTCATTACGACCCTGGCGGAAATCGTGGCGCCAAATGCACCATGGAGCACGGCGGAAAGCTGCCGATAGCGCCATGGGGGTTGGCGGATTTACCGCCCCATTCCGACCTTGGCGGGGCGGTAAATCCCCATTCCCCATTTTACCCTTACCCATTTTTGCCCCATAGGGTATAATGGGAGTGGGGAAGGCGTTAATTACGCCACCGTAAAATACGGTGGCGTAATTAACAACAAGTTCCCGTAGCGCCATGGATTTCTCCGCCCGGAAAAACCAGGCGGAAAACGCTCCATGGCGCTACGGGAACTCGTAGTAGGGCGGACGGGTCCGCCGCGAATACCGCTGGCGTAAACCCACTCCGCCAGGGTCGTAATGAGGCCCCATATCTCTTCTCTAAAAAAAAGACTCCGGACCGGACTACGCCATCTGCTGAGGCTGAAATATCTTCCTGCGAATCAGACACTGAATCACAGGTGAGCCCCACTATTGACACATTCCAAGATCGTGCATAAGTAAAGCTTTTGAAAAGGAAGAGCTTGCAACTTTTGATGGGTTGGCTCAGAGAGAAAGGAGTGTTATGCAGATTAACTATCAAGCTTGAAGGAAAGGCATACAACATCATTAAGGAAGTGGTGCAATTGATGACCACTGTCCCAGGAAGTGGAGATCCTCGAGTAGAGAAGGAGATGCACAGAGGAGACAGGTTACAAGCAGGGGTCGAAGAAGAAGGGAAAGCATGGGACCTGTGGAGTGGCGTGAGAAGAGTACAGCCAGGATGGCACTTCAAACTGTAAGTCAGCCATGGTCTGATGAGTTGGTCATGTGAATATCTATTTCTGAAAGGATTGAACTGTTTATTGATATTGATATTTTATTTTGATTGCCCGCGTACACAAGTGTTTCAGAGCACGACAAGGCAAGGGAGGGGAACGGGAGAACAAAACAGCGATCTTACTAGGCCCAGTGACATTGAGAACACGCAAGTGCATGGGAGAGTGGGAGGGGAAAAGTACATGGCAGGGGGGAGAAGTGGAAAGTGCGAAGCAGAGGAGAAATAGATAAATAACAATAAATAAATAATAAAGGCAACAGTTTTAGTGCAGCCAGCAATTTGTAAGTGCTAGGTTTAAGGCAGCAGACAGAGTTGGTCTGATAAGTGCAGGAAGAAAAAGGGGGGGCTGTATGGGTGCAGATACAGACCTCAGTGCAAGGGGTGGCCCGGAGGCAGTGCGGGAGGGTGGCAGGGTGAGCAGGCACCTGGGCCCGGAGGACAGAGGGTGGCCAGCTGCACGGTGCCGAGGGAGAACAGAGGGGGGAAGGGGAGGGAAGGCAGAAGAAAAGAGGAAGGTCTCGAGGTGCTTCTAGAACCGGAGATGGTTCTCCTCAAGTTTTAGAGTGGCAGGGAGGCTGTTCCAGAGGGAGGCCCCAGCCGAAGACAGAGATCTACCCCCAGATCGTTTTTTTGAAAAATGACTGACCCTGAAGGAGTTGGAGGTAGAGGAGCAAAGAGCGCGAGAGGGGAGGTATTTGCGGAGGGATAGCTGAAGGTATTTTGGACCCAGGCCTCAGAAAGCCTTGTAGACAATGCAGAGGGTTTCGAATTTAATCCTTGCATCGACTGGGAGCCAATGGAGAGATGTCAGAGCTGGAGAGATATGATCCCATGGCTTGAGGTCAAGGACAAGTCTTGCAGTCCTGTTCTGGATTAGTTGCAGAGGGCAGAGAGTAGAGGCAAGTAGATTATGAAAGAGGCTGTTACAATAGTCCAAGCTAGAGACAACCAGAGCTTGGGCTACCATGAGCATCTGGGGAAAGGAGAGAAAAGGCAGAGTACCTCTGAGGAGGTGCAGTTGGAAATTTGACTTTTTAGAGACATCAGAGATGTGGGCAAAGAATGAAAGGGTGGAGTCAAAGATGACCCCAAGGTTCTTAGCCTCGCATGTGGGGGTAGGAGGACGGCCAAGGGAGGCTGGCCAGAGAGTGAGGGGAAAGGATGGTGAAGGTGTGCCGATGAGGAGGATCTCCGTCTTGCCTGCATTCAGACAAAAATCATTGGAGGCACACCAAACTTGAATGGCAGTTAGGCAATCAGAGATGAGAGAGGGAGAGGAGGTGGCAGAGGGCTGCCTGAAAATGAGTTGAGTGTCGTCAGCCTAGCCCTGGAAAGTTGAGCAGAAAGTGGCAATGCAGTGGGCGAGAGTTGCCAGGTATTGGTTGAAAAGCCAGGGCGAGAGGTTAGACCTCTGGGTAACACAGGTAGAGAAGAAGATAGAGGAAAGGAAGGACCCAAGTTGGAACTGGGAGGGTCGATCTGAGAGGAAAGAGGTCAGCCAGGCCAGAGTCTGATCAGTGATACCCAGGTTTTCACAGAGACGGTTGAGCAGGATGGTATGGTTGACCGTGTCGAAGGCAGAAGAGAGATCGAGGAGGATGAGGACAGAGGGAATGTTAGAGTCAAGGTTGGAGAGCAGATCTTCACGGATGTTCATGAGAGCAGTTTCTGTGCTTCTGGCAGCTCTGAAGCCAGACTGGTGGTCATGGAGACAGCCAACAGAATTGGAATGAAGGTTAAGCTGAGAGATGGCCAACTTTTCCAGGAGTATGGCAAGAAAAGGAGTAATGGAAATTGGGCGATAGTTAGCTGGACAAGAAAGATCAGCTGTGGGTTTCTTTAGAAGAGGATGCACAAAGAGGTGCTTCAGAGGGGAGGGGAAGGATCCCGAGGCAAAGGAGGGGTTGCAAAAATCAGCAAGGGCCGGAGCGAGGGTGTCAATGTGGTCCTTGATGGTTTTAGAGGAACAGGGATGAACCTGTTTTGATGAGGCTTTCATAGATCGGACTTGTCTAGCGACCTCGTCAGGGGAGAAAAGAGGGAAGGACGAGAAGGATGGTGGGGGGGTGGCTAAAGGAGGGTCAGCAAGCACAGATGGGGAGGAGAGAGGAGGGGTGTGGGTGGAGAGGGCGGACAGGAGGTCCTGGGTTTTTTAAATGAAGTGAGAGGCAAGGGCATTGCAAAGAGCCTGGGAGGCAACAGGAGGTGTAGAGACTGAAGTAGGGTTGGCCAGCTCCTTGCAGATTTTAAAGAGTTCGGCCGAGTTGTTAGATGCCGCAGAGACACAAGCTTGAATGTGGACTCTCTTCTTGGTGAGGACAGAGAGTCGGTATTGCCTTTGTAGCAGGCGACAGGCCAGTTTGTCAGAGTATGAACAGGAAGTCCTCCATTTCCTCTCAGCCGCCCTACACTTACGTTTAAGTGTAGCTAGGTCAGAGTCATACCAGGAATTGCACTTGGCTTTGGACTTCAAACGGATCCTCTTGACAGGGGCAAGAGCATCAAGCGTGTCAGAAATTGAAGAGTAGAGCAGAGACAGGGCTGTGTCAGGATGTGAGACAGCCAAAGGGGGAGGGGGGAGAGAAAGTGGCGGCAAAAGCCTCAACTGACACGCTTCATGGGCCAGATGTCCAAGAAGGAAGGTGGCAGTGTTGGGGTAGGCTTGGCTTGGGGGGAAGATAGGGAGAGATGAGAGGAGAGGAGGGAGTGATCTGTTATGCTCACCTGATTCCCATAGGGGCGTCGATCTGGACTGGCCAGCTGTTGCTTCTACCAGAGTAACACGTAGAGCCGAGATGACAGACTGGACAGACCCACTTAGCTTCGTTTGTTGGACTCGTACGAATATCTTTCTGCAATGGAGAAAGGGAATTAACCTCCCGTAATATGTGCGTTAACCCGCCTTCCCTCTCCCCTTGTCTGCCCACAGAACACTCCTGAAGTTCCCTCTTAATCTCACCTGAAGATTTGGAAAGATGAGCTCTCCATCCTGCGTCGAGCGCAGGGGCGTGTAGACGACCAGTTACTTCACTGGCGTGGAGGAATTGGTAAGTTCCAGTATTGACTCTAAGTCCAATTGTTCGTAAGAGTTCAAAAGTCTGATCTTCACTCTGCCAGATTCCTTGCAGGTTGCGGATTTAAACCACCAGAAGAGTTCCAAGTGGCTATTGGTAAGATCCTGGTAAGTCTATTGTGGTTCTCCCCTTTGGGGCCGGGGCACAGCGATGAAGCAGAAGAAACTGCGCCGACCCGAAATGAGGTGAGTAGCCCCCTGTGGTAAATCAGGTAAGTCTTTGGGGTTAGGTTGTATTGTCCTTGTTTTTTCCCCTTAGGGGCCGGGGTGCGGTGGTGATGCAGAATGGACTGCGGCGACCCGAGATGAGGTGAGTACCCCCCTGTGGTAATCAGGTAAGTCTTTGGGGGTGATTTGTATTGTCCTTGTTTTCCCCTTAGGGGCCGGGTTGCGGCAGTGATGTAGAATTGACTACGCCGACCCGAGATGAGGTGAGTACCCCCCTGTGGTAATCAGGTAAGTCTTTGGGGGTGGTTCGTATTGCCCTTGCTCACCTATCTATTCTTGTCTCCCCCAGGTGTTGAAGAATGGCCTGGAGATGCTGGGTTCGCGATGGAGTAAAGGAATGCAGCCCCGGTGAGTTCAGCGCAGCGCTGCGAGGTGCGTGGCAATGCACCTGAGAAGGCTTCTCTCTTCCAGATCGACGATGTGCTGGATCAAGGATTCATTTAAGGGTTTTGTTCTGACCTCTTCTCCTTCTCCTTTTCTTGTTCCAGGGCTGAAGCGGGCGTGGCTGAAGACTGGAGCTGCTGAAGACACGGTGAGCGTTACGCTGCAGCAAGCAGAATAACGCGAAGCACGTGTGGCTGTCCGGGTGTGGCTTAAATAGCCTTGGAAGAAGTCCCAGTTAAGTATTCTTCCACAGCCCCACCCGAGAGGAAAGGAGTCCCTGAGGTAAAGTAGTCCCTTTAAGCCTCATTTGGCTTGTGGCTTCGTGCAGCATGGTCTGCATCAGGTAGGTATGCAGCATGGTCTGCAACAGGTAAGATTTCTGTAATGAGCCTGGCGCCCATGGCGCCAGGACTGACTTTATTCTTATGAGCCTGGCGCTATAGGCGCCAGGACTGTAGCCAAAGAGCCCCTAACTGGGGTTTTTGGGCATGCTTCAAGTGGCATGATGCCTGCTTCCGGGGTTGCTGGGCCTGGTCTGGCATTCCGGGGGCAGGCATCGTGACATGATCGCTCCAGGAGAGAGGAGTGGTCAGAGGGATGGAGAGGGGGAGGTCAGAGGAGATCAAGACATCAAGTGTGTGCCCTGCAGAGTGAGTCGGGCCAGAGGGGAGGATGGACAGGGAGAGGGAGTAGCAGAGATCACGGAAGAGTACAAAGGAGGAGCAAGGAGAGTCGTCTAAATGTATATTGAGGTCACAGAGGAGGAGGGGCTGAGTGGTAGAGGTCAGGAGGGAGGAGGAGAGGTCTGCCCACTCAGAGAGAAATGAGGTGATTTGACCAGGAGGCCGGTAGATGGCAACTACAGTAAGAGAATGGGTAGGCGAGAGAGAAAGCCTACAGACAAGGCATCCAAAAGAGGAGTAGGTCTGAGTGGGAATGATAGAGGCAGGAATCTACTCAGGAAAGATCAGGGCTACCCCCCCACCGGACCAGGAGGATCTGGGTGCTGAGAGGATCTTGTAGCCATCAGGGAGGAGTGTGTCAAAGCTTGTGACAGAGCTGGCCGTGAACCATGTCTCAGTAAGACCAAGGACATCAAGGTCTAGTTCTTCAAGGAGGTGGCAGATGTCAGAGGAGTTTTTGACAGCAGAGCGAGAGTTGAGAGTGGCAATATGAAGAAGGTTGCCAGCCTTAAAGACCTTCCGGGGAGGGGTACAGATCAGAGGTACGTACGATTAAGAGGGCTTGTGGATTTCCGGTGTGTACTGGCATTGTGGCGGGAAAATAATGACAGTGGGAGGTTCCACAAGGGGGTATTCGATAGGTCATGACAAATAATTTGTGAGGGTTTGTTATAGTTGGGGAGTGAGGCTTGGGTGAGTTTAAGGATCAGGAATTGCCCTGACACCAGAGGGGGTGTATTTGTATTTGGAGAGGATAGTTGCAACCTTATTAAAAGTTTGGTCATTTTATGTTTTGGATTTGGGTTGACAGATGCCAACAGATGAGGAGGAACAGGCGTTATGCTCTGATTTTGTATTGGAACAGGGATGGGTATGAACATATATGAGACCTAATGGGTGACATTGGGTTTGTGACCCTGAATGTACAGCATCTTATCTTCCCCAAAAAACGATGCTCAATCCTGCACAGGCTAATTGAAATGCAGACCTCTATCGTGTTTCTTCAGGAGACGAGCTTAATAAGAACACAATCCATTCTGTCGAAAGCCCAACAGGATGAAGTGAGACTGAAACATAGAGAGTTCCCCATTTAATATTGGGGGAACAGGTGAGGTCGAGCGACCATATTGGGCAAGGGGAGGAAATTCACTAGACGGTCTACCTATAGGGAACTGAAGGGTAGGGGACTAATTGTTAAGATCCTGTTGGAGGGACAGCTCTTTACACTAGTAGCTTCCTATGGCTCAAAAGAGGACCAAGATCAGTACGTGCCTACTTTTCTGGGGGTGTCTGTGAGGGTCAGGTGGTGATTGGCAGAGATTTTAACTGAGGAATGTACCCTGATAGTGACAAAACACTTCCCCTTACAGCAGTGGATCAAAGGAATTTAATTGCCATGGCAAAGTTATTTAGAGACCTTGGCCCAATTGAAACTCGGTGCTTCTTTTGTCAAGGGGATAGTGAATATGCGTACTTCTAGGCAGTTTACAAGGTATACTCTATAACAGACATGGGGCCTCATTACGAGTCCGGCGTTAACCGAGGCGGTAAAACCGCCTGGTTAACGCCGGACTCGTATTACCATTCCGCCTCCGTGATTCCCGGAATTACCGGGGCATCACAACCCCGGTTTTCCGGGAATCACGGAGGCGGAATGGTGTAAATCCCCATTCCCATTGAGTCCTATGGGACTCAATGGGAATCGGGATCATGGAAACACCGGCAGCATCTTGTAATGCTGCCGGTGTTTCCTCGTCCGCCTGCAGGCGGGCGGTGTTAAACCCGCCAGGTCAGACCTGGCGGGAACATCACCTCCCGCCTGCAGGGGTCGGGATCAGGCGGTCCGGAAACAACGGTGGCGGCGGGTTTACCGCCACCGTTATTTCCGGACTGCCACGGTCGTAATGAGGCCCATGGTCTTAATTTCATCTACTTTGAGTGATCGGGTGGTCAAACGCCTATTGAGGAAGTTCTTCAGAATTATTTTTGGGAAAACAAAATAGAGGGAATGGATTAGTGAATAATTTGAGATGCAAGTAAGGTGATGATTAGGGGAGGATTCATTGGGAAATGGGAGCATTTATGAGGGCCCGAAAAGTGGTTAGGACAGAACTGGAATGTCTGGTCCAATTGGCAGGAAAAGGAATATAAACAGAAAGGTACTACTGAGGGCATGAGGGTGTTGACTAAGGCGAAATGGTGGTACCAGATTCTATGGCAGTGGATAATCCTCTGCACTCCCTATGGTGATGTCAGTGTCATACACATCATCATTGATGAATTCAGAAGATGCCTCAGTGATTTAAATCTGTGTATTTCATTGACAGAAATAGTTCAGGAGGTGTGGATTGAGTGAGAGGATCTGCAACTAATGAAGAAACATCTTCTGTGTTGTCTGTCAGTTCCGGTGGATGCTGTGTGCTGTAACAATGACCCATCGTTATTTTCCATGGCTCGCTGGTGATACTCATTTCAAATCCTGGTCATCGCACATCAGCATCCCGATTCTGAGCCTTGGGACAAGCATTTACAACCGCAAACAATAGTTGCTCACTTCATTTGTTAGTGGTGTTTGCTGAGTCTTCCTGTTCTTCTTCCTCCTAGGCTCTTCCTAGTCCTCTAATAGATTTATAAAATAAGCATTAGTTATTTCCCACTTACAAAACATATGAATATCAACCTTCCAACCTAATACCAATGAACACATTTCCAAATAACAACTTTGAACCAATTTTTAAATGCTGCATAATATTTGCCCTGGATTTCCTTGTGCGTTTTTAAACAATCAATCTTGATGTGCCAAATTCATCCTCATCTGTAACAGAACATTCACAATAAATTGTAATCCACTGTGGATTTCATTTTTAGTACCTTTCCGCCTTCTATTGGTTGACAGTCAACTACAACAATGTTTAAATCCATGTACATTCCAATGCATTAAGCATATTAAAAGGAAAAGTATTTGCAATTTGATTAATATTTCTCACTTTTAAGTTTACTATACTAGTTGTGATTGTTTGTTATATGAGGATGAATACTGAGAATATTCAGGATTTATATATCAAAGCTACATACACAGACACCTCCATAAATCACTGTTTATCCTTCTAATCAAGTGCATTATATATCGATCCGTAAGATGTAATTAAGTTTAGAATTCAATTTTAAGAAAGTATAATATATTAGAAAATAAATGGTTATGAAGGTTTAATATTACAAATACTTAATGAAAGTAAAGATCAGACAATATTTTTCAGGAGAAAAGACACTTACTGCTTGCCCTTTCAATACGTTTACCTTTGGTGATACAATTTATTACACAACATGTATGTATATACTTGGTGACCATCGCTAGTGTCATGGGTAATGGATGGAATGGATTCCACTAATGTATCCTCCTTTGAATATTGAAGAAACATATGATAAATCCATATTATTGGATGATATTCAGTTAAACTTGGACAATTATTTTCCCAATAATTCAATGTATGAGAAATTAATTAATCAAAGTTCTATTGGATTCTGGCATTAATTGAATATTCTACATTCTGTTTACAATGCATAACTGTTTCTATGAGGAGATTAAGCACGTGATGATGATATCCATAGTAGACTGCAGAGTTGTTTTCTTGCTAATGATTTGAAGTCGCTTAAACAAACTTTGAATAGTGGCTATGTATTTGAATAAGTCACATGGAAGGACTACCCTTACATTTTGTTGGTCATTTTTTAGGGGCATGTTATAGTATTGGGACAGCGTCATATTGGGATATGTGTAAAGATTGAGAAAGGTCATGGATTGATGATGTCATATTTCACAAAACAACGTGGGCACATACCAATTACCAGTGCGAGAGCATGGCCCAAGTGAGAACTGCTTTTAATAAGGAAGGGTGTGGATAGGTAGGAAGCGAGCACAATAGGCATGGCACCTTGACAAAGGACAAACATATATCTTGATTGCAGGGATGGGAGTCTTCAAAGGGGAGTATGGATACACTGGATCTGAGGTGGCCATGTGGCAAATGGTGCCTAGTGGGAAGTCCTCTTTGAGTTGTAAACGGTGTTTGGCACCTTGTGTGTGCTCATTTACGCAATCTCATTGTGAGTGCATGGCTCAAGTGAGAAATGGGTTTGATAATGGAGGGGGGTGGATGTGGGCAAAGTGAGCGGGATTAGCCAGGCAGCTTTTCAAAGGACACACAGATATGCTGAGTGGGACGGGGTCTTCAATGGGCAGTATGGGCGCATCGGGTCTGGGCTGTCCATGTGGCCAATGGTATCAATAGGGAAGGCTCTAATGAGTTGTACATGGTTTTGGGCGCTCCAAACGCGGAATTCCAGTTTTCCATGAATCCACCAGGTAAACACTTGATAGTCCACAAGCCTGTACCATCTGTGAAAAAGATTGAGAAATAGTTTTGTTGAATCAATCGAACAATTTAATCTTTTTTGGCAGATCTTTGAAAAAATAAGGTATACATAGGATTTCAAAAGCATACTTTGTGAGTAAAGGAGTTCACAGTCCAATGTTTTTGAAATTATATTATAAAAATGTATATGCACCTTGAAATAAAAATAGGATTATTATTTTGTCGTAGCTCGTAATTGAGATTAATAATGTGGTTGACTCTCAAAATAGATGATGGAATCATTTAGCATGAACAAAGAACAATACATTTTTAAATCTTATAGGGTGGCAGTCGCTTCCCTTTAGTTAAGGTGAGTCAGACAATTATTGGAACCCCTCAAATTGCTATTGTTAATAACTTATGATTTGAGTATTGCTTTTGGCTGAAATTTCGAAAGTGATTTAAGAACCATGGCGCCGCAGACTACAAAGTTTCATAAAGATTTGTTAAAAAAGTAAAAAAGTTATTAATCGTAAAAAGAAAATCAAAAGTGCGGCCTACTTACCATACATTTTCCAATGGACAAACAGGGTAAATTTTTGCCAAAGCGCAAAGCCCAATCCGCTGGACGGATTTGGACCAGGTCCGAAACAACTTGGGCATAAAGCATTGATTTGTGTTCCATGCATGGTTTGGGGTTGTTCCATGCAGTAGCTATTTAAATATCTGATGGAGAAGGGGGTGCCCCTTCCCAAAAATAGTGATATTTAGGGGATTTACCCAAAACCGGGCATTTTTAGAAATAAAACGACTGCCATCTTGTTTTTCGCTCGATGCAAGCGATATCCGTGGCTATAGCAGAGGATATGTGAAAATTAAATGCAGGAAAAAATCTATTTGCAGATCAAAATACATGCAAATGCCATCAGGCTAGTGGTGAGGGAGATTAGAGAGCACCAAGTGACATTTTGGAGTTGGAGGGGGTCTAGGGACTGAGTTTGTAAAACAAAGTTTTTCATAGCCCGGCTATTGCCGCGAATAGATGACATCTGAAAGCAAACTGTGTCACAGAAACAGCGTGTGTTGTGGAGGGAAAGAGAGAGGGCACAGGAGGTGAGGAGGCTATCTGGGGAGTGGGGGAGCTGGCATAGATGAGGTGGCTGCTTGGTGAGGTGCTGGGGTGGAAGGAAAGCATTCTTATTTTGGATGTTTTGCCAATATTTGTGGCTCTATCCAAGGCAACAAAGGACTACAGATAACCGTTGGTACGAATAGTTCTGTTTCCGCAGCTATATATTTTGGGATGTCAGTGTTTCATTTCTTTTTAAAAGTTATTTGTATAGGTATAGTGATATCAGGGGTGAAAAATCACAGGCCATGGTCAGTGCCCTGGTAGGTATTTGGAACTCTTTTTTTATTTTGGCTGTGTGTTTTCAGGCTTTTGTATATGTGAGAATTTGGAGAAAAAGAGAAGAAATTACTTAAACAAAATGAATATAAAAAGGATCAATCCTGTTCTATTTTAAATGCCCCGTACAATGTATTTTAAATTGTGTGTTCTTACTTGTGGTATTATGTTGTGTGGCTGTGGAATGTTTGTTTACCCAGTTTGCTGTTATGTATTATTCTCTGCAGGCTTTATTTTCAGATACTTTCTATAAGTAAATGAGTAGTGTTGTACTGTATTGATCTTTTAAGTTGTATTGTAGTATAAAACTTGAAGTGAGGCCCGCTTTTTAACTTATTTCTGTAACCGCAGTTTTGATAAAAGTAAATGAAATGTAACTGTAGTTATAATAAAACACGTGTATTTTATTTTATTGTATTTGTGTATTTGTATGTCACAAGTAGTCCTTAAAAGCATTGTCTTGGGGTACAGTGAGTGTAGTATTTTAGCACATCTGAACTGTTGTTTTGATGTTTTGAAGAAACACTGCATTCCTTCATCAGTTAGGTGTACTCCGTCAGGTCTATAGAAATTGGTCATGTAGTACTGTATGTTGTTCGAAATCCATAATTGGTTGTGGTCTCTCATGAATGCTGAAACTGCTTTATTAACATTTCTCTGGGATTTCTCAATTTTACCAATTTTAAAGATTTCTCAATTTTACCATTACATCTTGTGCTCCATCTCCAGATTGGAAAATATGAAGCTGGTGTGAGGAAATAGTTCCATTACTTTTGCCATGTCTTGTTTGATCATTAAAGTAAGGTACACACCTCGTACATTACCCAAATCATTGCCTCCACAATGAGGATGATGTCTGGGTGCTGTAAGGTGCTCATGATATCAAAAGTATGACAGATACAATGATGAAAGTTCCAAAATCTTTATTGTGTATTAGATAGGTTGGATATTAACTGGCCTTATATCTGTGATGGGAGTAGTCTCAACCATCAAATGAAAAGAAAACACATCCTTGTCAGTCTTTCAGTCAAAATAAAGGACTAACTAATAAATCTATACTTGCCCTAAGTCTTATACAGTAACTGGGTGAAGGGGTCTGGAATGAAGAACAAAAAGGTGAATCAAAATAAAGTCAGCATAGCAATGGAACTTGTTTCACAACTTCTCTCATCAGGATTATCAGCAAAGCGTCCAAAAACCACTGGAGCCGTCCCGCAGCTCCCCTCTCCAGGATTAAGCCACCCCGATGTATCGCACTCTCTTGTATTGAGACAGTTTGTATACATAAGTTTCGCAAAAGCTTATCATTCAACAAAATCTTTTAGATCACTGCTTATTTTTCAATGGTTCTCTTTGCCATAACACGTTAGATCACATTTGACTTCTGTTGGTTTCTCTGGGGTATCCTTTCCCTGTGCTTTAGCAACACTTTAACTCTCAGGGGTTTCCTCCCCTACACTTACTTTCACACAACTTAATTTCAAACAAGTTCAAACCATACCGCTCAGGTTTCCCTCACCTGAGTCTGGGTCTCTTTCGGTATATCACTTTTTGGTTCACAACAATCTCATAACAGGCCCGCCAGGCTTCCCTCACCTGGTTCTGAGCCCTACGCATGATGTTTTTCACTTTGAAAAGGATTTCACACAAATTCAATTGCAACTACCCTTTCTTTGGGAGATTCAGTTCACAATTCACAGAGGCTTTTGACAAGGCGTTATGTTTCTGCCAAAACACTCTGTTACTTTGTATCAAATTTTCAACACTTGAATCTTTCTCTTCTCACTTTCAGCCTACAAGTCCCATAAGTCTTTGCTCTTGCCTTTTTGGCACTGTACAATTTTCTTTATCACAAGTATTACTTCTCAGCCTCTCTCAGTGCCCTTTTCCTCTTTAGAATAGTTTAGAATACTTGTTGTTTTCATTCAAATTCATCACTCCATTTCCAATAATGCCTCCTTTTCTTAGGCTATGGGACTGTACATTCAGGACTTTCACATTGCCTTTCCCTTGCTTTCAGCCTACAAGTCCCATAAGTTTTTGCTCTTGCCTTTTTGGCACTGTACAATTTTCTTTATCACAAGTGTTACTTCTCAGCCTCTCTCAGCGCCCTTTTCCTCTTTAGAATAGTTTAGAATACTTATTGTTTTCATTAAAATTCATCACTCCATTTCTAATAATGCCTTCTTCTCTTAGGCTATGGGACTGTACATTCAGGACTTTCACATTGCCTTTCACTTGCTTTCTGAGCTTCAAGAGTGGCATTTACATTCCAATATTCATTTATAACAAAAAGGCTTTCTCTGAAGCTTCCTTTCATGCGTGCATAAGGTTTCACAAAAAATCACTAGTCGCCACTGTACAGGTTGTTTGTTTCCTCCAATCTTAGCGTTGGGTCTAGGTTTTCCTCACTGCTCCTCTGAAACCTGGGCTTTCCATCACACACCAAGTGCAAGGAAGCACCCCAGGACACAGCCAGCATGCTGCAGTTTACCTTCTCTGGCGCTCGGGAGATACCGTTTTCAGCTATGCTGCAACCCCTCACAGGTACCGGGCCAGCGCCTCACCTCTCCGTTCTCCTCTGGAATCTCTCAGCATCAGCTTCTTCTGCTCCTTCCTGCTTCTTGGCTCTCCAGCTTCTCTCTGCCATTCCAGCTCACTTTCCACCTTGTTTCAAACTACACCTTTTATACCTGCTCTGATAGTAAATGGGTTTTCCTGTTGCCTGACTCTGCCTGTCCTTGTTAATGGGACAAAATGGAGAACACACATAGTAATCAATGGTCCATTGACATCCATTGGTAATCCTCATATTTCCTGGTCTGTTCTTCTTCATGCCAGTGTTTGGGGGGGAGAATGAGTGTCAGGTACATGAAACTGAACTTGGTATTAGACAGGGTTTTGATTTTCTAGAGTTTTCTACACATCGTGGGGATGAGACGTTCTTGTCAAAATAGGGATAAGAATAGGGATGATGATTCTGGGATATAGGGCCTCATTACACGGAATGCAGTAAACCATGGTGCTATTAGCACCATGGTTGCGGCCGGTACCATACCAGTACCACCATGGAGGAAAGGGGAATTACCACCCCATTCCAAGGTTGGCAGGGCGGTAATTCCCTGTTTCTCCATGGCCCTTCCCCATTTTTGCCCCATAGGGCTCAATGGGAATGGTGAAGGAGCTAATTCTGGTACCGCAAATTGCAGTACCATAATTAACACCAAGGTCCCTTTGCAGGTCCCAACTTTAACGGCTGGTCTACACCAGCCGTTAAGGTCGGGTCCCACAAAGGGACCTCGTAGTAAGGTGGTAAGTGTTTACCGGTACTGGTGCCCTTACCGGTACCGGTAAGCCCTTACCACCTACCGTGTAATGAGGCCCATAGAGTCTTTCCTTTTCCTTTTCTTCCTCAAGGTTTTACTTTGTCCTGTTGACACCTCAAATATTTGTGTGTTGCATTTGAGGATTGATCAGGATCTGCAGGGAGAGAGGGATGCTGTTTTCTGTCTATTCCTTAAGGAACATTGCTGGGGTAAAATGGGACTTAGATGGTTATAACCCATAAAGCCCGAGGGTATGTAGGGTAGGGGATTATAAGAAGGGGGAATACCATGTCTCGCTCTCTGCCTACTTCCCTCACTCTCCAAGGATCCCCTCCCTGGATGATCTTCCCTTTTATGTCCACCCCCAGGGTTGGGATCCCAGACTGATGGTCCTTCCGTGGCCACCCGAATAAAGGATCTGCAGGGATTACCTGTGAGAACATCCTCAGGTTTCTCACAGTGCCCTCTACTTTTCAGACTGAACAATTTTGGGAAAACATGGAACCAATGCATTCCCTGCAATCCAATGCAAAATCTCTGAAAGCTAGGTCCATGGTAATATTTAGTTTCTCACAAAAAACAGCAAACTCTCTCTGAACAGCCACACAGTTTTCAAACCAGCCATGATATCTGCAGACTTTCTCTGTTTTCAGGAAAAGTATTCCTAGTTTGAATATCAAGTAGTTTGTATGAGCAGGGTTTGTATGATGTGTGTGTTTTGTAGTTTCTTATTGGTTGATGGTGCTGTTGTAATTATTTGCGGCTTTCCAGGAGCCACCCACCGCGAGGCGTTGCTATCCGCAGGTAGATGAAAGCAATGAAAGGTGCACCAATCAGTATCTGGGAAAAGACTGTTGTTTCCCACTGCTTTTTCCAACTGTAATAAAGGAGATTGGATGATCAAAAGGCGCAAATCTCTGCTTCAGAATATCATTGTACAAGAATGTATTCTGAAGATTCACAAATCTGCACCAATGTTGAATTTATTTTTTATATATTGTATGAAAGTGAATTTTCAACATTATGCTATGCTGTTACTCATACACTTTAGACTACAACTAGATTTCAAAATCTTTCTGCATGTGAAATGCTGCAACAGGCAAAAGAAAAAAATGATTTTTTAGAGGGTAAACATACAAATATTCTTGCTACAATGAGAGGAACTAAACAATATTAGTATAGGAGATACTCTGAGGTTATATGCATGATCAGAAACTTGGGATCTCCAACTTAGTTTGTGACTTTTAGTTGCGCTGAGTATGGTTGGAATGATCTTGCAGAGTGGAAACTAATCCACAGAAATAAAATATATAACTCATGAACCCAGGAGAATTGTGTTCTATGGATCCTGTAAGTGTATTGCATTTTTTTCTCACGCATTTTTAGTCATGTTACACTCTATATGTAATAAAGGAAATGGTCCTTTAGGTACTGTGGAACATTTATTCTGAAGGAAAGAGTACCAGACATGTGGGGCTCCACACATACATATGCTGTTGTGGATTAAAGATGCTCCTCAGTTTGGTAAGTAAAGTGATGGGTGATGGAATATATTACTTTTTCAATTCCACCTCAGTACGTGAATGCTGATCTATGGAACAAGGTGGAAAGTTTTCAAAAGCACTCATGTGGAAAGTACTATCAGAGAAAATACAAAAGAAAAGACAAGTACTGCACTCAGAGCAAATTGGGCTTTCCAAAGCCTGTGACACCAGTTGTTTGAGTGAATAGTTTCATGGAATCTGTCCGACACCATGTTACGGGTAAGTCACCAAGAAATACAAATCATTTAAAAAGGAGTAGAAATGCCAATTAATTAATTAATACAATCCTGTCATTGCTCAGCTATGGAATACAAATACTGATGTACAGTTTATTGGTGATGATTCAACAGCTGTTGTTCGTTAAGTTACAGCATACATGACCAAAACTGAAAAGAGCAATGCAGCTGAAGTATGGGCTTACTTATCAGCAGATATAAGTCTTACAGGGTCATCGGGAGTTTAGCGGTAACCCTTACATATGGTGGTAATGCTATTTCCACCGCATTTAAGGGTCTGCCAAATCATGGGTTTGGCAGCATTTACCCCCAGCTCTGAGCAATTACCGTGCAGTATTACCACCAACAGTAGTTGTGTCGAAAATGTCCCCATTGGGTCCAATGGGGAATTCCCAAATGGGCCCAATGGGGAATGTGAAATTAGCGTTCCGCCAAACCCATGATCCGGCGCTAATAGTGCTGGGGGGTTTGGCGGTCACGCTATTAGCCTTGGTGGTATTCCCACAGTAATACCGCTGGGATACCACCCAACTCATGATGAGGCCCTTAGTCAGAAACTTCTAAGTTTTAGTTTGAAGATGCTTTTACATAGTGAGTGTGGTAGCTACGAAGCTGCAGATCGGTTCACTAGTTTGCCTCTATATGGACGTAGCATTAAATTAGTTTGGTTAAGTCTTGGACCAGCTAGAACTAGAAATCGGGTATTGAAGCCTTTGAGTGAAATTGAGAAGTTAGCTGAAGCAGTAACTGACAGTACAGAGATTTTGAAAAGAATTGATTGATACATATTAACCCAATCAAACTGAAATGTTGGAGGATCTTTGTTTATATGAAGTAGCTCAACGCTGATCACATCAAAATGTTGAAGCAAGCAGTGACAAACGACAGTTTGAAGTACATGGATGTAGTGGTTGTTTAGTGAGACATGAGAAGACAAGTCTCATTGACCACATGAAACTGTCTTGCCAAACTGCAGAGAAAAAGGAATTATTGTATTTGCAGTTGTTCTTCACATGGCATGCAGAGAGAAATGTGCTTGGACATTGTAACACTTTGAAAAATCTTTTTTTCACACAAAAAAGCCCAATTAAATATCCAAAATGTGAGCAGTACTTGAGTAACTGGAGACATCAAGCAGAGCTTTTGGCAGCTGAATTTGCAAAAGAGACTCCCGAGGGATGTCAACATTCTGCAGCAGGAAGTCAAAATGTGCTTGGTGAGCCAATTATTTAAAGTGATGATGAGCCTGTCATGGTGGAAGCAGAAAGTGTAATGCAACAAAGTAAAGTTACAGATGGGAATTGTGATGAAATTGTTAGCAAACGTAATGTAGAACAAAAATAAGTATTACAAAATTAAAGATAGGTTCTTACATTGTTTACTGAATGACAAGCGTGGATGTTCTTGTGTGCAATACAAACCTGTATTGATGTATGTTAGTGGAGAAGCAGGAACAGGTACATCTTTTTTAATTCATGCAATGAGAGCTATGTTCCAAAATGAGTTTAACCCTAAAATGCTGCTATCAGAGAAGCAAAACATTGTGGAGATAAAATTGTGTGATGTTTCAGACGGTCATGTTATGCCTTTAGAGTTGGATAAGAGAGCAAAAGCTTGATTGGGTCAACTGGAGAATTCAATTTCCAAAGCAGCAGGTCTGGAAGGAGTTTTAAAACTGTGCATCAATGCACAAGTATTGTTGAAGAGGAACTTGAAAGTAGAAATTGGTCTAGTCAATGGTGCCATGGGAAGCATGATTGCAGTTCACACTTATCCTCACAGTACAAATACTCAACATGTTGAAGTTAAGTTTGAGCATGTAGAATGAACTCTTTTCATTTCTCGGACCTCTACACGTTTCATGCTTTTTAAGAATACCTTTGTAAAAAGAGTACAGTTTCCATTGTGGTCTGCTTATGCAATACCTATTCATAAATCACAAGGGTTGAATTCAGAAGCAGCACTTATTGACATTGGTCAAACAGTGTTTACAGAAGGAATGGCACATGTAGCTTTGTCACGTGTGAAAAATATTAAATGTTTATTTTTAATAAACTTTGATGAAAGAAAAGTGACAGCTGGCATTTTTTGCATTGAAGAATATAATAGGTTGCGGGTACTATATGCTCCTCACCTGAACCTTATACCTGTACCTGCAAAGCACTCATCCAGGAAACATAAGGAGTCAGTGAGAGCACATCCAAATGAAATCCGTCCTTGTAAGACTAAAAAAAACAGAATTTACTGGAGTTGGAGAGTTGTTCAACTATAACATACTCTCATTGCAGATTTAGTAATTAAACAATAGTTGAATGCTTTTGTAATGATGCTTTGTGTATGTGGTTTCAAATGACTCCACTGATGCAAGAAATAGCTTCCACAGCAGAGAAGCAGCTATGTGTGGAACTTACATTTCTTCAAATCTCGTTAGATGAAAAACCACACCGTTTATATTCGGCAATGTCAATCTGAAATGTAGTAGCTGCTGCAAGTGAAAATCAACAATTTTCTCAAAATACATAGGAAGATAGTCAAGAATTTCTAATGATTGTCTTTGATTTATTAGTGAAGGAAACTGTTAATGTAGATATGTGTGTAGGAATTAGTTACGAGTGGAATCATATATGTTCAAAAAGTAAGAAAAGTTATTCTATTCCAGATCTCTATGAAAGATTTGTGTATGTGCATATCCTGATCAGAAAAGTGTACATTGTTCTGATCTTGTAACTAAAGCATTCCATGACATGCAAAGCAGTGAGTGTGGCAGTAATTTACAATCAACACTGCAAAATCTAGTTTTTAATAAGTATCTATTGATTATGTTTCAAAGATACATTGTAGATGGCAGGAATATTCACACCTCAATAATGAATTTTAAATGTGGTCAAGTTTCTGATACTAAGAAAACATTTAAAACATGTGCAATTACTTTTCATGAAGGGGCATCCATGAATGTGGACATTTCATGACATGGGTGTGTACATAAGTAGATTGGCCTGTTTGTAATGACTCTATAGTCGGGCAACAAGCTAGATTGCCAAATATTTTTAATCAATGCTTACTTAATGTTGTTAGAACCAAAGTTCTGAAATATATGTGTAATATGCTATGTGAATATAAACATGCAAAATAAAAGTTTGAAATGGAATAGGTTAATGAAGGTTTTATATAAAGTTGGAGATGGATCGTTACTAGGATGTACACTTTAGAAATAGTACAAAACCAATGCAGAGGTAATATTCTGATACAAGTGATTAAAGTTCAAGGGTGGTTATTAAACTGTATATAGGTGAGTTGGAAAAATGCCTAATCTAAGCTTATTTAAATTGGAGCAAGCTACGACCATCAAATAATAATAAGGCAGTCCTAGTGGTTTTTAGGCAGAATTACATGCAGTACCCTTGGGGAACACTACACAAAATCAAGACTACAGGTGCAAGCACAATCTCACCTTTGGTACAAGCCTTTACTACGCAGTTATGTGGTAGCAGTGGCTGAGCAGCCAGAGTTATCTCAAGAGTAATGTGAGCAGTACCAGATGTTACACAAAGGGCTAGCAATCACAGTAGTTCAAACAAACACTATACAAGGTTTCATGTTAAAAGAATATACATTTATTTACACAGTCAGTTGGAAAACATTCCAATAGTAAGAAAGCAGCTCAACATCACACTCTAATACACTCTAATACACTAGAGTACACACCAATACGTTTCTGAACAAGTTAAGCCCCCTCAACCATGGACTTGTAGATGGCTCTATTACCTCGAGATCAAGCATCTTGTTGACCTCTTCCTTTATGTGGGTTCTTACATGATCTGACATCCTGTAACCTCTGCTTTTAACAGGTAAACAGTCACCACTGAGCATATCATGCTGGCCCCAATGGATCAAGCCTGGTGATAGTGAAAACAGGGAGGCAAACTGATTTAACAGAAACCTGCACTCCTTCTATTGTTCCAGTGTCAGATTAGAAGAGAGATTCAAGGCATAAATTAGTTTTCAAAAATTGATTATTTCCAGCCAATTTCTAAGCACTCAGGCCTGCAGTAATAACACAGCCTGCTTGTAGAGGGCATTTCAAATATTCCTTCCTTCTCGCGAATCACGAGAACAAAAGAATATTGAAAGGCGATCTGCCAGCATGCCATTTTACTGTGGGGCTGGGTACTAGCAAGTGGCTGGAATTAATATTTCTCGTGGCCACTTGCTAACACCCAGCCCCGCAGACAAGGGGCTCCCCCTCCTCCACCCTCCCCTAAGCACCCCAGCATGACTCCTTACCTTGGATGGAAGCCGGGTCTGTGAGTGGAGCTGGCATGCTCCTGCTGTAGTCTTCTCTGCGTGACTTCGACGCCGCTCCCGGAGCTGGGCTCATACATTGATACAATGTATTTATCCCAGCCCAGGAGCTGCTGCCTGCACACTGTCAGAGTTTAAATAAACAGGCACAGTAATCTGTGCCTTTTAAACTCTGCACTCGGTGCCATAAATCATATTGCAGTTTCTGCGACATGATATTAAATTTAAAACGCAAACCAGTGGTATCGCAAATTGCGATGCAATACCGCTTATTTTATGCCTTGAGATTGACTCCTTCTATCTTCTCATCTAAAGGCTGGCCTCTGAGTAGGTCAGGTAGAGGTTCACTCTCCTCCTCCTCCTCTTGAACTGAAGCTAGAAGCAAAGCTCCTACTTCTGGTCTTGAGACATAAGCTTTTAGACGGTTGGTGTGAAAGAATCTGGGAGCCTCCTTAGGATTGCCTAAGTCCACCAGATAGCTGACCTCTCCAAGTTTGCCCACAACCTTGAAGGGTCCTATCCATTTGTCCTGTAAGGCCTTCTGCCTTGTAGGGACCATAACTAGAACTTGCTGGTCTTCAGAAAACTCAACCATGTTGGCCTTCTGGTCATGCCAATGCTTCACCAGAGCCTGACCTGCTTTCAAGTTATCTGATTCTTCTGCCATTATGTGTGACATTCTCCTCCGGAGACCTATCACATAGTCAGTGACTCTCACTGGCTTGGGGGAAGGAGCACTCTCCAACCCCTCCTTAATCAAAGGCCTAGGGGCCTCTAACTAGATGGCCATAGAGAAGCTCAAAGGGACTAAATTCAACTCCCTCCTGAGGGACTTCTCTATACGCAAATAGAAGGCATGGCAGTAGAAGGTCCCACTTTCTTCTATGGGGTTCTTCTAAAGCACCTATCATGCTCTTCATTGTACAGTTAAACCTCTATACCAATCCATTGGTCTGTGGATGGTAGGTAGTTGAGAATTTGTAAGTCACTCCACAGGATTTCCCTGTCCTGTAATCCGCATGAACTTTATGCGTTTTAGGTTAAGCAAACTACCTGTTTTTGGGAAAGTTAAAAGCTGGAACAGCATGAATATGCAGGAGGGGTTCACTGTATTGGACAAGGAATGTAGGTTCTGTGGGGTTAGTAATACCCGTGAGACCTTGAAACATTTGCTAGTAGAGTTTACATGTTTTGTTAAAGAACAAACTAGGTTTTTGAAGGATAACACAATTGACTGTTCAGAGGTATCTAGACATTTGTTTTGGTGTCATTGTATGTGGGGCTCTGCTATTTCTTTGGTTTTATCTTTGAATCATTTTCTCACATTTCTTATTTCTGAGTTGAATAAGAAAAATTTAGTTTTGAAAGGAAATATTACGTACATTGAAGTTTATTTGCTGTATTTAAATGTTTTCTGCTTTCTTTTCCTTTGGATTTCAGAATCTTATTTGTTGAATGATATTTTATTCTCTTTGTATGTATTTTGTTGTGTATGGTTTTTTGTAAACTTTAAATGCAACAATGAAAAAAAAACTTTTTTCCACATGGCCTGCATGTAGTGGGACATAAAATTGGATCCCCGGTCAGAGATGACTTCCTTAGGAAAACCTACCATGGTAAAAATACCAAGTAGGGCCTTAGCAATAGCCTGAGCTGTAACGGTCCTCATAGGTATGGCTTCAGGATATCTAGTAGCATGGTCTACTACAACCAGGATAAACCTGTTACCTGAAGAAGTTGGAAGGTCTAAGGGACTGTCAGGAATCTAAGCCGTTCCAGGTCTGTACGACATGGTAAACTGACAAAGCTTCCAATCCGCAATCAAGCCCATTTCTCTTTTTCTGGCCGTTCACCGTTCCTGTCTTGTTACAGGTTATCATGGTGATGGTCTGCGTCTTTGCGTTTATGGTGCAACACCATAAACAATAACACAGCTGTTCGCCGTGACCTACATAGACATAGACGTAGCACGATAAAGGCACGCCCTCTTCCCACAACGGGTACTTCTGATTGAAGTTTAAACACACTCCGTTTTGCCTTGTGTGATTCTTCGTTTCTGGACCCTGCTCCTTTTACTCTGTCTTGATCTGTCTCCCTTCCAGTACCCCTTCCTTGCCTGTGTGTTACTGGATTGCCCGTAGTCAGACCTCGGAACTCCTTTGGATTACGCCTTCCTCCTCCTGCATCTTGTCGAAGCCCGCTGGTTACCAGGACTCAGAACGAGGTTAAGGATTGATTTCGTCCTCCGTTTTGTCACGTATTCTGCTCGCACTGTAAAAAGACATTGCTCGGTCTCTCTCTGCCTTCCGCTTTTGTACCTCAACTGCCCGCACGTTAACAGGACAGAGACCTTGTCTCCCCATTGGTTCCTTTCTTCCATCAAGAGCTACAGGGTTTCCTTTTTGGTTTCTAGGGATTTGCATATTCATACCACTGTTCCCTCCGATTAATTACTCTCCCAGCACCAGGACTAGAGACGCTTGCTGTTTGGTACACTTTAGGCGCCCTTGTGCCGGCAGAGTAGGTTTACACTGTCACCATCTGGATTTAGGCGTCCTCGTTCCGTTCGGAAATAGCTCTTTGGGAACTGCCTGCTACTGTCTGCTTATAAGAACTCTCAGCAACTACTCCATGGAAATATCATTCTCTAAATCTCAGGTATTGTCACAAGTGATTCTTGCTCTATATTTGTTGGGAATTGGTCCTTCAGTAGTTCTAATATATCTATTGTTTACCTTAGAACCAGTAACATCATCCAGGGGGTCTCGGGGAACGCTGAACACCACCGGGATCGGACTTCACACTACTCAGACCGTGCATCTCTGGAGATTCCCCAGGTGGGTTCTTCTTCCTAGAGGGCAGGGGAGTGTTTTGGTCTGTGTTTCTGGTTGTTGATCTTGTATTTCTTCTGTCCCTGCAGCAGAAGAATTCCGGGCGTGTCTCCTCTTCCGACTGCTGGATCTTTCTGCCTGTTTTGTTTAACAGCAGAGAGGTACAATGGTAGGAAGAACTCCTCGGCTACTGCTACTGTTTCCTGTCCTGTCCCTCACCATTTGGTTTCTACTCCAGGTGAAGTGGGTTTTGACAGGGACCAACAATATCGATTCCTACCCTCTCAAAAGGGACTCCCACCACTGGGAGAGGCACCAAGGGTTCCACATTCTTGGCTCCACTCTTGCCAGAGGTCTGACAAGTGTGACAGCTCCTACAGAATTTATCTAAATCAGACCCCAACTTAGGCCAGTAGAAATACATAGAAAGCTTTTCCTTAGTGTTCTTGAAACTCAAGTGACCAGCCAATGGAATCGCATGAACTAACTGTAGGAACTGTTGTCTGCTTTCCAGGGGCACTACAAGTCTTCTGTAGTCCCCTGGAATAGACTCAGTAGGTTCACTGTAGAAGAGGCCATCCTCCAAGTATAATTTATGCTTCCCTGGCTCTTGCCGTTCCAGCTGGCAAGCTGCTTGTTGCGAAGACCTTCAAGAGTAGGACACTCTCTTTGATATCTACTGAAGCCTGCCCTGCAGGGTCCACATTCTGTCAGTAAAGACTGCAGCTCAGGATGGTCTGCGTGATCCAGATCTCTAACAGGAGCAAGGTTCTCTTCCAGCTCTGACTCCTCAGCCGCTGATTCAACCACACTAGGTTGTTCCTCACACTCAGTCTTTGCTGGTGGAGGAGTCACAGGTGTGACTTTGAAAAAAAGGTAGCAGGCGCTCCTCTCCAGAATGAACATGGCATGATAACCTGTTCTGAGATGAGAGTTTGCAGCACACGCTTTTTGCTCACTGTACCTTTCACAGATGGGAAATACCCATTTGCATATCAGTCTTTGTCCCGCCCACATGGGCAGTCCAGCACCGAAATGCTATGGCAATTCCTCTCTGAACAAGAGTACCGACAGCAACCCCATACATGTGTTTCAGCCTTGTTGGGCCTCATCAGTGAGGTGAAGCTGCGCCACTCTGAGCACAGTGAGCAGGGAGTCCACGTCTGGTTGCCCCCAGGTAACTCAGGGCGACCAACCCCAAGTTCCTTGCACATATTTCAAAAAAGGTAGCAGGCGCTCCTCCCCAGAATGAACATGGCATGATAACCTGTTCTGAGATGAGAGTTTGCAGCACACGCTTTTTGCTCACTGTACCTTTCACAGATGGGAAATACCCATTTGCATATCAGTCTTTGTCCCGCCCACATGGGCAGTCCAGCACCGAAATGCTATGGCAATTCCTCTCTGAACAAGAGTACCGACAGCAACCCCATACACGTGTTTCAGCCTTGTTGGGCCTCATCAGTGAGGTGAAGCTGTGCCTCTCTGAGCACAGTGAGCAGGGACGTCTGGTTTCCCCAGGTAACTCAGGGCAACCAACCCCAAGTTCCTTGCACATATTTCAAAAAAAGGTAGCAGTCGCTCCTCTCCAGAATGAACATGGCATGATAACCTGTTCTGAGATGAGAGTTTGAAGCACACGCTTTTTGCTCACTGTACCTTTCACAGATGGGAAATATCCATTTGCATATCAGTCTTTGTCCCGCCCACATGGGCAGTCCAGCACCGAAATGCTATGGCAATTCCTCTCTGAACAAGAGTACCGACAGCAACCCCATACACGTGTTTCAGCCTTTTTGGGCCTCATCAGTGAGGTGAAGCTGTGCCTCTCTGAGCACAGTGAGCAGTCATTCCCCAACAGGACTCTCCCAGGTACTTCACTCTGCACACTTACAGGTATCCTCACAGTCATGTCATTGCACTGGATGAGCGCTGGTATCTGTGGAAGCATTTGGACAGGGCCTCCAGCAAGCTTAGTGAGGTATTTGGGTGCCTTAGCAACATCCTCTACCTTGAAAAAAGATTAATCAACTACAGTAATGCTGGCCCAGTGTCTCTGATGGCAGGGGTCTCCTTACCATTTACAAGAACACTGTCTTTGTAATACTCTTTAGTATTGTGTGGAATGGAATTGTAGACATCTAAGTTCTGTTGTTCCCACAGACCCAGGGCTACTAAAGAAACACTGACTGAGACTGTCATGGGTTCCTCAGCCAGTAGGTGAAAGTTTCCACTTGCCATTTGAACTTCTTCCTCTTGGCAGAAGGCTAAGGAGACAGCATGGACCCCTGAATGTTTACCCTTACATCTGGGATCCCCTTTCACATGGTCAGTGGCCCCACAAGCATAACTTTCCAAATGTCTTTATGAATGGGGGTTTGGCCTGGCCCACCTCTGGTTTAGCACCAGGGGTTACACTAGCCTGATTTGGTTTCCCTTGTGGCTTACCCTTGTTATGTTTGGGGCCCTCTTTTGGATTGGAGGTATTAGAATTCTCTTTGTTATCTTTCTTGTGCTGCTTTCCCTCATCCTTCTTCTGAGTTGCCCCAGAATCCTTGTGAGTAGCCCTGTTGGCAACCCACAAGTCAGCAGCCCTTGCTAACTTCTTTAGATCTTTTTTTTTATTGTATATGGTTACAAAAATATAACCTTTCACAAATCTTAAATTATGTAAAAATATTTATACAATAGACAAACAAAAACATTCAAATCCTAACTAGTTCAAGAAATATTTATAACAATCTTTTGAAAATGTCTTTTTTAAAGTCCTATATTACAGTCCTCAAGCATCTTAACAGCAGCGATCGTCTTTTGATGCGAGTGTCCATCAATCAGGCTTTCCCATAAATGGTGGGGGCCAGTTTGTTACGTCAGACACGAATCTGCTGAGAAATTGATGCCTAGAATTTCTCATAGCTGCACACTCCAACATCAGATGTTTGATTGTTTGGTTTTCAGATTTGGCACACGACTGACAAAGGCTTACCGAAGAATCTCCCAACCCTCTTCTTGCCAAAATTTCCCCAGTATGTAGGATGTTCAATCTCAGTCTGAGAAACATATTCCTTATTCTCCAGTCTGGGAATTTTATTAGGTATTTACTGAGGAAGCCCAACTTCCTTTCCGCTCTTTGTTGGGGGTTTGGGTGTGGCCCTGATCTTATTTTCTCAACGGTCCTAATCCAGTCTATTTCATCCCATTTTTTTTGGCCTTTAATGGATTTTCCTCCAGCAATTTTGAGTCTATATTCGCCCACTCCTGCCATTCCTTCGCCAATGAGTCAAGCCTAACCAAGAGGTGTGAGTTCCTGGCCTCCAAATGTTTTCTCATATCTGTGTAAAGGGATTGGTTTTGAGATGACATAATCTGGAAATGCAAGATCAACAGTTTCCATTCTGCATAAGATTTTAATGATCTTAGGCCCAGTTTGAATCTCATATTATCCATCGATAGACTCATTGGTAGGCCCAAGGCTTGTTTCCACACCAGACCTTCCCATTTTTGCCAAAATGTGTTCCACAATTGAGGTTTAGCTTCTAGCCCATATAATAGAACAGGAATAACTTTGGCCTGATAAAACTTAAGGACAGGTATGAGTGAAAATTGACCGTATTTCCAAAGGATTTTTTTCATCTGAGCTGCTACGGGTTTTATTTTTATCTCAAGGTCAAACTCTACCTTGCATAATGCTGGTGTGGCATAGATTTTATAACCCAGGTAAATCAAATCCTCCACCTTTTTGATTGCCTCCTAACCCATTGACAATCCTGGAAAAACATTTTTTTTTGTTCCTTTTCCTAAATACCAACACCCTTGATTTGTTGGAATTCTGTGATAGCCCATTTTCAACTGCATAATTGTGGATACCATTGAGTAGATGTTGTAACCCAATAGCTGTTTTGTCTAACACTACCACATCATCGGCGTAGGCCAGCCAATATATTTCCTTACCATTTAAAGAGGGACTGGCCAACGTCGCAGATGCTAGAAACTCCCCCATATCAGAGGTATACAAATTGAAAAATAAGGGGGCCCCCAGACAACCCTGTCTGACTCCCAGTTCACTCTCACGGGTTCTGACAGATGACCCTCTGCATCTAATCTCACCCTGATATCATTGTCCTTATGTAATTCTATAAGCATCGCCAGGAGACCCGCTGGGATGCCTTTTGCTCTTAGTTTCATCCACAGCCTTCCCCTGTCCACCTGGTCAAAGGCCCTTGAGAAATCTACCCAGGCGCCATAGAGTTCCTCACCTCCCTTACCATGAGTTTTTTCACTCAGGAGATTTGATACTATGCCATTCACTGCCATTGAGAGTCCCCTCCTGAACCCAGTTTGACATTGTGAGAGCATTCTAACTTTTTTTCCCAAGCTTCCAGTTCCCCCAACAAGATTTTCATAAAAATCTTGCTGTCAATACCCAGCAAGGGGATAGGGCGATAATTTTTTGCCGCCTCCCTATCGCTCCCCTTGAATAATGGGATAACTGTAGTGGTGCGCCATGATGTTGGTAGTTGTTTCTGAGCCAAGATCTCCCTAAAATACCAGTTGAGCAATCTTGCCCATAAAGCTGTATTACCCTTCAGGACTTGATAAGTCAGCCCGTTAGGCCCTGCCGCCTTCGAGGACGAAGCCTTCCTAATGATATCCTCGATATCCGGCGTATTGAGATTAAGCCGCCATTCTGCCTTAATATTATAGTCACACACTGTTCTTACTGGTTGGCCAAAGACTGACTTTAGGTATTTAATCCACTCATCGCCGGGTACCAAATTGCACAATTGGGAGGTTTTTTCCCCACTCCATTTCATGCATGGTGTCCCAAAACCCCTTGGCATCTCTCTTGCCTAAGACCTCCAATATATGCTCCCCATCCTGTTGGTACCTTTTTACATTCCTAGCCACTGACCATTGTTTGTACCTGTTTTTAAGCAGACTTATTTGCACCCCTTGTTCAAATTTGCTAATGAATGGATCTTTTTTATAAACCTCAGCCGACTGTTTAATTCTTTTTTTTTGGCCATCGTTTCTTCATCATACACGTGACGGTGGACATGTTGAGGCCCACCTCCACCTGGCTTCGGGGGACAAATTTGCCAAATGAATTTAATAAAGCTGGCCGGGGAGCAGTTCTCTCTTTGTGCTATTTCTGGTATTGCAGAGAGCCTTTCATTTAAATCCGCTCCACCCGCTTTATATTTCATTAGGCGTACTTTGCCTTTCTGAGCTATTAGCCCCTGAGGCATCCATGGCAAAGTTTCTGCTGAGATTTCTGGAAAGAAGAGTTCCAACCTAAGATGATCACTACCACATCCGTCTTTTATATTCAAATTTACTTTCTGTTTGAAAAGACCACCGGATAGAAAAAGATAGTCCAATATTGAGGCAGACGTGTCCTGAATCTGGGTTGGGTTAGCAGGAATGTCCCCTGGAAGATGCCCATTTGACATTTTCAAACCCCAAACATTCAACCACTCTACCCAAATGTGCCCATTTCTGGAGGTTCCTTTCCCCACCGATATTCTATGATTCTTTGGGAGATCAATACATTGTGTGTTAAGATCGCCCCCTAGTATTATATCTGCCCCTGGAAAAGCAGATTTCATATCACCTAAAGCCTTGGCTAACACATCAAGGGATACAAGGAGCTCTGTATTAGACGGATTCCAATAGATATTACAAAAAATCATTGTTCTATCCCTCTCCCCATTTCTGAATGTGGCCTTGCACATTTGTAACCCTTGAAAAAACCCTTCAGAGGAGACATCCTTAAATTTTGAATTTTTGATGGCAATAAGCAACCCCCCACTCGGTCTTCCTCTAGCTTTCTGCACTGCCCCTTGAGCCACAATTGAGTACCCTTCAACTGCTATCGGGTTTATGAGCCATGTCTCCTGCAACATTATAACATCTCCCGCGTCAAACAAATATTTCTTTATGGCCCTTGAAGTACAATTATTGGGGCCCCGTGTGTTCCAGGAGAAGACTCTCAGCCCCTTATTTTCAAAGATGCTGGGACCCTAGACCCAGCTTCTGAAAGACCTCCATTAGAACGGTTGGCAGAAGGGCTAAAGTGTTGTCCTTATTGGAGACACTTGTCGCTTTAGGCAACTCAGTGGGGGATTGCAGATTAGTAGCCACTTCTTGGAAGTGAACATTCTTTCCAGCTGCCCTGTTCCTTGGCTGTAATAGTTTTGGTTGGCTTTTTAGGACCAATATGTCCAAGGTCCTTAAATTCCGATTTTGCATCCTCAATGGCCTGAAACACTTCCCTGGAGGCACAGCCCACTTCTGCCAAAAGAGGATTGTTTGGATCTGGGAATCTGACTGATTCTATGTCTTTACTTTTGATTAAAAACAGACTCAGAACTTTTTTCAAAAATGAGAGTATGGTCCCACGGTTTAGAAATTTTGTATGCTTTTTGGCAGTTAAGGAAAGCCAGATAATCGGCATCGCAAAGAGTGAGTCCTTGATTTTTCCTCTCTCTGTGGAGACATTTGTTCCAAGTTTCCAGTAATCGCCTGAGATGAGCACACAATTTCTTCCGATAGTCTTGATTTTTCTAAAACAGGGACCAAATCTCCCAGATCCCTGAATTTGCCTTCTCCCAGTTTTATTTCCGCCGCAGGAGATGTGGGTATCTTCTGATTTTGCATTGAGGGGTTTTTCAAAAAGATTGGGGCGATCTTTACATTAGTTTTTGGTTCAACCAAAACCCCACCCTTAACCAAGGGTGATTTAGGCCCTGATTTTTGTTTCGCTTTAAGAAAAATGGGAGCTAGTTTGATAACCTTCTTCAAATCTGATGAGGCTAGGATCACTTCCTGCTTGTTCAGAATCTTGTCTGTTTGAGAGCCTCTTGATGTCACACTAGAAATGGCCTTGATTTTATTAGAGCCATTTTTCTTTGCATCTTCCGGGGCATCCTGGAAAGCTCTTTCATGGCTGTTCTTCCTCTTCGCACCCTCCCTTTTTTCCTGTGAATCATTCACTGAATCAAGTTCAACAATTTCTTGGTCATCCTCCTCCACCGCTAGATGAAATTAACTAACTTTCTTTACCGATGAGTTGGTATCTGGGTTCTTATATTTTACTTTCAGTTGTTTTTTGTTTTTTTTTTTAAACATTTTTTATTAAATTTCAACCAACAAAACAATACAGACCAAATATACAGTACAAGATGCCATAATACAGTTTCGAATGTGTACAACATACAATTTGATATCTGCTCCCCAAAACCCACCCCCCCCTACGAGCCCATCCAGTCTGTTCACTCTGTGTTCACGCCGCACGTTGGGGTCTGTTCTCCATTGGAATCCGCCAGATCTGGCATCTTTCCAAACAATTCCGCTATCAGTGATTTCCAAGCCAACAGGGTTCCCACCTCTTCTTCCCCTCCCATCATACTGGACTCCTGCCATACCATAGTCTCTGCTTCCGCCCACTTCTGCAATTCCTTCCACCATATCTCCACCTGTGGTTTATGACAAGCCTTCCTCCCCATGGCAATCCTCCTCTTAGCCAGCACATATGCCAAGTCCCTCAATTTGTTAACATGCTTCAGTTTCTGCGATCTAGGGAACCCCCCCAATAGGCAGGCCCAGGCTGACTCTACAACCAGTGTGACTCCTTTATCCGCCAGTTTCGCCGCTATCTCGCTCCAGAAGCGCCCAACCACCGGGCAGGACCAAAACATGTGTAACATGTCAGCCCGTTCTTCATCACACTTGGGACATGCTTGTCTACCTGCGTTTTTAAACTTTGATATCCTCAGGGGTGTCATGTACGCCCTATGCGTAATATATAATTGTTTCTGTTTCAGCCTAGCGTTTCTCGACACCTTCTGATGATACCACAGAGCCCGCTCCCACATCCCATCCTCCATCGGGGCTCCCTCCTCAGTTTCCCAATCTAATCTAAGTTGCGTTGGTTCTTTACCAATCCTAAGCATCAGCATGTCACACAATCTTGAAATCTCGTGCCCTCCCTCTGTTACGTCATATATAGTGTCTACAATACCATCCGGCTCTGCTTCGAGAATAGTTTCGGGCTAAGTCTTCTTAATTTCCCGCGCCAGTCTATGATATGTAATATATTGACCTACGTGTAGCCCTGTGTCCTCGCCCAACTCCTCAAAACTTATGATGGCTCCCTCCCACCAAACATCTCCCACCGTTGCCACCCCCACTGATTCCCAGTGGTTTCTAATCCTCCTCCGCAGTTGCACATCTCCTTTAGCCAGTGCCACCAGCGGTATTTGCGGGGAGCACGGAGCCGGGATTTCCATCATCCTGCACGTGCGGCGCCAAATCCTCCACCCAAGCATCATCATTTTGGGGCGCCCCTGCATTTCTGTTTTCGGATAACCACATCATCTCTTTTAAGTAAAATGGGGCACAGTCTGCACTAAACAATCTGGATTCGGGGGTACTTTCATCCGAGAGCCATTTAGCAACGTATTGCAGTTGGCCAGCTACATAGTAGGCCTCATAGCTGGGGAGCCGTATCCCCCCTTTTTCGTAAGAGTTTTGCAGTTTCCACAATGCCATCCTGCATCTAGTTCCCTGCCACAAAAAGTCCCTGCATATACTATTAACCTTGACAAAAAACTTCCCAGGTATGAGGTATGGAATGTTTCCGAAATAATGCAGGAGTCTGGACAAAACCACCATCTTAAGCATTGCACTACGTCCCATCATAGCTAGCGGCAGCTTCCCCCAAAATTGCATACTTTTCTCTATTTTCCCCACGGCTACCTCCGTGTTGTGCTTATGTTTTTGTTCAACCGTATGATACACGTCTATCCCAAGGTACCGAAAGGTATCAACCGCCCAAGGGGCTTGCAATACCAGCAGCTGTTCTACAGGGAGACCCCTATAGTTACCCAACGGGAAAATCACAGACTTCTGAGGATTCACAGCTATTCCAGACAGCCCCGCATACCGATCCATAACCCTCCAAAATATACTGGAGATTCTCCTCTGGATACTTCAGATACAATAACATATTGTCTGCATATAAAGAGATCAAATGTCGCTCCCCACCCACTTCAATGCCTATGGTGTCATTCTGCTGTCTGAGGTATATAGCCAAAGGCTCCAATGCCAATATGTATAACAAAGGGGACCAGAGGCAACCCTATCTAGTACCTCTGCCTAACCGCCATCTCTCTGAAATAACAGCTCCCGTCTTAACTCTAGCGAGCGGCGCACTGTATAACATCTTTGCCCATCTTACATATCCGGGCCCCATCCCATATTCCGCCGGAGTTGACAGCAGCCATGGCCACTTAACAGAATCAAAAGCCTTTACCGCATCCAAGGACACTACTGCCAAGTCACCCTCATTTCCCCCCGCCCATTCAATGACTCGGTGGAGTTGCCTGTGATTGTGAATTATGTTCCTGTTTGGAACATACCCCGTCTGATCCGGGTGTATGAGTTTGTCTATGACTCTTCGCAGTGTGCTCGCCAAAACAGCTGTTAAGATCTTGCTGTCTTGATTCAGCATTGATAGTGGTCTGTAGGAGCCACAACTGTGCCCAGGTTTATTCGGTTTAGGGAGCGGAATTATAATTGCTTCCCTTAGCGACTCCGGCAGCTGTCCCGTCTCAAACGCTTCATTCAACATATTCAGCATCGGAGGGAGCACCTCTGCCATGTATGCTTTATAGAACTCGCTCGGAAACCCATCCGCCCCCAGGGTTTTACTAGTAGGCAATTGTCTCACCACCGCTTCCAGCTCTTCTAAAGTGATTGGTGCATCCAGCTCTTCCCTCTCTTCAGCACTTATCCTGGGCAGACCTATATCTTCGAGTGTTTCTTTTATCCTCCCTAGATTATCCTCCTCAATGTCCCCGTACAGTTCTCTGTAATACGTGGCAAATTCCTGATTAACTCCCTCCTGGGTATCCGCTTCACTGCCATCATCTCTTGTTATTGCTCTGATGGTGGAACTGGGGGTTTCGCTCTTGTATAACCATGCCAGAAGCCGTCCTGTCTTGTCACCACCCTCGTGCTGCCTCTCTATGTATTTCTTATAATTCAATTTACACAACCTATCCCAATGCTCTCCACACTTCTGTTGAAGTTGAAGTATCTGCTCTGCATTCGAACCAATATCGCCATCCTCCCTTTGTGCTTTTTCCAAATCCCTCTCAGCCTCCTGCAGATCAGCCAGGATACCGCCTTGCAGACTTTTGGACTTTGCTATGGCCACGTCTTTCAACACTACTTTAAAGGCCTCCCATAACGTGCACGCCGAATCTACACTACCCGTATTCTCCTCAAAGTAATTTATGATCTCCTCCCTTACCTCTTCTTTGAACACGGGATCCTTAAGCGCCTCCGCTCGGAGACGCCACGTCGGGATCCTTGCTCTTGGAGGGCAGTATTGCCAGCTAACAATCAAGGGCGAGCGGTCCGACAGGACTCTCGCTTTATATTCCGCCCGCCCCATTTCCATTATTATGCCCGACGTAGCAAAGACATAGGGCCTCATTACGAGTTTGACCTTAACCGAGGCGGTAAAACCGCCTGGTTAACGCCGGACTAGTATTACCATTCCGCCTCCGTGATTCCCGGAATTACCGGGGCATTACAACCCCGGTTTTCCGGGAATCACAGAGGCTGAATGGTGTAAATCCCCATTCCCATTGATTCCTATGGGACTCGATGGAAATGGGGATCATGGAAACACCGGCAGCATCTCGTAATGCTGCCGGTGTTTCCTCGTCCGCCTGCATGCGGGAGGTGTTAAACCCGCCAGGTCAGACCTGGCGGGAACATCACCTCCCGCCTGCAGGGGTCGGACTCAGGCGGTCCGGAAACAACGGTGGCAGCGGGTTTACCGCTACCGTTATTTCCGGACCGCCTGGGTCGTAATGAGGCCCATAGTCTAGTCTGGTGGACAGCTGTTGTGGGGCCGAGTAGTGAGAGTACTGTCTTTCTTGGGGGCGCTTCACTCTCCATACATCAGTCAAATCAAAATCATTGAGTAACGCTCGCAACACCCGTGCCGCCGGGGCTGGTTTTTCCAACTTCTGGTCTGATCTATCCACCCTTGGGTCTAGTACACAGTTGAAATCCCCACCCCAGATTACCGCACTTCCCATGCACATACCAAGGTTAGCACTCAGGGTTCTAAAATACATTGCTGTATTCTGATTGGGAGCGTATGTATTGATTATACTTATTTCTCTTTTCTCTACCAGGCCCCTGAGTTTGACCATCCTCCCGTCCCCTTCAGCAGTTTCCTGTAACCCAAGAAAGGGGACATGCGGGGCCACCCAGATAAGGACCCCTCTACCATAAGATGAGTATGTTGAGCCCACCACCACTCCTTTCCATTTCTTCTTGATCATTCCCAGTCTCTCTTTTGTCAAATGGGTCTCTTGTAATAGCGCAATGTCTATCTTTTGTCTTCGCAAGTATAACATAACCTTGTTTCTCTTCAAATAACTGTTTCGACCCCTAACCTTCCACGTGATTATTTTAAGGTCCCCCATGGCTTGTTACATTTTCCACCCCCACCCCAGCCGCGCAATCCACTGTTCGTACCCGTTCTCGTCTACGTAGGCTCGTATCCCAGTTCAAACTTCCCTTAACTGCACACACCCCAAACCCCCCTCCCTTCCCCTCATCCCGCCCAACCACACCCAACTCCCCACGCCTCCCACCCCCCATTCTCCCTCCCAACCCCCCAACTCCCTCCCCAACTGTTGCCCAGCTCCATCCCTGGATCTCAGGCTCCCCCGCATCTAGCACTTTTCTGGCTCCCGCCTGTACTCGATGCTCCGTGGGGTAAGGCCGCCCTACTGGCTAGCCTGCTAGGACTGATATGGGGGGATAGGGTGCTCACGTCCTGCCGCTCATATTTGCTATAAACTCAACACACTTAACTGTACAAATACCACATATATTTACGCTTTGCTATATTCAAGTCCTTGTGTCCGCTCCAGTCCATGAGATCTACTTCAAGTGCCACCCGTACCCAGTGATATTCCTCAACCAGAGCCACCACCCACAGTTCAAATGGATACCCTCTGCACATCATGTCCTGCTACATGTAATGTCTCAGCCACTTATCGTATTACTCTTGTGCTTGATCTGCTTCCTGTTCCGGACAACCCTGAAGGTCTAGCCAGATCGTCGCTTCTTCGGGCGTGTGGAAGAAAAACATCTTGCTCTTATGTATCACTTTTAGCTTCGCGGGATACAGCAGCATATATTTGATCCCCGTCGCACGTAGCCTTCTTTTGATCTCCACGTAGCTGTACCGCTGCCTTTGGACCAGCATTGTGTAATCTGGATATGCCGTGACGGTGCATGACGCTCTCTCAACGGTTCCTCCTTTACGGAAGTATTCTAAAATCTTCTCGCGATCCTTATAGTTCAGTATTTTCGCTATTATTGGCCGGGGAGGAGCCCCCGGTTGTGGCCTCCTCATGAGGGCTCTATGCGCTCGCTCCACAGCAAAACCTTGTGAGAGTTTTTCGGCCCCTATTTCCTGCAAGAGTAACATCTCGACGTAGTCAGTGGGGTCTCGGCCTTCCTCTCCCTCTGGAAGGCCGACCACGCGAATGTTGTTCCTCCTCGCTCTCCCTTCCGCCTCCTCTGCCCGATTCTCCAGGTTAGCTACCTGTTGCTTTAGCACGTGAACCTCTTTCGCATTGCTACTACTAGTGTCTGTGTTGATTTTCACCGCACTTTCCAAGCTACTCGTCCTCTCAGCCAACGCTCTAACATTCTGTCTCAGCAAGGCGACATCGATGCCCACTGCATCTATCTTGGCCTCTAGGGAAGTGCGCAAGTCTGCCATCGCTAACCCCCATGAGTCTTTTAGTTCCTTGATAGCCGCCAAAATCTGGTGGTTTTCGATCATTGTAGTGCTCTCCATTAGTGCTGACGTGCCCCTGGGTGCTGCGGTCACAGGAGACAACTGCGTCTTGGCAAATGCTTCCATCGTGGACTGTCTACCCTTACTCTTGGTTACAGTCCCTCTTCCCGTCATCTTGCCTGCGGTAGCTTGGTCTCTGACGTGTCGGCTCCGCACTTCTATATCAATGCAGACCCAGGTCCAAGAAAGCTGCCCAGGAGAGCTTCCGTACAGGCATGCGTTCGCCGGGCTATTCCTGGAATGGGTTGTGCTCTCCCACGTATTGGTTCATTGGATTGACCGCAGGGATAAGTTCTCCTCACGCCGCAGGCACCCAACTTTGGTGCACCGTTAGGTATGTCTTGAGCAATCTTCCTCGCACCCTACCATGTGCAGTGCTTCGCTGTGATGCCGGTTGCACTTAGGCTCTGTTTTAACACACTTCAATGTACCATTTGGCAGCGCCTACCAGCACAACAGTACTATGCACCATGCTCCCATGACCACACATATGTATCCTCGCTGGCTCACCTTCCCAGTAGTGTCGTGGCTGGGCTCATTGCATCAAACTCCCAGTGAGCCACTGGCCCAAAATCCATTTGGCATATCACTGCACCTGCACACTTCCATGCGGGCCTGCTAATTATGGCAAGTGTAGCGCCCAGTTGGGGGCTCAAAGCTCCAGGACAACGAGTCCCAAATGCTGTAGTGCGGCGCACCCTCGTTCTGCGCAGCCAAATCGGGTCTATACTGTAACAGAGTTCCGGGTATGGCCTACGGTGGGGCCCCTCGCTTCAAGATCATGGATTCATGTTCCCCATCCAGCTGTGTGCCAGTCCTTCACGGGCTACCTGCATGAGCTGCCGCTCGCTGGTCTCCCCTTGTTGTGCCAGCTTCCGCACAAAAACTTTCTTGTGCTGGCTGCAGGGCCTTCAGTCCCACTGAGCCCTCCACCTCCACTGCTTGCCTCGTATCACACCAGCTGTTCTATTTGCTCAGCCGAGCAGGGGAGCCTCACCACGCACTCGGCTATGTGTAGTCACAGCATAACCCGCTTGACAATGGCCTGGATTCTGCTCATCCACTATTTGGGTCTCCTCGCGTCTCCCACTGCTACATTGTGTCTCTGTGTTCCGCCTCGCCAGTCATTTCTTCCGAATTCCCTTCTAAGGCCCCTCAATGCTTTTATTTTGTTTCCCGCATGCAGCGGGAGCCGCGCATCGAGACAGCTGGTGTGGCCGAGGGAGACTGCCTCGTCTCCGCACTTCATCAGCCGGCTTCGCTCACGGTTGTCATCCGCTGCACATGGGGCCCCTCGATGCCTTTATTTAGTTTCCCGCATGCAGCGGGAACCGCGCCTCGAGACTGCTGGTGTGGCCGAGGGAGACTGCCTCGTCTCCGCGCTTCATCAGCCAGCTTCGCTCACGGTTGTCATCCGCTGCACATGAGGCCCCTTGATGCTTTTATTTAGTTTCCCGCATGCAGCAGGAGCCGCGCATCGAGTCAGCTGGTGTGGCCAGGGGAGACCGCCTCGTCTCCGCGCTTCATCAGCAGGCTTCGCTCACAGTTGTCCTCCGCTGCACATGGTATGCCACACTCGGTCTGCCTCCGTGATTGTTACCCCCACACAGGACGTTAGAGGAGCAGGGGATCGGCACGTCTTTTCAGTGGCAGGGCTTCGATGCACGCGGTACGCTTGTATCCGCTTGGCCGCTCTGCAGCTACAGCCATTTATCCTTTGTTCGCCGCCATTTTGGATACAATGTACCTTCGCGGCCGGGCACTTCAGAATCCTCTATCTTGCCGGTTTTTGCACAGCAGGCTTCACACTTCTTAGATCCAGTAGCACATACTTTCCCAAGCACTTGTATCTCTTTTGGTAGCAATTTAGCAGGTATTAAGCGCAGTTCATTCAGGATCAGTGTCGGATCATAGGAGCAGCTCTCGCCCGCACGTCCTAATCCATGGCTGGTAAGCCACGCCCCTCTTACTTTCAGTTGTTCCTTTAATTTTTTTCCCGTTTTTTGCCGGCATCTTTTTCTTTAAGTCTTTTCACCCTTCTTGCTTTCCTTTTTCAATTCTCCCCCCCCCAAGGTTTGTACTTTGGGGTCGAACAGCTAAGAGCTCCTCGCCTTCGGGATTGGACTGAAAACTAGGGTTAGCTGTGGGCAATTTTTCCCGCTGCATCTTCTTCTTGGGATCCCTCTGCCACATTAGCTAGTCTCTGAAACTCTTCCAAAATCGACTCTGACAGCGGTGTGTCATCCATTTGTTGATTAACCACCACTATAGGCTCCACCGCTGCCCGCTCCAATTGGTTTTGATTTAGCAGTTGGAGTTGGGACAGCAAAGCATGGTTTAGAGATCTATCTATCTCTTCCGATTTATTTTTGGCTGCCAAGGACCTTTGGAGTGCTGAGATGTCCAGCCCTTGTTTGACCGACTCCAGCTGCATCTCATGCAGTTTCGACAGCACATTTATATTGATGACATTGCAGCAGCCCACTACTGCTCGATCTAGAGCGGCCACCTCCTTCGTCAGCTCCATTAGCGAGCGAGATTGAAGTTGCACTTCAGTTTTCAAAAGTTTGAAGATGGAGACTAACGAGTTCAAAACATAGTTAAGTGTGCTCAATGTGTTGTCATTTGACTGGACCCTTTCTTCAGCTCTTTCCCCCTGGGGATCACTTGAGTCTTAGACCGGTGCTACTTCTGCTATTACTTCTTCCTGAGATGGACCAGCAAGCTCTGGGTTATTATCTAGACCGGACAGATTGAGATTACTTAACATTTGATCACTTGTGTCCAGATCCAGGGCAGGCCTAACAGACTCATTGGGCCCTTTATGATTTCTAATAGGGCTTGAGGATGTATCAATATCTCTGCCCATTTCCGAGACATGCAACTGTTTCCTTTCTCCAAAATGTTTATTAATCTTTCTTTGAATTTTGGTTGTGGTTACTGTAAATTCAAGACCCTTTTTCCAGTTGTCCGGCAGAGTGGATTCTGCTTCCTGCCCCCCAAAAGTTCTTACTGGTGTAGAAAGGGGGGACAGGGATGGGTCTACATGCACTTGGACCCGAAGCTGTTGAGCTCCCACTGCGGGAGATAGGTCATTCCCATTTACTTTTAAGGGCCCCCTCACACCATGTACTAGCGGACTGCTAGCCATTTTTGGCTCCTCCCATTCTTGGGCTCTCGGGTCATCCTGGAGCGGGTTGCTCCACAGCTTCATTGCCCTATGTAATGCTAACTTTGGACAATTCCAAGCGTGCCTCTCTCGCAAATTCAATCTCCCCCTCTGACCTCTCACACGGGGAATAAAAGAAATATAAACTCGTGCGCCTCACAGGCTCAGAAACCAGAGCCCCTCGATCCCCACACGGGTATCTAAACCCGCACCACCGTGTTTTGCTTTTTTCCTTTGCGCAGGGTTCCCGGCCAACAAAGACTTGAGCGGCTCAAAGGCAACAAGCCCGCAGTCGCCACACAAATCTCAGATCTCAAACAAACAGGCCCTGTGCCCCGTACACTCGGACAGTAAGGAGGAGTTATTCAGAATACTGAATACTAAGTACCGCCACTACCAGGTATCCGTAGGCTAAATTAACAGGTTAACAGGCTGGGGCTAAGTTAACAGACTAGGCTACGTTATCCCTGCTGTAACAGCCCCAATAGCGGCCCCCGGATGATCAAATTATTCAAATTATTAAAACTGCACAGGACAGTTTACTTGTAACAGCAAGTACATTTTCTGTGTGTTTTCTGTATGTTTATTCACAGAACTTGCCGTTTGCCATGCATTTGACCTGCAGATTCCCGAGCGTGTAAATTGGTGTGTGCCCACCACCAGCTAGTTAGGTTAAGCGGTTAGTCAGTGCAATACAATATCTCAATGACCGCACTGTGCAGCTCAGCTCAGCTCAGTGTTACCACACAGTTCTGAACGTTCAGAGCGTTCTGAGGTTTTCCGCCTCTCACCTCACCTCTCGAGAACATTGAGGACGTTACAAATGGGCAGCGCTGAAGACGTTTTTATGGCATGCTGGCAGGACCGCTGACCGCTGGCCAGCTAGCATGGACCCAGTAGCCAGCGTCCGACACAGACTTCCGGCATCCGCCACTGCTTCAACAACGGACCCACCGGCTCACACCCGTCCTCGCTGCTCACTGACTCCATTAGAGAAAGGGACCTGTCATATCGTCAAGCCGCACCAGAGTGGCCAATCTCTACTGCTCTCGCGCTCTCAATTCTCTCTGGCCGCTTCCGACAATCACTGCGAATCCCAAAATAATTTAATTTCTTTTCATCTAACTTCTTTGGATCAATTTCCTTAGAGTCAGCCAAGTGCTGTCTCAGCTCAGGGGAGCAGGCATCATAGATAGACTCCAACATAAATAGATTTCTCATACCTTCATAAGTGTTAACTCTGTAACCCTTAACCCAACCATCTAAGTTTTTCAAACATTCACACACCCAGGTAGCCCAAGGGGTACCATCATCTTTTTGAGTATTCTAAACCTCTTAAGATAATGGGAAGGAGTTTTCCCAAACCTAGCTATCAAAGCTAGTTTCACGCTTTCATACTCCATTCTGTCCACTTCTCCCATCTCCATTACAACATCAGATGCAACTGGGGGTAGCCTAGAAAAGAGCCAAGGAATCACCTGATTCCCTGTAATGTTATGAATCCCATGGTTATATTCAAAAGTTGCCAACCAATCCAAAATATCAAGCTTAACGTCATAAATACTTACTAAATCTTTGGGCATGCAAGGCCTCTTAGGACTGGAAGACCTAGAAGACTCTTGGAGATGAACCATTCTCAAAAGACAACTTTTCATTCCAAGTTCATGATTCAACTCCATTTGTCTGAGCTTAAGTTCTTGATGTTTACTTTCAGTTTGTGCTTGGATTCTTTTGAATTCTAACTCAAGTCTCATCTTGTCAAGAGAGACAAACTCTGGATTCATCATGGGACCTGGTAGGGCCCCTGTGGCTAAGGACTGAGGCCTAAGAGCAGGTAGAGGTAATGTGAGGCCTACATCTCGAGACTCCTCTGGCTCATCTAACGCATCAATAACATTTGAGTGTGACTCTGAAACATCATCATCCTCATCATAATTTTCCACATTTTCATCAGAAGTAGGTACAGCAGACCTATTTCTTTGACCTTGACATTCCAAAAACGTTTTTATCAGTTCATTTTTCTTGTCTTTTAACAGTGAGGTTCCTAGCTTTACACATTTCTCTCAGCTGATGAACTGTTAAAATGACTAGGGTCTCCTGTCTGTAGCTATACATATCAGACATGATAAAACAATTGCTTCTCTAGTGGTGCTTAGCCTTGTGAGGGTTATTTGAACAAAGGTAAGAGCAGCGCTCTCAATGTAACAACTATACTTGATCCTCACCACTGTACACCAGTGTTAGGCAGAATCATGCGGTACCCTTTGGGAACATTACACACAATTAAGACTACAGGTGCAAACACAATCTCACCTTTGTTACAAGCCTGTACTACACAGTTATGTGGTAGCAGTTGCTGAGCAGCTAGACTTATCTCAAGAGTAATATGAGCAGTACCAGATATTACACACAGGGCTAGCAATCACAGTAGTTCAAACAAACACTATACAAGGTTTCTTGGTGAAAGAATATACATTCATTTACACCGTCAGTTGGAAAACATTCCACTAGTAAGAAAGCAGCTCAATATCACACACTAATACACTACAGTACACAACCAATAAGTTTCTGAACAAGTTAAGCTCCCCTGAAATGGGAGCAAAATGGCACTTCAGTTACTTTCAAAAAGGGTAGAAAGACGAGGTTAAAAGAATTTAAAGCAGAATTACTTTCATAGGCAGGGAAATAGTTTCAGTTCACTACAACCAGCAATTCAATAGGCCTGAGCCAAAGTCAATGGTTCAGAGTCTTGGATAGGATAGCACAGTTCTGGTAGTAAACGGTTAAGTCTTTGCCAATGTTCGAGGAAGTAGTTTTCCAAAAAACGAGTTATATGTCGGGTTAGGAGCGAACAAGCCCCCAAAGGTGGGAACGTTTCACAAACTTTCACCGCGGCAGAAAGGATTTCCACAACGCGTTTGCACAGTACCTTATTGATGAAGAAAAGCTGTAGCTGAGGCAGTTGTTCGTGGCAGTTTCTGCAGATCTCGCTGTTCCTGAGCTTCAGTCGTGGGGACAAGAAGGAGGACGTCGGGAGGTTCCTGCACTGTTCAGGGAAGCGTCGGTGTTAGGGAGAATTCTCATTTATGGTTAATTTCCCTCACCTAGTGAGTCCCTCAGCAGCTTTGCTGGATTTCAGGGGTTTATTTTTTTTCCACCTGGTAAGAGTGTGAGCCTTTTTCCCACTCTTACATGTGTTATGCCATGTGTATTACTACTGTTTGTGTGATCTTGGGCTCTGGAGCTACACCTCTCCATGAGCCCCACTTTTGGTGTGTGTTACACAGCACCTTCAGTGCAGTGACACAGGGTTGTCTTTGAGACTTCCCCCTGACTCAATTTTTCTGGGGCTGACTACTGTCCGCCAGAAACAGGTAAAGTTGCCATTTACTTTATGTAGTCATTTAAACTGCAGACCCAGTACACCCCATCTTACATGGAGTACTGGAAAGGGTTAATTCCTACCACTTTTTGTCTGTGCCTCTCTGAGCTTTATTTTGCTCTCTTAACGCTAAGACTTGGCTGGTGGCAGTGGTATCTACCCTAACTTTTCTACCGCGATTACACTATATAAATGTGGTACTGTTTTAGGCTATTGTATTAGCCTCGAAGTTGTAGTCACCCCCTGCACAGGGTCTCCTTGGAGACCCAGGTCGCACTTTGTCTTGATTGGCTGAGGTGGTTGTCCGGGCCGGACAACCCCCTACTGAGTGATTGGGGGATTTTGGCATAAAGGCAGGACTCTTGGGCTGGAAGTCAGAGGAACTGCAAGGAACCAAAGAGAAGTGGAGAAGAAGACGGCTGCTGCAACTCCCGAGGCCCGGTGAAGCCCTGCTGCAGTCCTGAGCTATCTACCCTTCAACGACAAGAGAAAATCCAGTCCGGAGTCTTCTTCCCTTGAGCCTGGTGGGATGAACCAGCTCACCTTCGACAGCCAGAGGATCCTCTTCTTGGTCGAAATTGCTGCACACAGCTGTAGTCGTCCGGATAGCCATCTGAAGAGCCTCTCCTGTTTTAAAGGAGTGCACCTTTTATTCACTGTTGCTTTGCTGCTGCTGGCTTGATCCCTGGGTAGTGCAGATCGCTCCAGACGGCCTCCTAGTTCCCACGACTGAAGCTTCAGGAACCGTGAGTCTGCAGGAACTACCAGGAACAACTGCCGTAGCACCAGCTTGTCTTCATTTGAATAAGGTACAGTGACTTCGAGGAACTAGGGTGAACCCCTTTTCTCCTCACCAAAGTCTTGTCCTTATCTTCCTTCCCTCTTATAACTTTTGCTTCCTTTTTGACACTATCTAAGTACTCCTGGTAATCTCGAATCGTGAACTGTTCTAACCTTGTGATCCTCGACAACAGGACCCCTGTCCCATTGACACTGGTGCAGGCCTTTTGACTTTTATCTACGTTTTACAAAGTGTCGCTTGTTTCTATCTGTCTTGACAAAAGTATTGCCTATGATTTTTGTCCCCAACTCTCTTGTGTTAATTCATGTGCTAAGTTTGTTTGACTACGGTAACATTTCTTCTCGCGGGTAAACTTCTCTTTCGTAAGACTGAACTGTCATTACTGTCAAAAAGTGATCGCGTAACAACCCCCGGTAACGTCTTTGTTTCACAACACCGGTCTGTCAAATCCAAAGGTACTTACCTTGAATTGTACTGCACAAGGGGAATTGGTTGTGTGTAGTGTATTTGAAGTGTGGTTTTAATGTAATAGAAGTGAAGTGTTTTGTGAACAGATGGTCTAAAAATAAATGTACTTTTACTTTTTAACCAGAAACCTTGAGTCAGTGTTTGCTTGAGTCACAGTGATTGTAGTCCTTTGTGTAATCTCTACTACTGCTCATTTACTCTTGAGATAAGTCTAGCTGCTCCACTACTGCTACCACTCTAACTGTGTAGCACAGGCTTGTACCAAAGGTGAAATTGTATTACCACTTGTAGTCTTAATCTTGTGTAGTGGTCCCTAAGGGCACTGCCCAGGATTCTGCCTAACAGTCGGTTTTAAGGTGCGTGTGCCTTAACGTCCACAAACTGGTATCCTTCTCACTGGCTATCAGGTTTTCAACAGCACTCTGAAGAAAATTCGACCAGTATGGAGAAGGTGTCCAGGTGGCTTACAAGTTGTTTGTTCGCACCAGCTCAAGGGAAGCAGTCGTCCTTGAAGGAGCTTCTCTGTCGATGGACATTTCAGGCAATTCGGACCTGCAGCAGGGCTTCACCGGGTAAACCAATGGTCCAGCAGTTGACACAGTCGTCTTCCTTCAGCTCGTCTTCGGTTCTTTCGTTCCAGTGGTCGACTGTGCCTTCCAGACGCGAAGACTCGCCTTTTAAACAGTTTTCTCCCATTCATTCTAGCCGAGCTATCACTCACCCAGCAGGGTGGCTGTCCTTGCCGCACAGTCAGCCAGCCAATCACACTATAGTGCATTCAGGTCTCCCAGGAAACTTAGCTAAGGGAGTTTCGGGCACCTCCATGACATCGTGTCCACCCAGACACTCAGGCGCCAGAGAAGGGCTTCAGCACCGAAGCCCGCCAAAGGGCATTGAACAAAGGGACCAAACCTGGTTTGGCGCACAGAGTTAAACACAAGAAGGACCTTCCCTAAAAGAAACGGCGAAAAAATATGACTGGAGTTTGTTTTTACAGAGGGGTCATGGGCACCATATTGAAAAACATGGCTAAAACCACTGCCACCAGCCATTTCAAGAGGAAAGGGTAACATTTGACTGTTACATGAGTGTTTAGACACAGGGGATGCTAAGCAACCCCTCCAGCACGCTATAGGAAGATAGTGTGTGCTGGGTCTATGAATTTAAAAGGACTAGTAAAGTCAATTTAACTTCACATACTCTGGGAGTCAGTAGTCAGTCCCAGAGAAGGTATTTAAACCATGGGGAATCTGAAAGACACCCCTGTGCCACTGCTCTAAAGGTGCTGTGTGACACACAAGAAAAATACGATGCCTATGGAGTTGTTTTAAAACTCCATATACATAGAACACAAAAGTAAAACACGCATCAAAGTACATGGAAGAGTGGGAGAAAAAGGCTCACACTCTTCCCAGGTAAACATTTCAATCCTAGAAATCCAGCAAAGTTGCTGGGGGTCTCAAAAGGTAAGCGAAATTAGCACATTCTTGAGAATTCTTCCCAATAGTGGTGTCTTGTCAAATAAAAGGGCCTATACTAAGAAATAAATCCTATTGCCAGTCCTTATGCTAAATACCCAATAAAGTGTGCGATATGATTCACAAGAAAGAATGAAGTGTACACAAATGATAGGTCAGGGTGTGGTTGCCAGGGTTCTCCCTTCCCAACGTTTGGAGCGTGGGACAAGGCGGGACTCCTGAGCAGAGCACACTCTCGAGCGCTCCCAGCATGAAGCATCAGTTCTGCTTCAGGTATCAGGACTTTGGTTGGTTAAGTCTCTTTTCTACAAAATATGTCTTGCCTCTGAGGAACTGATAGTTTCCAAAAAAAAACAAACAAAAAGTTCCTTTACAATTCATGTTGGGTGATGATTTTTCACCCCTTGGATCACCCTCTTCCGGGCTCAGATCCACAAAAGTTCCTAGCTATATCAGGACCTTCAGTGTTTAACTCTCTTGCTTCTCAGGGCATCAGAGGTACAAAATAACAAATAAAAAGGCTGAAACCCATCTCGAATATTAGCCTCCCTCCATTGGGCTCACCATGGCCTGTATTCAAATACCTTTCTTTGTTGTATTCACTTGTCGATGGGGTGCCGGCTTTTCACCCCTGGATCCCCCTCTTCTGGGCTCAGACCCTTCGTGAATGTCAGCCTCCCTTCGTCAGGTTCACTATGGCTTGTATGGACTACAAGCCAGGACTACGCGACAGCCGCTCTCCACGCTCGCTTCTTTGTTGAGCTGAGCTCGCTTCTTTGTTGAGCTGAGCGGGATCGAACGGTCGCGCGCAGCCCTGTGAGGCCAGAAGTGAGGCTTGCCCTGCCAGTTCCAGTGGGCCTCCAGTGAGTGTTCAAATTTAATTTTATTTTCTCAGGAACTGTTCATTTACTAGCGCTCAATGCGCATTGTGCTGCCTCCTCCCCCCCTGCAGCCACTTCCTGGTCCTCCTCTCCCTTCCCGCACCATGCCCGCCCTCCCCCCCTCTGATTGGTCCTCTCCTGGTCCCTCCAGGACTACGCGCAGCTGCTCTCCACGCTCGCTTCTTTGTTGAGGTGAGCGGGATCGAGCGGTCGCCCGCAGCCCTGTGAGGCCAGAAGTGAGGCAAGCCCTGCCAGTTCCAGTGGGCCTCCAGTGAGTGTTCAAATTTAATTTAATTTTTTCAGGAACTGCTGATTTACTAGCGCTCTGTGCGCGTTGTGCTGCCCCCTCCCCCCTCTCCCTGCAGCCACTTCCTGGTCCTCCTCTCCCTTCCCGCCTCCCTGCCTGCCCATCCCCCCTCCCCTTCCTCTCCTCCTCCTGCCTTAATCTTACCACCCTGGGCAGCCCCCTGCCCGGCAGCCCCCTCGGCTAAGGGCCCCCTTAGGCAAAGGGCGGCTCCTATGGTTACGGCTCCCATTGTGTCTGCAGGTGTCCGCAGGGGACGCCAGGCGCCGTTCCGCCGCTCCATCTTGTTAGCTCCACCTGCTCCCCGGCCCACCCCACCTACACCTGTTCACTTCATTGTTGTGGTAAACTAGGGCCTTTTTTCTCCCCTCGCAGGATTCTCAAACTTAGGTGGCCTCTCCACTGGGTACCTATTACGCATTTACTGTGTTTACTGTGTTCTGCAATTGTGGTAAACTAGGGCCTTTTTTCTCCCCTCGCAGGATTCTCAAACTTAGGTGGCCTCTCCACTGGGTACCTAATACGCATTTACTGTGTTTACTGTGTTCTGCAATTGTGGTAAACTAGGGCCTTTTTTCTTCCCTCGCAGGATTCTCAAACTTAGTTGGCCTCTCCACTGGGTACCTAATACGCATTTACTGTGTTTACTGTGTTTACTGTGTTCTGCAATTGTGGTAAACTAGGGCCTTTTTTCTCCCCTCGCAGGATACTCAAACTTAGGTGGCCTCTCCACTGGATACCTAATACGCAATACTGTGTGTACTGTTGTTCTGAAATGTGGTAAACTTGGGCTTGCCGCTCACTCCCTGTCCGCTTGCTCTCGTCTGTCTCCCCTCCCCTCCCTCCTATTCCATGGTGCTCTCTATCTCGCCTATCTTCTCTAACTGCTTCTCCATTGACTATCCTGCTCTCCTCACTAAATCTGGTAGGAAAAAGTTGAAAAAGGACATCCTGGTCTTGAACCCAGGCCTCCCTATCGCTGACACCTACACTAGTGCCTCCTCCAAGAAAACTCTCACTGACATCCTCTTTTTCGTGCCTTCTCCTGACCTATGGACCCTTCATATGGTCTCTGTGCTGTCTCCTTTCTCTCTCCTCTTCTCCCATTAATGGTGGCACCCGTTGGGATGTCCTCTTGGCCTCCTTCCACTCCTCTAAGGCCATCATTAATGTCTACGCTAATGGGACCGTCTTGGTCCAAGGCCCTCAGGCCAACCTTCACCTCTTTGATAGACGCTTCCCGTGCCTCATCAACTTCCTTTCCTCTCCTGCTGTCCCCCCTCCTCTGTCCTCGGCTATCTTGCCTCCAACCTCCCTCCTTGCCCCCTCTTGTGCTCCTTCACCTCCGCAGGGCGTACCTCTGATCTGTACCCCTCCCCGGAAGTCCTTCAAGGTTGGCAACCTTCTCCACATGCCACTCTTAACTCTCACTCTGCCGTCAAACATTCCTCTGACATCTGTCACCTTCTTGACAGTTGTCAGAAGAATCTTCTGGACCTTGACGTCCTCGGTCTCACTGAGACATGGTTCACGGCCAGCTCTGTCACCAGCTTCGACACACTCCTACCTGACGGCTACAAGATCCTCTCCGTGCCCAGGCCCAACCGTGCTGGGGAGGTGTGGCCCTTATCTTCCCTGAGTGGATTCCTGCCACTGTCGCTCCTACGCAGACTTGCACCTCTTTTGAATGCCTTTTTTCTGCCGACTCTCTCTTCCTCCTAGCCATTCTCTTACCGTGGCTACTATCTATCGGCCACCTGGTCAAATTTCCTCCTTCCTCTCCGAGTGTGCAGACCTCTCCTCCTCACTCCTGTCCTTAAACACTCAACTCCTCTTTCTTGGAGACTTCAACATCCACATGGACACCTCCTGTCCCCCCTCTGGACTCTTTTGCGACCTCTGCGACTCTCTCTCACTCTCTATTCTGCCATCTGGGCCGACTCATTCTGCAGAGCACACTCTTGATGCTCTGATCTCTTCTGACTTTCCCCTCTCTTTTCCCTCTCTCCGCTCCTCTCTCCTGGAGTGATCACTTTCTCCTATCCTCCCACCTCACCTTCCCTATCCCACAGGCAAAGCCACCCTCATCACTGCCACCCTCCTTCTCGGTCATCCGGCCCATGAAGCGCGTGTCAGTTGAGGCTTTCGCTGCCACCTTCTCGCCCCCCATGCCCCTTCGGCTGACTCCCACCCTGACACAGCCCTCTCCACTCTTCACTCTGCTATATCTGATACCCTTGATATCCTTGCCCCTGTCATGAGAATCGGCCTGAAGCCCAAAGCCAAATGTAACTCCTGGTATGACTTGGATCTCGTCACCCTTAAATGCAAGTGCAGGATGGCAGAGAGGAAATGGCGTGCTTCCTGTTCATCCTCTGACAAACTGGCCTGCCGCCTGCTCCAAAGGCAATACCGGCTCTCCGTTCTCACCAAGAAGAGAGCCCTTATCCAAGCCCGCATCTCTGCGGCATCCAACAATTCGGCCAAACTCTTTAAAATCTGCAAGGAGCTGGCCAACCCTGCTGCACTCTCTACCTCTCCTGTCCCCTCCCAGTCCCTCTGCACGGCGCTGGCCTCTCACTTCATTTAAAAAACTCAGGACATCCTGTCCTCACTTTCCTCCGATCACCTCCCCCCTCTGCTCCCTGCTCTTCCCCTGGCCCTTCTGCAGCCACCCCTCCTCCCTCCTTCTCTGCCTTTCCCCTTTTTTCTGCTGACGAGGTTTCGAGACAAGTCCGATATATGAAAGTCTTGTCAAAACAGGTCCACCCCTGTTCCTCCAAAACTATCAAGGACCACATTGACTCCTTGGCTCCTGCTCTGGCTGACTTCTGCAATCACTCCTTTGCCTCTGGAGTCTACCCATCCCCCCCTCAAGCACTCCCTTGTGCACCCCCTTCTTACGAAACCATCTTCCGACCCCTCCTGCCCGGTGTTACTGACCGGTATGGGGAGTGTGTAAAAACAGACCGGTCCTCTTGTGCTGGAGATTTGCTTGAAGGAGCTCGGGTTGGAGCCTCCACCCGAGCCTCCTCTCTGTGAGGGAATGAACTCTTTAAACTGATATGACGACCTGCTGAACTATACAGACAAGGGGACTGATCAATCAAAAGAGCAGGGAGAACACACCGCCATGGACTCAGCTGTAAAGAAAAGACAAGAGATGAATATTCTATCGGATTCCAACCTGGCTTTGCCCAAGACTATTACCCTTAATAGAGTACCTGAGTGAGTTCCCCTTAAGCCACAAAAAAGGACCTGGAGCAACCTATAAAGCAGAAGAGACTTTAGATACTAGCTAAATGTGAAACTGCCCAATGATGGTAATCAAGGAAATATACTTTACCACTGGTGGAGATAAGAGTAGTGCAAAGAATCCTGGGCAACAACGAAAGTATAAAACAAAAAAAAGGAAGGTTAGTAGGGTAGCTATCCCCGGACGGAACGAGGGTCGCACTGGTTTCGGGATGGTGCACCACAGCAAAGCGTTCCAAAATGCACTTTAGAAATGAAGCAATGCTATCCAAAGATGAAGTAACAGTTCGATGAAGACAGGATTCCAAAATTAAGAATTGTTCTTAACAGTGTTATTCCCCAGAAGAACGGAAGCACTCTGAGGAATGGGTTCAAGAGTCCGTGGAAAATGAGAGATGGTATTCAAACAGGAAGTAGCAGTAGCAAAATCACAATCCAGGAGTCCAGGAGCAGGCAAAGGTCTGGTACACGAGCGGTCAGCAAACACAACAAAATCACAATCCAGGCGTCCAGGGAGCAGGCAAGGGGTCTGGTACACAGACAGTCAGCAAACAAAACCAAGACAGGATCAGGAATTAGAAGACCGTGTGCAGACAAGGTCGGTACACGGGCGGACAGCAAACAATACCAAAGTAGATTCAAGATGTAGGAGTCTGTGTGTAGGCAAGGTTGGTACACGGAGAAAACAGGAGACTTCCAGAATTAAGGTACAGAAGTAGCACTTCAGAAAATGCCGGTTGTAACTATAAACAGAAGCGGCGTTCTGAAAACCGCTGTGGTTTAAATACAACAAGGAGGCGTGAAATAATCGAAAATGAGGCTCCCGTATTAATGCCGGGAACTACAATCCATGGCAGGTTTTCTGGGAAATGTAGTTTGTCGTAGCTATTCTCCATGGCAGCTGCCAGCGTGAGAAAAAAGGTGCATGACGGCGCCGTAGCCCCTTATGAAGAACAACCACTTTCTTGTCCCTCTTTCTGGCCTTCCATAGAGCTCCCCAACTGTCCTTGTTAACGCGGGAGACTGAAGAGGCACGAGGTAGACACCGGGGAGTGTGATGCGGCGAAGGTCGAGGTGTAACACCCGGCTTACTATCGCCCAATCTCTATCGCTCCCTTCCTGGGCAAGCTCCTGGAGAAACTGGCCATCTCCCAGCTTAATCTCCATGCTGAATCTGTTGGTAGTCTTCATGACCATCCGTCTGGCTTCAGAGCTGCCAGAAGCACGGAAACTGCTCTCCTGAGCATTTGTGAGGACCTGCTCCCGAACCTTGACTCTAACATTCCATGTGTTCTCATTTTGCTTGATCTCTCCTCTGCCTTTGATACTGTCAACCATACCATCCTGCTCAACCATCTCCGTAATAACCTGGGTATCACTGGTCAGGCTCTGGTGTGGCTGACCTCTTTCCTCTCCAATCGACCCTCCCAGGTCCAACTGGGGTCCTTCCTCTCTGACATTTTTTTCTCTACCTGTGGTGTCCCCCAGGGATCTAAACTCTCTCCCTGGCTGTTCAACCAGTACCTGGCACTTCTTGCCCACCGCATTGCCGCTCTCTGCCCCAACTTTCAGTGCTATGCGGATGATACCCAGCTCATTCTCAGGCTACCCTCGGCCTCCTCTTCTCCTTTCCTCATCTCTGACTGTCTTTCTGCTATCCAGGAATGGTGTGCCAACAAATGACCTCTGTCTTAATGCCAGTAACACTGAGATTCTACTCATCGGCACACCCACGCCCTCCTTTCCTGCAGTTCTCTGGCCGGCTTCTCTTGGCACTCTTACTGTTCCTACCTGCAAGGCAAAAAACCTCGGGGTCATCTTCGACTCCGCACTCTCTTTCTCTCCTCACATATCTGACGTCTCTAAGAAGTCACACTACCAGCTACACCTCCTCAGAGGTATCCTTCCTTTCCTCTCCTTCCCCCAGAAGCTCACTGTCTTTAGAGCCCTGGTTCTCTCAAAGCTGGACTACTGTATCAGCCTCTATCTAAATCTGCCTGCCTCTACTCTCCACCCTTTGCAACTGTAAGAGGATTCAATTCAACACTACAGCTAAGTCAACGCCTAGTCTATAATACTGAATGAAAACCCTTATTGATATATCTTTATGTCCAGTTCATGCGTTCTGGATGACTACCCCTATATAACACCCCTTCTCTTGGAATCCCCCTGACCCCACTGAGCCAAGAAGTAGTTCTGTTTTGCAAGTTTAAAAGGTTTATTTGATAATTTAAAATATATATATCACACTTTATAATAAATTAATAATTGAATAGCACACTTAATCTGATATGATAAAGATCAACAACGGAGAATCTGGCACTAGCACACTTCTTATAATCACTAATGAGTTGACATGAAATGGATAAGGTAGCACACTGGTAAATAGGAACAAAAGTATAATGTGGTAGAGGATGCTTTATGTAAGCTCAGGTGGATGCAATATTCAATGAATGCAGTACAGAAAATACTCAATATGATTTCAACCAAACAATGTAATCACTTTTCTCTGGCAATCCCCTCCCCCCCTTGATGCAAGGCAAGGAAATGGAAGGAAAACACACAGTTCTCAGAAATGCAATCAATGTAAATCAGTTCACCCCAGCAAGCTTACACTACAGAAAACAGATAGGAGTTTTGAAAACACAGGCAAAATGCTTTGATATGTGCTAGCAATGGATGAGAAATATGCTGGAAATGCTTTCAATTCCCTTTCAGAGGTTCAGGGTGAGTGGTATCTAGTTAATATTAGTCCAGGCTCACAATAGCAATGATGCAGGGATAGTTAGCAGGTTAAACGAATTTCTGGCAAATGGAAGGCAAGCAGCAGCAGTTTTTACATGTGAAGAAATTTGCAAATCGCGGCAAAATTCGCGGATGCGTGTTCCGTGATTGCAGTAAAACTATAGGGGGTAGGAATGCGGTTCTAGGTTTGTAGGAAAGCCACGATTCTAAGCTTTCTAAGGAAAGTTACTGCAAGTCTCTAACCCAAACGGTTACAGAGTTATGACCGATTTAATAGAGGTCGTTTTTTGGTTTTGCAAATTTTAAAAGCTCAAAATGACAAGTGACAAATTTTGCAGCTAGAATGACAGGTGACAGATTTGGATCTATCAGGCAGTTCTACTTAGGTTAATAGATTGAATTATATTATTTTAACTAGGAGATTGGATCTGCACAGTTTTTTAGGTACTCACACTATATTCTTGAGTGAAATGGGCCACGCCACGGATCTGGTCAGATTTTAGACTCTGGTCTGGTCTGGTCTGGCCTCTGCACTTCACAGTGATCTGGGTCAGCTCTCTCTGCTGGTCTGGGTCTCTCTGGGTACAGCACTGCTTTCTCTCTGGTCTGGTCTCTGAGTTCTGGATAGATTGAAGTCTCTAGTGTGGCTTTCTGGAGGTTTGATGGAGGTAAAGTATGGATTTTTCCGGCAGAGCTTCCAGCGGCAGATGGAATTGAAGGTCCCTATCTGTCCTGTCTGTCTGCTTTTATGTGTTTAGAATGTGGGTGTGTTCTAGTATCACTGACCCTACCTCTCTCTCAGCTTCTAATTGGTCAAACTTCCATTTATCATTTGATTGGGGAATGAACTGTGAGTCAGAGGGATGTCATTTTATGGCTTGCAGATAGGACACTCCTCTGTCAGATTGTACACATTCTATATTTGATAATAAAAGACATATTTCACAGTTACACAGTTGCTTGAAATTACATATACATGGTGTGGCTGAATTTAGCCATGTCTCTGTCCAAATCTGCTGTTTCTAAGAGCTTGCATTCAGAAATGGCACATAATTGACTTTTTAACTGATTTTTCAATTTCTGACATTGACCCCACTTTACATACATGTGCGCAGGGAGTATGGACATTAACTGATGAAGTTTCAGATTTTTAACATGCATACATTTAGAGTAATATCCACTTTTCCGCTGACACCCCCCTGAACATACCACCGGTTCTAAAAACCTCTTAAACTGTGGGCAGAAAAATCACAAGAATTATGGTATCATTTATAAAATGTTCACATGTCCGCTCTATGAGTTATTCATCTTTTTAAAGTTATGTTCTGGCTCCAAAGGGGTGTGCTTTCCTCTCAGCACAAGGTAGAAATACTGGTTTATCCAGTTCTGCCAAGCCAGCTTGCTCTCACAGGCAGTGCTCCTCCCCTTTCCTCAGGAGGAAGCCACTTTTTACGACCATTTACGACTCCTGCCAATAAAACCTTTGCCTGAGCCAGGACAGGGCTTTGTTCACTTTCCTGCAGAGCACAGGTAATTCAATTATCAGATAGATGGCATATCCTTAGTGTGAGCAGCAAAAGGGCAGCTAGGCCTGGGAACACAGCTGTGACTCAAGTTTCACTCCTGATGGGGGTAGTTGCCAGGCAGAATTCAGTTCCTTAAGCCAGGTTTCAGATAAAATGTCACTTTTTGTTCCCCAGTTCCTGCATTCAAATAAAACTAAACATTTTTACATATGCAGCTAGAATGCTGATTCTAAGTGCAAAACTATGACATTTAAACAATTGCAAAGGCATGTGACACCAAACATAGGTCACTCATTTAATCTAAACATTTTCGATTTTAGTGTCTTTAAATCCAGTGCAACTTAAACTGCTGACTCCATAGCAGTTTTGTTATAAGCATTGTTTTGGGCTCTTCATTTCCCAGATTTTGTAGGCACACAACACTCCATTCTACCAAATGTCTGCTGGTGTCCAGTGAGTTTTTAGATGTGTTGCAATGTTTAAAATAGACAGTTTGAGCCTGCCTTCAGAGAAACACAGGGTGGTTTTAAACTGCCGGCTTTTGGATAGTGGTGAGTACTGGTACTGCACCCATTTTTGGGATTTAAGAAAATTAATTCCCAACAATTCTAGGTTGCATTTGGCAATCAGCATTGCCATTCCCAATGGTTTCAGACTACTGTGCGGGTAGTCCAATGGTGATTTTAGGCAGTGTCCTTCTGTGCCCATAACATCGGCAAAAATGGGTTGCAGCCTATTCTTCATGCATTTCCCTGTGCATTTTCTGGGAAGCTCTGGCCATCATGATGTTTTCATGTCAGTACTGCACAGTTTTGAGGTAGGGCTCGGATGCATGGGTAAATACATCCCACAAGCCCCCCTCTTGCGATGGCCATTCGGTTTCACTGATGGGACTCGCAAGATCTGGGATGTTTCCTCATCTTCTTCCAATAGATGGCACAGTTCAGCATCTTTTCCTCCATCCGGTCGGATCGATCGGTTCTCCTCGCCGGACCTGATGGGAATATTGGGCGGTACCCCGAGCCCGTTGCGTCTCAGCTCCCGGTCTCCGGATCGTCCTCCTTGGCCCGTCTCAAGGTTTTCTTTCTCCTAGGACGACAAAGGAAGAGCGGCAATACCTATTCATAGACGTTTTTCCACCACCGTTGAGATAGTGGGGCAGCATATGCATTTCATCATCACGAAACATTACATTCTTATTTTGAAAAAAAAAAACAGTATAACTAAGAGACAGTTTCATGCAAATCACAATATTTTAGAGACTAGATGTGGTATGTTTTATGATTGGAACAGAATTAGTCTGAGACAGTACCCGCTAGGATTCCAGAGGATTCCTCCAGTTGTTGCAGAGTGTGCCTGGGATGGCAACATTTCAACTGGTTTATGTGGACCCACTTGTCTTCCCCCTCTGCCGAACCTTTGGGGATGTGGATTTTGTAGGCCACAGGGGAGATCTTATCGACGATCTCAAAGGGTCCCTTCCATGTAGGCAAAAATTTGCGCTGCTTGGCCTGGTTCCTTTGGAAGTTGTATAGATAGACCCGGTCTCCCACCTGATATTCCTTCCTGGAAGTTTTCAGGTCATAATGGGTCTTCATGCTATCAGCTGATCTTTCTAGATTCCGCTGAGCATAAGCAAAAGCATGTTGGAGGTGTTTCCTTAAATTCTCTACATACTCATGAGTAGTGGAGGCATTTATCAGTGTCTGCTCTTGGGTCCTGTAGAGCAAATGCTGAGGAAGCACCATCTTGCGCCCAGTCATCAACTCAAATGGTGACATTTTGGTTGCAGATGAAGGGGTAGATCTGATAGCCATTAGGACCAGAGGTAATCGGATATCCCAACTTGGCCCAGAATCTGCCACAAACTTCTTTAATATGCTCACAATTGTCCGGTTATATCTCTCTACTGCCCCAGAAGAAGCTGGTCTATAAGCAATATGCAGCTTTCTCTTGACCCCCAGTATCTCCCACATCTTTGTCATTACTTCACTGGTGAAGTGGCTACCCCTGTCTGACTCAATCCTTTGAGGTAGACCAAAATGGGAAAAGATGTGGTTAATCATCAAGGCAGCTGCCGTTTCTGCCTTGCAGTTTGGGGCTGGGAGACATTCCACCCACTTGGTAAACAAGCATGTCACGGTCAACATGTACTTATTCCCCCTAGCCGAGCGAATCACAGGGCCTACAAAGTCGATTTGTAAATCTGACCATGGCAGTGTCATTCCCCTCTTTTGGAGAGGCGCGCGGTGCGTGAGGGATGATGGCTGAAATTGTGCACACACAAGACACCCCTTCAAGTATTGGTCGAGGTCCTGCCCCATGTGTGGCCAGTATGCAACCTCTCTTAAGATTTCCAATGTTGTGTGAAACCCCCTATGACCGGCAGTGGCCGCATCATGGGCGTGACTTAACATCAGGCTTCGGAATGAGGTAGGAACCACCCACTGATCGTGGCCAGCTTTGGATTTCCTTACCAGCAAACCGTCTTGGATTCGGAACATTTTTGGACATTTCATCAACACTCTTAGGTCCTCTTTCCCAATGTAATCGGTATCCGTCAGGGGAAAGTTCTCAGGGTCCTCAAGGTGCTGGTAAAATTTACCAATAATTGGATCCCCCTTCTGAGCGGTAATCAAATCAGCATCAGGGGTCTCCTTACTCCATTGTACAATTGAAAGGTCGTTGTGAGCATTTGTCTGGGACCTAGTGATGGCAGTGACCTGGATTTCCCCCAACAGGGACTCAATCTCAATTAGATCCCCTTGGATGGCCCCGGTTTTGGCCAGCTGATCAGCTAAGTCATTTCCAGTTTTGTCTGGTCCCTCTACTTTAGAATGACCCTTGATCTTTTTCCAATAGATGGTCATCTCATTCGAGGTGACCAGATCATCAATGTTTTGGATCAACTTCCCATGTTTCAAGGGTTTGTTGTTAGCACATAACATGCCTCTGGTTTTCCAATTAACCAGGTGCTCCACGAACCCGTTCCGTACATAATCCGAATCTGTGATTATGACCAGTTCGTGGAGTTGATGCTGGACAGCAGTGAGGATGGCCTGATGCACAGCCATCAATTCTGCCACCTGACTACTTCGGGGACCAATTTTGTATCCAGCAGAGGGTTCTGGGGACTCATTCACCCATGCATTCCCTACGCCGGCCACCAGTTCTTTCTCCCCGTTGTTGTCAACATGGTAAGAGCATCCATCCACATAAACAGTGGGCATTCCCTCACACTTGTCCTCTTCAAAGACTTTGTGTGGGGAATTAAGGTATGCCTCCGTGTTGTCCTTGATTTTTAGACTTTCGTCCTCGAGACAGTTTTCTCTGGCACAATCATGCAAGTCAGCCAGACCTTGCGCGAGTGGACTCTTCTTGTTTTGGCCATATCTGACCTCCACAGGAAAGCCTTGCATTGACAGAATCCAGGAAGTAATTCGGGAATTACTCACATTTCCGGCCCGGATTCTGTCACTTTGGAGATATTGCAGAGGCTGGTGTGGAGTCTCCACTATGATGTGTTCCCCCTGGATAAACGGGCGGTAATTCTTCAATGCCCACACCGTTGCCAGGAGTGCCTTCTCACAATCGTTGAATTTTTCCTCCACAGAGGATAAAGTTTTGCTCGCATAGGAGATTACTTTATTGACCTTGTCATGCTTTTGGTATAATACTGCCGTCAAGCACGTATTAGAGAACCCCGTCTCCAGGAAGAACTCCTTGTTTCTGACAGGGTAAGCTAGGCAAGGCGCTTGTGAGAGGCTTCTTTTGAGTTGTCTTACTGCCTCGGATTGTTCTGGACCCCATTCCCACTTGACCCCCCCCTTCAGGAGATGAATCAGGGGTCTGGTAATCTCTGCGTAGCCCTCAATGAACTTTCTGCTGTAATTAGTCAGTCCAAGGAGGCTCCTTAGTTCTCGCAGAGTTGTGGGGTCTTTCAGTTTCTGAAGTGCTTCCACTTTCTTTTCCTGGGGACAGAGACCCTGAGGAGTAATCTCATGCCCCAAGAAATTAACACGGGTTCTACACCACTGTGCTTTCTGAAAGGAAAGTTTTGCTCCGGCGGCCCTCAACTGTGTCAGAACATAACGGATCTCTGCTATGTGTTCCTCCACAGATGAACTTTTGATGAGGACATCATCTACATAAGCCAGGTTACCCCTTGCACCCAAGTCAGGCATGGCCTTGTGTAGAAAAATGTTGAATTCATTGCCGGAGTTGAGGTATCCGAAGGGAGTCCGGGTCCAGGTGTACTGCTGGCCCCCAAAGGTAAAAGCCAGCTTGTATTGGTCCTCCCTACTGACAGGCACGGTCCAGTATCCATTGGTCAGGTCTATTGCAGTGAATACCTGTGACCCCTGAATCTGGGCCAGACCTTGGTCAATGTAGGGCAGAGGCCATCGGGAAGTATGGACCCGTTTGTTGAGCTCCCTAAGGTCGGCGCAGAGTCTCCACTGGCCGTTTGGCTTCAATATTCCCAGCACCGGATTATTGAAGGTGCTGTTGACTGGACGGATTATTCCCCGGGACTCAAGGTTCTTAATTATTTCAGTAAGGGACTCCATTGATGCGAGAGGCAAGCGATATTGCTTCACAAACACAGGAGTCATGCCAGGGTCCGTGGGGATTGTTGTTGTGTGGATGTCAGTGCGACCACAGTCATATGAGTCTACCGCAAAGAGATCTTGGAAATCCAAGAAAACTTGTTTCAACTTTTGCTTTTGTTCCAGAGTCACACAGGCATCAGCTAGGTTGACTCTCTCTTCCACCATCTGCCTGAAGCCTGGAAAGACTTCTGGTTTGGCTATTTCAGCGGCCTCCTCCAGCTGGGTGGAGAAGTCCCTGGTCAGAGTGCTGATTTGGACTGGAGGCTTCAGGTGGGCAAGGCAGCCTTCATGAACCTGGAAAATCACCTCATCCCTCCTGAATTCACAAGTTACATCTTCCTTACCATAGGGGCAGGAAGTGTACACCAGGAAGTTCCCCCCATGCCGGGTAAAAATCCTGTCTGGTGTTGTATTGTCCTCACTGTCACTGTCAAAACAGTCCTTGGGGATTGGTCCTAACAGTTCATTTAATAAGTCGATGGAAAAATGTCGGTCATCAACCGCCATTCCAATAATGGTGCCTGCGGCTAGAGTAATACTCTTTAAGTCGCTGTTATCCACCTCTATTAGAATGGTGTCATGTTCTATGTTGACTAATGGAGTTGGGTTTACCCCCAACCCTTGCTGTTGGAAAGAAGCATTTAGATGTATGTAAGCATCAGGGTTTTTCAACTCTTGTCCCCTTTTAACTTTCACTTCCAGGGAGAATTGTCGGGTCCTTTCTGGGATGGTGACTTCCTCTTTAATCTGAATTTCAACTGCATAAGGTAGCAATTGAGCTGACCTAAATGCTTTTTCTGGATCATCAAAGCCCATGGGATTATCCGCTAATCGGGACCAAGCTTTGAAGTTTATTAGGTCCAAACTAATGGCAAAGCGATTGAGAATGTCACTGCCTAAGTAAAAGGCGGCAGTGACGTCTCGCACGACCCAACAATTATGGACTATGCTCTTGTTGCCAATGGAGATTTTGAGCATACACCTGCTTGGCAGGAGATGTTTTGAATTGGGTGCTTCCAGGTCCATTTCCCATTTGTCTATCAGTTTGAAGGTGGGAATGGCTGGATCTTTTGGGAGTTGGCGAAACATGGCTTCGCTGATGAAGCTCTTACCGTTGTTCACACACTCGAGCGAGAACAGAGTCCTTCCCATCATTTAACTGAACAGGGATGAACAACTGCTCTCCAATTTGCTGAATATCAGCCAGGCTCTGAGCTGATTTCACATCTTTCTGGACTATAGGAGTGGGAGTTTCAGGTTGTGGATTGGTATAGAATTTCAGAGTGTTTCCTTCCAGCGTGGAATACCACTTTAGACTGGAAGGAAGGTTGATTTTCAGAAACAGAGAGGACCCCCCATCACCAGTCTGTTGTCCTACTGCTATTACTGTCACATCTGGAATTTGGTTGTTCTGGAAGTGAAATTCTACTTGGTCAGATTTTTGTTCAACCATGTGGCAGGTGCCGTTTAAACTAACATGGTTGACACTCTGTTTTAATTTTATCGGTCGGCTAGTCTGGGTCCAGAGGACCTTGTTTACGCAATCTATTAGGGGTGACAACCTTCTCAGGAGGTCATTCCCTAGTAAACAAGGGGTGCCCTCTGGGGTCACAACTATGACCGGGTGTTTCAACTTATGTCGCCCAATTTTAATGTCCAAATCTGCCGTCCCCTCGACGGGAATTTCCTTCCCGTCAAAGTTCTGCAGTTGTCCAGGAAGAGAGGTGAGAGGAATTTGGTAATTCTCTCCCCTTCCTGCATTCAGTTCATCAAAGGCCCTTCTGGACAGAAGGGTAGCTTGAGATCCAGTGTCCACCAGTGCCGAGATTGTACCCTGCCCCTGTACTTGTACCGGGGCATAATATCTTCCCTCCTTCTCCTCAAGGGGGCACAGATAATGTACATTTTTGGACAACTGGTGGGCTAATTTTCTGGTTTTGGACATCGCGAGAGAAGAATTTTGGGCAGAATTCTGTGGAGAGCCTTGGGAATCTGAAAGAAAAAGTTGGCAACTGGAGATCAGAGCCATTGTGGGTTCCCCTGGCTCCGGTTCTGGGCCGCCCCCCCCTTTTTGGAGGCAGTCACCAGGATGGGTTTGAACCAGGGGATTTTCTTGCTGTTGGTTCTGGGATGAGATGGTGGGCGGCGGTAGCTCAGTCTCCACATCTCCCCAGTCTGGATTTGCATTCCTAGGGACCCATTTTTCTTTGGGAGGAGTTCCCCCCTCTCTGAAGGAGAAGATCCTTTTCTCAGGATCCTCTGAGGATCCCTCTCCCTCAAATTGGAAGATCTGTACCTCCTCCTCAAACTGAGTCTGTTTGGGTCTTTTGTTTCTCCTACCCCCCCTCTGCTCCTTAGGAGGCAGACTTTCAGGGGCAAGAGATTTTGTTTCCGGTTCCTGGGTTTCCAGGGGCTGTTTACAAGTGAGGAAGGAAGCTTCCTCCAAGGCTTTACACCCCCCTTCCCCTTGTGCCTCCTCCCTGGGAACCGGTGAGTTATCGGGGTGCTGCCCCCGTCATTGTTCTGGAGCACCAGGTCCAGAGTTGGGTGCGTTCTGCGCCGGCATGCTGATCTGAGGGTTCTGCTGCGCCCTCAGTATATGACCCATATCCCGCGCCATGTTTTGAACCTGGCGCTCTAACTGGGAAACCCGCTCAGGCTGATACGGGGCCCTGTTTTCTCCCCTGGGCTGATCCCGGGAAGGGTAGCTATCCCTCCTCTGGTAATACCCCGGGTTGGGAAGATTTGGGTACCCCTCCACCCTTGGCCTCCCCTCTCCCGGATTCAGTGGTCTGGGCTCAGGGAATTGGGGAAAGAAGGATGGATGGTTTTGGGGCTGAAAGTCGGGTGGATATCTGGGGAAAAAGTTCTGCCCAGGGTTTGGTAAATTTCTGCCCTCCTGTGGGAAGTTTGGAGGGAAGTTCCCTGGGTTAGGTGCTTGGCTGGATCCCCCCCCTTGGGCTGGAGGAGTCCACACATAACCCAGGATGGGTCGATTTCCCTTGTAACGGGGACTTACATAATCAGGAGAGCGAGGGACCCCATTTGTGGGGCTGCCTCCCTGGCTCCCTGTCTGTGACTGGCCCGAGGACCTTCTGGGCCTAGCATTATTAGGTGCAGGTAGGTTTTTAGGCCCCCCCATCTCCAAATCTAAAACGGGGGTGACCTTTACCTCTGCCACCTTGGCAGCAGCAGGGGTGGTGTTGGCTTTGGGGTTTTTCTGGGCATTACTTTTGCTATCTATCGGTTTCTGCACCTCATAGATCCGGGTAGCCTGTTCAATGACCCAATCTAAGGATCTTTTCTCGTGAAAATCCCTCACGAGCTGGGTCATGATGTATTTGGGCAAGGCATGGAAAAACGTATTTATGAACTCTCTACTATCTGTGCGCACCCTTCTTCTGGTCTGTGCAAAAGCACGCTTTAACTCCTGCACAAATTCTTGTGGGGCCTGATCCTCCCCACATTGCAAATTGTAGGCTGCCTTGCGAGCCTCTTGAGGATTTCTGTGAACAGAAAAATGTTTCAGGATGGCCGCCTTATATGTGGACCATCTTAAATGATTTTGATCCTCCAGCCCCGCAAAGAAACTGGAGTATTCCGGGGAGAATGTCCACTTTACATATTGAATACAGCTTTGGCTGTCCTTCAAATGGAAAGTCCCCATCATTTGTTCAAACAACTCTAAGTGCTCCTTAACAGAATACTTAGCGTTCTTATGGTAAGGCGTGATGACGCTCCTGATCGCCTTAATCTGCTTTAAGGGGTCCTTAAGCAAGGCCCTTTTTGCCTTATTGGCCTTTTTGGTTCGGGTAACCCTTGTCCATTCATCCTCGGACTCAGAGGCACTGCTCCCAGAGGTTCCCGTCTGATCTTCCAGGTTTTCCCGGATTCTGCGAGCCTGGGAATGGCTGGCAGAATGTGGGGACCTGGTCTCCTGTGTCCTGCGCAGTTCAGAGGAGTCTTCAGATTCCTCCTTGCTGCCAGGATTTGATGGGTACCCCCTCCACTGACCTAACTGGGCAGAGGTTTTCAGGATGCCCTTAATGGGCCTACTCTCCTGGGGTTCCCCATCGAACTGTACTGTACTTGGGTGCCCATACCCGGATGCCCACCCCTCCATTCCTGAGTGGTACTGGCCTATGAGCCCCATACTCTTAGCTGGATAGTAATCTGCCATCCCTGCAGCCCTGTGCTCATGTGCGCCAGGGGACATGGGGGTGGTAGAGTCCAGGGACTGGGGGAGATGAAGGCCCCTGGTGTTAGGGCTCCTGCGGTTATGGTCAGGAGCCTCTCTTTCCCAGCGGACCTCATCTCTATCCGCCCCTGCTCCCTGTTGCAATGCAAGAGCCTGCATTTGTGCTTTCAGTTCCTCTGTTAAGGCCTTACTCGACTCTATCAGTTTCTCCTGCATCGCTACCTGTTGCTGGAGCCTCTCATTGTGCTGGCAGAGAGCCTCATTTTCCCTCTGTGCTTCCTGGTTGGTCCTGGAGAACTGGGCCAGTCTTTGCTGCAGGAGGGTTACCTCCTGAGCTGTGTCCCTATTGGCCTGCTCCTTTCTTGCTAGAGCATCCTCCACCCTCCTGGTGTGCTCTAACAAGTTCTGGTGTTCTTTTTGGAGGTCACCCAGTCCCTGGTGGGCCAGGTGATTTTCTTCCATTTTCCTTTTTAAATGGCAGACTTCCTGGCCTAAGGCGTCTCTTTCCTGACTAAGAGCCTGCATTTGTGCCGCCAGGTCGTCCCTCTGCCTTTGAAAGGCACCAGCATTCTGGCGCTCCTGATCAAACTCTGCCTGGGTATCCAGGTCTTTCAGAATTAGTTTGTTGCTCTCTGCCTTCACTCTATCTAGATGACTTTGCAGGGTGGCTACCTGCTCCGTGCATGCCCTGTTAAAGTCTAATTGTTGCTCCAGCTTTTTCTGGCTCTGCAGTAAGGAGTCCAAACTGTCTTGGTGCTCCTTCTGCAGGGCCAGAAATCTAGTATCCTGGTCAGCCTTTTCCTGTTGCAGTATATCCATATCCTCCTTTATTTTAGTGATGTACCGTCTGCTGTCATTTTCTGACTCCTGGCTCCTCTGCAGCCTCTGCTCAGAAGAGTTCAGATCAGATTGGGCCTTCTGTAATGCCATCTGTTGCCTATTTGCCAGATTTTGGCTTTCAGCACATCTATCCTGCATGTCTCCCATGTATAGGTACAGGTATGCTGCTATCCTGGCAATCTTATTGTGTTCCTCTTTGGCTTTAGGAGCCATATATAGCTCACTCAGGGCCACATGTAAGGGACCCTGATCTCTATATATATCTGACCCTGTTTCAGTGACCTGTTGCGTGATGGCCTGCAACCAGGCATCCTGGCCCTGTTCAGTCCATTCACCTCTCACAAATAGCTTATGCAAGAGGTGCTCTCTGGCTATTTTCATGTCTACTAAGGTCGTCATTCTAGAGATTGGTCTCTGTCCTGACATACGGAAGTTAGTATTTTATTTTTGCAGAACAGAACTTTTCTTGGAGTGTCCCTTTTGAGGAATGCTTCACAGCGTAATGCAGCGTGGTGATCCGACCGGATGTATGTATCCCGTCAGTTAGCACACTGTATTAAGCTGCACAAGTGGTATTCTAACCCAAACGTCCGGCTCGAGCCCCCAATTTGTAAGAGGATTCAATTCAACACTACAGCTAAGTCAACGCCTAGTCTATAATACTGAATGAAAACCCTTATTGATATATCTTTATGCCCAGTTCATGCGTTCTGGATGACTACCCCTATATAACACCCCTCTCTTGGAATCCCCCTGACCCCACTGAGCCAAGAAGTAGTTCTGTTTTGCAAGTTTAAAAGGTTTATTTGATAATTTAAAATATATATATCACACTTTATAATAAATTAATAATTGAATAGCACACTTAATCTGATATGATAAAGATCAACAACGGAGAATCTGGCACTAGCACACTTCTTATAATCACTAATGAGTTGACATGAAATGGATAAGGTAGCACACTGGTAAATAGGAACAAAAGTATAATGTGGTAGAGGATGCTTTATGTAAGCTCAGGTGGATGCAATATTCAATGAATGCAGTACAGAAAATACTCAATATGATTTCAACCAAACAATGTAATCACTTTTCTCTGGCAATCCCCTCCCCCCCTTGATGCAAGGCAAGGAAATGGAAGGAAAACACACAGTTCTCAGAAATGCAATCAATGTAAATCAGTTCACCCCAGCAAGCTTACACTACAGAAAACAGATAGGAGTTTTGAAAACACAGGCAAAATGCTTTGATATGTGCTAGCAATGGATGAGAAATATGCTGGAAATGCTTTCAATTCCCTTTCAGAGGTTCAGGGTGAGTGGTATCTAGTTAATATTAGTCCAGGCTCACACTAGCAATGATGCAGGGATAGTTAGCAGGTTAAACGAATTTCTGGCAAATGGAAGGCAAGCAGCAGCAGTTTTTACATGTGAAGAAATTTGCAAATCGCGGTAAAATTCGCGGATGCGTGTTCCGCGATTGCGGTAAAACTATAGGGGGTAGGAATGCGGTTCTAGGTTCGTAGGAAAGCCACGATTCTAAGCTTTCTAAGCTTTCTAAGGAAAGTTACTGCAAGTCTCTAACCCAAACGGTTACAGAGTTATGACCGATTTAATAGAGGTCGTTTTTTGGTTTTGCAAATTTTAAAAGCTCAAAATGACAAGTGACAAATTTTGCAGCTAGAATGACAGGTGACAGATTTGGATCTATCAGGCAGTTCTACTTAGGTTAATAGATTGAATTATATTATTTTAACTAGGAGATTGGATCTGCACAGTTTTCTAGGTACTCACACTATATTCTTGAGTGAAATGGGCCACGCCACGGATCTGGTCAGATTTTAGACTCTGGTCTGGTCTGGTCTGGCCTCTGCACTTCACAGTGATCTGGGTCAGCTCTCTCTGCTGGTCTGGGTCTCTCTGGGTACAGCACTGCTTTCTCTCTGGTCTGGTCTCTGAGTTCTGGATAGATTGAAGTCTCTAGTTTGGCTTTCTGGAGGTTTGATGGAGGTAAAGTATGGATTTTTCCGGCAGAGCTTCCAGCGGCAGATGGAATTGAAGGTCCCTATCTGTCCTGTCTGTCTGCTTTTATGTGTTTAGAATGTGGGTGTGTTCTAGTATCACTGACCCTACCTCTCTCTCAGCTTCTAATTGGTCAAACTTCCATTTATCATTTGATTGGGGAATGAACTGTGAGTCAGAGGGATGTCATTTTATGGCTTGCAGATAGGACACTCCTCTGTCAGATTGCACACATTCTATATTTGATAATAAAAGACATATTTCACAGTTACACAGTTGCTTGAAATTACATATACATGGTGTGGCTGAATTTAGCCATGTCTCTGTCCAAATCTGCTGTTTCTAAGAGCTTGCATTCAGAAATGGCACATAATTGACTTTTTAACTGATTTTTCAATTTCTGACATTGACCCCACTTTACATACATGTGCGCAGGGAGTATGGACATTAACTGATGAAGTTTCAGATTTTTAACATGCATACATTTAGAGTAATATCCACTTTTCCGCTGACACCCCCCTGAACATACCACCGGTTCTAAAAACCTCTTAAACTGTGGGCAGAAAAATCACAAGAATTATGGTATCATTTATAAAATTTTCACATGTCCGCTCTATGAGTTATTCATCTTTTTAAAGTTATGTTCTGGCTCCAAAGGGGTGTGGTTTCCTCTCAGCACAAGGTAGAAATACTGGTTTATCCAGTTCTGCCAAGCCAGCTTGCTCTCACAGGCAGTGCTCCTCCCCTTTCCTCAGGAGGAAGCCACTTTTTACGACCATTTACGACTCCTGCCAATAAAACCTTTGCCTGAGCCAGGACAGGGCTTTGTTCACTTTCCTGCAGAGCACAGGTAATTCAATTATCAGATAGATGGCATATCCTTAGTGTGAGCAGCAAAAGGGCAGCTAGGCCTGGGAACACAGCTGTGACTCAAGTTTCACTCCTGATGGGGGTAGTTGCCAGGCAGAATTCAGTTCCTTAAGCCAGGTTTCAGATAAAATGTCACTTTTTGTTCCCCAGTTCCTGCATTCAAATAAAACTAAACATTTTTACATATGCAGCTAGAATGCTGATTCTAAGTGCAAAACTATGACATTTAAACAATTGCAAAGGCATGTGACACCAAACATAGGTCACTCATTTAATCTAAACATTTTCGATTTTAGTGTCTTTAAATCCAGTGCAACTTAAACTGCTGACTCCATAGCAGTTTTGTTATAAGCATTGTTTTGGGCTCTTCATTTCCCAGATTTTGTAGGCACACAACACTCCATTCTACCAAATGTCTGCTGGTGTCCAGTGAGTTTTTAGATGTGTTGCAATGTTTAAAATAGACAGTTTGAGCCTGCCTTCAGAGAAACACAGGGTGGTTTTAAACTGCCGGCTTTTGGATAGTGGTGAGTACTGGTACTGCACCCATTTTTGGGATTTAAGAAAATGAATTCCCAACAATTCTAGGTTGCATTTGGCAATCAGCATTGCCATTCCCAATGGTTTCAGACTACTGTGCGGGTAGTCCAATGGTGATTTTAGGCAGTGTCCTTCTGTGCCCATAACATCGGCAAAAATGGGTTGCAGCCTATTCTTCATGCATTTCCCTGTGCATTTTCTGGGAAGCTCTGGCCATCATGATGTTTTCATGTCAGTACTGCACAGTTTTGAGGTAGGGCTCGGATGCATGGGTAAATACATCCCACACAACTCAGGAGGACTGCGAGACTTGTCCTTGGCCTCAAGCCCAGGGACCGTATCTCTCCAGGACTGAAATCGCTACACTGGCTCCCAGTGGCTGCGAGGATTAAGTTCAAAACCCTCTGCATTGTCCACAAGGCCTTCTGGGGCCTTGGGCCAAAATACCTTCAACTCTCTCTTCCTAAATATCTTCCTTCTCGAGCTCTTCGCTCATCCGCCTCCAACTCCCTCAGGGTCAGCCGCTTCTCCAAGCAACGAGTTGGGGGTAGATCTCTCTCCGCAGCAGGGGCCTCCCTCTGGAACAGCCTTCCTGCCTCCCTGAAACTTGAGGAGAACCATCTCCGGTTCCGGAAGCACCTCAAAACCTTCCTCTTTGCCTCAGCTTTCTCTCCCCCTCTCCCCTGCTAAAATTTTTTGAAACTGCACTGAATCTGCAACTGGGCCACTCACCGATCTCGGTCCTTGGCCCAGCCACTCTCCCCTGCACTGCCTACCTGGCAACCCCTGCACTGCGGGACTGTCTCTGTATCCCTACAGCCCCCCTTCCCAGCACTTGTCTGCACTTACCTTGCACTTGCCACCAGCTGGCCCTTATTATTTATCTTGTTATTCTACTAACCCTGTACTGCACTTTCCCCTCTCCCTTTCCCCTTGCACTTTCCCTTCCCCTTGCACTTTCCCTTCCCCTCTACCCTTGCACTTGCGCGATCTGAATGACACCTGGCCTAGTAGGATCATTGTCTGTCTCCCCTCTGTTCCCCCCTGCCTCGTCGCGCCTTGAAACACTTGTGTATAGGCGCGTTATAAATGACATATCATATCATATCATATCAAAGATATTTTCACCCTTTGGTATTCAGAAATCTTAATGTCTTATTAAATAGTTCACTCTGTTGGGTTCACTGGGCATCATGCTTCAACCCATTCTGTAGGCATCCCTCAGTCAGGTTCACTCTAGTCAATTTTACAGTTCCTTTGCTTCCCTTGGTTTCTAATCATTTGCTGGCCAAAGACTTTCGGGTGTATAGAGGATTTTGCAAGACCCCTGTATGACCACTTTGACCTCCTGCGTGCCCCGTTCCCAAGGTCTTACGATAACAGTAGTTTCAACAATAGGGTAGTTGCACAGAGTATGTCGAATGAGAACCCACGTGGTGCCAGACTCCTCTGCAGCTGGTTTTCCCCTCTCGTATTAACAGCTCTTTGTACTTTTCTTCAATTGGCTAATTTTCTACTTTCATTCAACACATTTCGGTTTCTTAGTGGTTCACCACTCGACTCATTGGCTGTGATGAACTGCTTGGCTTTACTTGTATCTGGAGTCAAGGACGGTACCAGGGTAGCAGGTGTCTCCCTCTAACCTACTTATCAACGTAAGCATACTCCCTGTACCGTTGACATATGCTGCAACACACTCTAGCTATTATTCATGGTTTTATGTTTCCTTCCACTGAGGCTTTGCGGTTCTGGGTCGGAAAGGGCAAGGTCACTTCTTGCCTTGTCCCCCCTTCGGTTCACGCCACCTTTCTCCTGCTCTTAAACTGCCATGCTTGGAGAGCTCTCTCATCATGCGGTCTGCCTTGATTGTATTGTGCTCCACCTTTTAACCTTGTGGGGAAGGGAAATGGCCGTCGGGTGTGTGTGATTCTGGTCAATTGCCTGACTTTGCCGGACCCTTATGTTGGGACATATTAGGTAAACAGCTCTGGTGTTAGTCCGTTGTCTTTCGTATTGTGCGAAAGTGTTTGTGTTGGAAAATGGGGGGGGGGAGTTTCTGAGTATCCTACATGGCAGGATGGGGAAATGGTGTTAAAAGAAGGGAATACTGCATCTCACATGTCGGTATCCCACTTCCACTCCCCGAGAACCCCATCCAGGTGATCCTCCCTCACTGGTCCACACCCAGGAAGTGGATCCAATAGCGATGGCCGTGTCTTGGCCACCTGGATAACAGATGCCTGTGGACTAGTAAGGGTGACACCTTCAGGTTTCTCACACTACTGATACAAGTTTTAGGGGAAAATGTAGGTATACTGTGTTTACTTATTATGTGTATAGGTGGTGAAAATAAGTATGCACACATTTTTTTTTAAAAAAGTATTCTAAATGAAAGAAAAATTTAAATAACTTACTGAAAGAGTTAGTTTGTTAAATGTATAAATAACTTCTGTATGCAGTGTGACGTTTTCAGAAAGGTAGTCCAATTTATCCAGTCATTAAACTGCATGATTTTCTATTTTGTATGGTAGGTTTAAGAAAGTTGTCTTTAGTTTCTTAGGAGTGTAGGTGGCCAAAAAAGGAAGCACATCAAATTATGAAAGGAGTTAGCAGGTGACAATGTAGATATCATTTTTATAATTAATAATGCATATTTACACAGTAGAAAAGTATTGCACACTGCGTACAACTATCAATGCCAATGGAAACGTAAATAACAATACTTAGTTTTTAAGAAATGTTAATATGATGTGCACATTATCAAATGTCATGATCTACTTCTCGTGTGTGTAGGTGGCCAAACAAAGGATGCACACACATTTGTTAGGGTATTAGTGTATATTTTGCTAAGTGTTAATATGTTTAAACACACATGTTTTTATTGTCTACCTATTATGTGAAATATAGGTGTGACTATATACTTTAAAAAGTTTAAGACTCAAAATAATGTCACACTGTTGGCATGTCTTTATTTATTTGTAAAACTGAAGATATAGTTAGGTTGTATGTCTTGGTTTCCCGGTTAAGGTTGCATAAATTAATCTGTGAATTTATCATCATTTAATAATGTTTGTACAGTTTATTTGACATATCTTCATTGTACGGATGGCCAACTTAAACATATCCGATAATGATACTTGTTGGGGTTGTGGTCATGGTCGGGTTACCTTACTACAGATGTTATGGGCATGCCCAAGGGTGGTTGACTTTTGGAAGGATGTTTTAAACAGTTTGGATCTTCTGTTGGGCAATACGCTACAGAGAACACCCTACTCGACAAGTTTACTGTCAAGCAAAGAAAGAGGTGTAATAACCCAAACATGTACTGAATGGATCAACAGAGCGCTTGTGGTGGCGTGAAAACTAATTTTAAGGGTGTGGAAGTCAAGTAAAAAAACGGATGTAGAGGAATGGCTATTGGACTTGCATACTTTGTCTGATTATGAAAAAGTCATGCATAAAAAACAGAAGCGGAAGGAGCATTACTCTAAGGTTTGGGGATTGTTCAACGAGTTGTATAGCTAATATTGGTTTGCCAAGCATGCTGATGGATGTGACATGATATGAGGAAGGTTACAAGGATATTCTGTTATATGTTGATGTTTGTTAGTGACGTCTCATTCAATGTTGTTATGTAATTTGGATTCTCATTGTAAAATAGAGGTATTGTACAGTAGAAAATGATAAGGCTTGCAGCCGTTTATTTATTTATTTATTGCATTTAATTACACGCCCATACCCTTAGGTATCACGGCGTACATACATCATGGACATACATTTTCAGGATTACGTGTGGAAGCTTACATTTCAGTGACAAGGTTATTTACTTCATATTCATACATTGTGTTTGGCATAGTCATGTTACAGTAGCCTGCATGTTGCTTTGCAGCTGTGGTTTGCTAGGTAGATTAGTATTTATTGAAAAGCCAGGTTTTTAGTTGTTTCTTGAATTTGTGGAAGGAAGGCTTGTTTGTGAGGTGTGTAGGGAGTGTGTTCCAAATGCGTGATGCTGCTATGGGGAAGATGGACTTGACTGCTCTGGTGGTAAAGTGTGGGATGTGGAGGTGTGTGTTGTTACTGGACCTGAGAGCTCTCCCAGTGGCTTTGCGAGATATGGTTTGGTTAAGGTAGGTTGGTGTTGTGTTGAAAATGCATTTATGCATGGTGGCGAGTGTCTTGTGGAGGATTCTTGCTTTTATAGGTAGCCAGTGGTTGTCTCTTCTGTGCTGGGAGATGTGTTCTCTTCTGTTGACGCCTAAGGCAGCTCTTAGAGCTTCATTTTGCAGTAGTTGTAGTTTGGATAGGTTTTTGTTTGAGGTGCCTAAAAGCAAGATATTGCAATAGTCTAGTTTTGTGAGGATTAGGGCTCTAGCGAGCGTTAGGCAATTTTGGGTGGAAAGGAAGGGTTTGCTTAGTGTGATAAGCTTGGCTGTATATGCAGTGGAAGAGAGTGCGTTAATATGATTTTTCATGGTGAGGTTTCAGCCGTCATTGCTGTTATCATGAAATAATCAGATACTTTATATATTGTATATTTTAAATGCATGCCTTTGATATTATGAATATGTTTGTACTTTCTTCTTTGATTTGTATTCTAAATGATCAACAAAGAGTTTAAAAAAACAGAAGTATGACAAATACTACCATCTGCTTAACAGGGATAACACTCCTCGTGCCTGTGTGATTTTCTAATTGCTTATTTTTCACAGAAAAACAATAGCAAACAAAAATATTCACTTTCTCCATGACTGATAAAAGCCTGGGTGGCCAATTCTGTCTTCTTTCCCCTTTTATGATATTTATATAACGGTTGCTTGCTGTGACCAGCTTATCTTCACTGGGTTATATCTCGGATTTTGCAATTGAAACCCACAAACTCTTTTTGTGACAACAATCCTCTTTGTATGACCACCTTTACAAAATAGAGAGAGGAAAACCTATGTTCATATGCTGGAAAACCTAGTCGCTGCCTATTTCTTTAAAGTAACAGCGATGTCCCTTCTGTATGCCACATTTTTCCCAGGTGAAGGTGGTGGGCAACCTATCTAAGGAAAGACAGAAGAAGCAGTCCCTATCATTCTATGTGTTCCCTTAATTTTGAACAGTGCTTTTAGGGGAACCAATCTTTTAATAGAGTAATAGAATGCTTAAAATATGGTTCTGATCTGAGGTCTTCCAAAGTTTAATACATTATTATCGTGTGCTGGGGGGGGGTGTAGAATGTATATAAAGACCTAAATAGGTCTATATGAACCCCTAACCCTGTACATTGACCAATGAACTATTTGTTATGGCAAAGCAGAGTAAACTGAATTTGTACTCAGGTAGCAAATATGAAAAATTCAGAGGTTGTAAGAAAAACGTAATGCATCCCGGTTATGTGTCAACCTGTTTCAGTGGTATAGGAAAGCTGGACCATCTTCGTCAGGACGGGAGGAACCTTTATTTAAGGAATCTCTTTTTTAAATGTTGCCATAAACATCTTAGCACACCTTCCCATCCACTGGGATGCACAATCCATACTGCACCAGCATCCATTAAAGTACTGGATGCTTGGCCGATTTTTGATGTGGAAGATATCTTGTTAAAGACTTCCATACTGGCTTTCTCTCTGTTGAAAGCCTCCTGCTTGAACTACCGTCTCTGAACCTAATTCACGTGAGACAATAGTCACAGATGATCACTAAGAGCTTACATTCTCCTTCTTGGATGTGCATTCTTTCTCTCATGAATAAAGAAAGGATTGTGCAAGACATGTTTTCAACATTCTAGCAAAATGTGGTGCACAACAGTCTTCTGCTCTTTGATTTGAGACATGTATGTCAAGGAAGCAGATTGAGCTCACTAGAATTGGGTCCACTAGATGGCGATTGGGAAATTCAACAGTTAGAATTCACAAATAAGAAAACATTGTTTTATTCAGTCCAACTTTTGTAAATACATGCAGCATTTTCTTGGACAAAAGAAACAAATATGTGCTAGGAAAGAGAGAAAGTCTTATTGTAGCAGAATCTTGCAATGAGAAATCCATCATAACTGCTGGTAGTCGGGTGGCTTTTTAAAAATAAAACTCCACATTGACTGTAATCTCTTAAACATGGACGTCCTGCTCCACAGAGACACTAGAGTTTCATTGAAGACTGTTGGATCCTTATAGGTGTTGTTTAAATGTTATTATCAATGCAGGGTTTGTGAATGCAATAATGTGGCTTAGAAATCAAGTTAGTAATTACATGTATTACATGTATGTATTGTACTTTTTCAGGAAGTACCTTTGGAAGCATGTAGGACACATGGCCTACAGCAGCACCAGGTAACACTGATCTATCCTAGTGGTGGACATACCTTGGCGTCTTCACTAATCAATCAGCATCAGTTTGCGCCCTGTCCTTGTAACGTGCAACACACCAGATTTGGAGGGTTGCTTGGACATGCGCCATCCTAGAGGTATTTTGTTTGTACTCGATCAATGCTTGTCCAACGACCTACCCTCAGAAATGGCATACTCTTCCCCTATGTCTGTCATTTATATATAAATGAAATGTTTTGGCTTACAGAACTACTGCCAATGCAGTAGAGGCACCAGCACACATTTCATTCAATGGCCTCAGCCCTGAGATATATTCCCACTCATTTCGTTGTTTATGAATTTTCCTTGGGGCCACAGTATGCATGCAGAAACAATGGACCTGGTAAAGACAACAATGACAAGATGCAAAGTGACAAAATGAAGTGGAAATAATGAATAAGTACACTGAAATCAAACACACAACAACATGCAATCTCTGCTAACTGGGTCATTGTCAATGCGCTTCTTGGCACAGCCTTTTGGCCAATGCATTTTGGTTCATTCTGCCCTTTATAAGGGTAAACTCTTCAATGTAAAGTAAACATAAAAGTGAAGAAACAATAGGCGGTAATGAAAGGTTTCTGAGAGTATCAGTATGAGACATTGGGCCTCATTACGAGTTTGGTGGTAGCCGTGCTCGTATTACAGGAACGGCTACCGCCCAACTCTCTACCGACACCGGCACCCGCGAATGGGCCATAACTGGCCCATTAGGAGTTGACTGGCCCGGTAATTGCCCATTCACGGGTGGCGGTATGGCCGGGCTCCCGATCGCCAGCATGGTTGCACCGGCACCGTTGATAACGCTGCCAGTGCAATCAAGAGTTTTGCTCGCGGGTGCCGCGCAGCCTATCAGGTCAGAACTGGCGGGCTGTCAGGCACCCGTGAGCAAAACTCGTAATATGGCGGTCTGAGAAATACGGTAGTATTACCTGTACCATAGATCATGGACCGCCAGTGTCGTAATGAGGCCCATTGACCCCATGTACATCCACAGCATCAATTCAATGTTAACGTTGAAAAATGAAAAAAAGGAATTACATGTGAAAACCAGGAAATCTGCATAAAACCAAGTCATTCATCGCAGTATTGAGGTGGTGGGTATCAACAAAATTTGTGTCGGCAGTGCAAAGTCACTTTTCAGCAGGGCAAAGTCACTTTGAACCGTGCATACAATTCCATGAAACGCGCCCATTTGGGTACTAAACTGATACACATACTGTGAATTAAATTGCGGTATAAAACATTACATCGGTGTTATGTCCACATGTTGGTCGTGACCAGAATGTAACACTTACATAAATAACAGAAGATATTTGTCTTTTAGGACAAAAACTAGGACCTGTCATAGTCATTCTCTGTTTAAAAGATACTTCAAAGTGCTTAATGGCGCATGTTGCTCCGTGCCAGTAAAATTGAAAGGCAGTCTCATGGGAGAAAGATAACAGATTACACAGCCAGCATGATCACGATCCGAAAGTAACTTTCATGAGGATGTATTTGCAATATATGTGCCATTACCTCTGTAAATCACTTTGATAATGACAAGCTCAATGTCGGCATTCTCATTTGAATTCACTTCCATGATGCTCCGGCCACAATACATGGCAACATTGCCACTTTAAGTCAGTGTACCCGATACTTCACCCCCAATATGTATTAAGCTGCCACTAGGCACCACTTTGAAAATGTTCTGCCCTGTACATGCCCACATTATTTTCATTATGTTGCACCCACAATATGTGGTAGCATTCCCAATGTAAATCACATTCATGATGCTGCACCCACAACATACCAACATTTGGATTGTATATAATGTTTATTATGCTGGTTTAGGACACCTTGCAAACACATGCCCCCATTGCATATACGCACACACAAACACATGTCTGCATGACTTTCATTTCAAGAACAGAATGTAATGCAAAAGGCATTTGTTTGCCTGCTTGCATGAGTAGATGGACAATGCACGAATGTATTCCCTTCAATACCAGAGACCCACCATTGGAACCATTTTCTAGAGTAGTGCAACAATATGAATTGTCTGTTAAAACGGATATAAATGGCAATTTTGGTAGTATATAAAGAACATTTGAGATTGTAATTAGGGAATGAAGGCAAATATAATGCAACAGTCTCTTTTTCTTCTGACAGTACGTGCATAGTCAAACAATTTTAAAAAGGGGGACTACAAATTCCATAATTCAATTTGATCATAGAAAGGGAGCACCGATCTTGTCCATCAGGGTTCATAAAAGGCTTCATTCCACCGACACTTCCTGTTTTCTTTTATATGAGATAACAAAAGGTCAGAGTGTCTATGTCGTCTTCCACCTTCTGACCATGGCATGACCTATTCTCAAAATGGAACTGGACCTCTACCTGAAATTGAAGCTGAAATAACATTGTTAAAAGATGAAGGTGTGACGAGAAGTTGTAAAGTTCACAGCGGTGGTATACATTTCACTGCTGTGCTCAACCTATTGTCATACTACAGAAAAATCACCATTAAGTGGCAGGATACAGAGGCTTAATAGTGTAGTGAATGAGCCAGAATGTAAAGCACATGCAGTACCAGTGAGAATGCCAATACCAAGGAGAATCTTGGATGCGAGGTTCCCATTAAGAAAGCCATGCCTGCATATGAGACTATATGATGGTCATTTGAATGATATCCCAGAAGAAGCATGAAAAATGAGCCAAAGAGCAGATTGGTGACGTCACACGAAGTAAGAGTGACGCACCTGGAAATGAAACAGAGATAAGAAAATCAACATATTCTATAAGCATCAAGAAAGTATCAAAGATAAGGAAACATTTCGGGATCAACATGAAGAGGCTTATGTTACAGAAACGATGAAGATATCTAGATATTTTACATGTGTAAATATGCAAATAAATGAAGCAGACAAAGCATTCTTGAGGCTAGCTATGTAGTGAATAGGTTGTGGCATGCGCCAACGTCTATAATATATATATAGGAATGAGTGAACTATAGATGATTCCACTACGCATTATAGCAGAGCTGGACCAGGAAAGCAAGGCTTTTTTCCAGTGTGTCGCAGTTGAAAAGCATTTGAATTACAAGAGTGAATTAAAGAAGGGAGAGGCTATCCCAGCCCCAAGAAGCCAAGGCTGCTTTAGACTGGAACGATCAGATAGTAGATACGATTGTGTGAAAGAACAAAACTCCTGTTCAGAAGACGTGCATGAAAACAAGGAAGACGTCAGAGGTTCATTAAATAATAGTATTTTAATTGCACCAGAGCTCAAATTTGTGGTCTTCAGTCACATGACAAACATGATGCACCACAACTAAGCAAGGAGACTGAGCGTGCCTCCACTCCCTCGTATTCTCCAAAGCAAGGAACATTTCCAAGGCCGAGTTCAAAGCCTTAATTGACGTGCAGACCACTGAGTTGATGATAGATAATATGCTACTTGGTGGGGAACTATGGTTATGACCAGCCCACCAGCACCTAGAAGATCAGCCTGCGTGCTGCTGGCGTAGGTGGAAAAGTACTGATGGATGTTAGAGTGCCAACCAACTACAGGGGGCCGCGTAGTTAAGGGCCCTATAGTTTGAGTAACCAATGGAATGTCATGTATTTAGTGACGTTGGTAGTGATCTATTTGAAGGGAGGGCTTAGTTGCCCCACCTGATGTTAAAGACCCTATCATTCTTTTAGACTAGTATGGAACGTATACCTAGATGTTCCCTTAGAACCAATCACTCTTTCCAATACGTTTTTGTAGTTTGCCACGTAGGATGACGTTAGCAATTACCGAGGTTGATGTCAGTAATGACGAGTTTCTGCTATAAATGTGATGTTTTTTATGAACTGCTTTGAGATCATACTGTGAGACGTCTGTTGATGTCCGTTGTACTCCCTGTTTTAGACAATTGACAATAAAACAGTCAACTTTGCCAACTTTCTGAGTTAGTTTGATTATTGATGTTTGAGTATCTTATGCATCCCCATTCATCTCAAAGTATTGCTACCTCATCTTAAAGGGCTGGGTCGGCTGTACCAGTTCAATATTATACAAGTACTATGCATAGATAAAACAACAACAGCCATATTTTAATTTGGCTTGCATTGTCTCAAACTGCTGACCAAAGAATATCCACAGACTGTGTGCCAGCCCAATATGCCCTAGAAGCCAAGGTCCTCCTAGTAGATTGGGTGTCAAAGGATGACAAGTCAATACCATCCTGGGACATAATGCAAAAAACCAACATAGCAAGGGTTTGAGGAAAGTGTTTAGTGGGGCTTTCTGTAGGAAATAAACATTTGCAAACAGTGCCCCCTTTTGCCCTTGGCCATAGTGTAGTCATATCTAAGACATCAGGCAACACACAACTTTAGGAAATCAGGACCCACTATTAACCTGCAACCGGTCTTATTTTTCTGAGAGATAGAGACGTGAACCACTCTAGCTTCCTAGACAGGCAGCAGCAAACCCAGATCTTCCAAGCCAAAACACAAAATATTCTGATACCGGGGCCCACACCACTGGTGAAATATCCTGGTTGGATTGGAAAGGCCCACAATCTTCCAGACCATAAGGGTAAGGGCGCTTTCCAGAACCAAGCGATGCAAATGTCCCAGGAATTTGGACAACAACTGAGGGAGGCATGGGAGAAGAAGGAGAATGCCAGTGCTCCTCTTTTGAGTGACTGCGCACCATGTGTAGCATGGCTAAAACAGTCATAAGGACGTTGATTATAGACCTAAAAACTAAACCTCTGACAAAGGCCCAGGAACTGTATGGGAAAGGGAGGTAAAATGTACTGTAGCTTTTTCCAATCGAATCTGAACAAACAAGGGGGGGTGCTGTTGAGCAGCCAACTAAAATGGCTGCTTAGTGATTTCGCTCCGCTACACGGCCGAAAAACCCAGCAAGAAGGTGGTGACATCCTGAGTTGCCGATTGTTTTAACCTGAGAAAAGCTTGAGGAAGACCTGGTGCACCTGCTGTCCCGCCTGGGGGGGGCTCTCGTGCTCGGCGGGCAGCGCTTGAAGCCCCCTCACATTGGACTCAGGCGGGAGTGAGGGGGCCGCCGAGGGGTGGCAAACTGTTGGCCTGTGCCACGCGGGAACTGGAGAGGGGGCCCTCGGTCTCCGTCCCCTCCATCTCTAGCATCGAAACACCTGCCGAGGTTTCTGCTGTCATCCTCACACTCTACAAATGGCCAGTCCCCGGGTGGGGCGAGTGGCTGCTGGAAATCTCATGAGGGACAACCTCTCCTCCAGACTGGCCCCGCTCTAAGACACCGGTTTGACTACGCTGCCTTCCCGTCTGAGGTGCGGCATCGGATGTGAATCGTCCCGACTCCAACATCACCGCACAGAGGAAGATACAGACGTGACACGTCTGTCCCCCTCAGGGCTCATCCCTCTGCTGGGACCTACGTCGGAGATACAGATACCTCAGAGAACGAGAAGACTCCTGCCCTGGCTGTAAACTGTACCCGACCGAGGACGCCTTGCTCCCTTGATGGCCGCTGTTAGGAAAGATTTCTTAATTGTGGGTAATTTTCCTTCCATGTGGTAACCCCTAAACTTTTTTGCTGTTGTTTTACCGTGATCTAGACTTTGCCAGAGAAGTGCAGCCTTCTGCCGCACTCCTCTGGGCTTTCGCTCCATTCGTACGGGGAAACTGACATGCCCTTAAGACAGTCAGTACCGGGAAACGTTGTTTTCCGTAGTTCTTTTATCATGTTGCAGCTTTCGCGCAACATGACACAAGAGGGCACTGTAAGCTAAGTTACTGCTCTCTTGGGTCTCTAGTCTTCTACAGGCCCTAGACACTCTTTTTGGATTGTTAACGAACGGTGCAAGTGAATCACGGATGGGACTGGTGGCAGCGATCGTTTCTTTGTGTTTTGAGCTCCTTTTGGCTGTTTAAGCGTGTTTCTCGCGCTTAGCCCAAACTGGTGGCCTGGCTCCCAAAATGGCCGGACCACAAGGCTCTTTGTCCTGCCCGCTGACCGTCTTTCCCCCTTCACCTTCACCAGGTCGAGCCGACCCGGGGCCTTCCTTATTTGGGCATGTACTTTCCCGCGAAACACAGATGCTTTCGTTGGCTTCTACAGGCCTTGTGTGTGCCTCCAGGATGTGGGCTGGGACGTCTGGTCCCAATACACATCCTGGGTACCAGAGAGTCTAGTGTGTCGTGAATGCCTGGGACCACTGTGGTCCGTGATAGGTCCACGCATGGTGTGAGTGTTTTGTGAGCAGATCTCCCATTGGGTCCTCTCCGTTTCGGCGCAAAGGGAACCGTGGATAAGAGGAGGCTGGAAACACCACTACCATGTCGATCTCCTGAGTTCTCGCGAACAAAGGGATACAGGAGCCAAGTATCCTGCAACCACGAGGCTGAACCGAGGAATCGCTGGTGACCCGCTGAAGGACTGCTCCTCTGCACTGCTGTCGCTTTGTGAAACCCTTTCTACCTCTGATCGAACGAGAAGGCCTGTACTGGTACTTCCACCCTTTGGAATAGTGGGAACAACTATTCTCGGCATCTTCATCATCTCCTGCACGTAAGCCTTCGGAAGCGTCTCTGGGCCATCCAGTGGACTGACCAGCTTACCCAGGAGTCTTGCTCTGTAACCGCCGTCAGGTTGTGTTGTATTCCGAGTCCTTGACACTCTCACACGATTCGTACACTTGGCGTTCCCAGGTCTGAAGTGAGAAGTGTACTTTGGGCTGAAATACACACAGCCGCTCCGTTGCCCTGCTGTGGTAACAAACTGTGCGGGTTCACTGCGTTTGGGACATCCTCAACTCTAACTTCTGCTGCCGTGGAATCTATATGACGCCGAGACGTCCCCTGCTCGTATCTGAACCTGCCAGCACTGAAACTGACGCAGAGAAACCTGGGTCTGCCTGCACCGGGGACCGGTGAGTAGCAACGCTAGGAACTGGTTGCCCTCCTGCAGCAGCCCATAGCTTTTCCTCGCTGTGTTAAACAGCACCCCTTTTTCGCACTCGCGCTCTGCTTCTGCCCGCAAGTGGAGGCCGCGCTTCAGTAGCGGAGATCTGTTTGCCCTCCTTTGTTCACCACTCTGAACTGCCTGACGTCCTTGAAGAGACTTCCCTTGGCCCATCGGCACCAGCGTCTACAGGTACTTTTGAGCACAAGGCTCCACTCTTCGTAGGGCTCGGACTTCCTTTTAGTTAGGTGGCCTCTGAAGGCGAACTGGGTCTAAACGATTACTTGCACTGCCTGTTTTCCTCCCCATCTAGGTGGTCTGCATATTTCATGCTTCTAACTCTTTAGACTCTTCGGTAATTTTATACATATTGTATTTGATTGTGATGTGTTGGTTTACTTGAGTTTTGTCATGATTCTTTGCTATGGTCAATATTATAAAGGCCTTGTAATAAATGTGTCTATATTTTTAATATAACACCTGCTTGGAGTAATTTGTAAGTGTCCTTGCTTTGTGTGCTCATTGCGGGCTTTCAGTCACCCTCACCCCCCTTGAGACCTAGTCTTGACCGCCGCGATCGCTACCTTGATTGGTCTGGCTTCTCCAGAGGTTACCCTGTTCCAAGAAACTAGGCTGGCCTTCTGAACCTCTGCCCCTCCAGGACAGAGTTCAGAAATCCACCTTAACAAATTGGTGTACAGCGGTGGGATACGACTGAAGGTATCCAGTGTTGCGCACGAGCGAAGGAATTTCAAGTTATTCCTACCAGGACATGTAGTGAATTGTCGTAGTATAACTTTTAAAAGGCCATAGTCCTATCCAACAGTATGGAAACAAATACCTTGTTAACTTTAAATGCTTCTAAATCCGAAACATTGAAAAAGATGTGTGCGGAGAGAGGTGTCTCCTCTCAAGGCACCAAATTGGATATGATCCAAAGAATCGTGGCGTGGCAAGAATTGCAGCTTGACACTATAACTTCCGAGGACAGTGCAGAAGGAGGTGGGGCTGCTCTCACTGTTAGAACCGACGGTTCTGCCGCTGCACTGGTCCACCGCGACCACGAGGACAGGGAGGATGAGATGTCTAATGTTTCCTCTGCCAGTGTCGATGGGGAGGCCATGCTTGAATTCAAGAAGCAAGAACTGCTGTTTGGACAGAAGGAGCTTGATTTCAACATGGCCAAACTAAAAATCGAACAGGCCGAAAAACAGAAAGACAGGGATCACCAGTTGGAACTGGCCAAGCTTCAGGTTGCAAATGGATCCAAGGGTCCTGGACATGGGTCTGGGGCCTCCTCTCATCCACGGTTTACGAAAGATCTGCTCAGTGTGTATGAGGAAAAGAATGACATTATGGACTGGCTGAATACGTTTGAGTATGCATGTGAGGTTCAACAAGTTGACAATGCTGATAGGATTGCCTGGTTACTCAGCAGACTGCCCCATTCTGGCTGTAGTGCCATTATGGAAATGTCGAAGGCTGAGCGAGCGGATTTTGCAATGTTGAAGCAAACTCTCATTTTAAAGTTTGGAAAGACTCCTGCACAATATTTAAAATGATTCCGAGAGTATAAGAAAAAAGAAGGTGGTACTTGGGTATCTTATGTAACCGAATCCTTAAAAAACTTGACTGGCTGGGTCGAAGGTTATAAGGTTTCTACCTTTGAAGGCATGATAAGTCTTGTCATGCTGGAACATATTTTAGCATCTTCTTCCCGGGAGTTTAAGCAGAATTTGGCAGATTCGAAGGAGATAGATCCTAAGAAGCTTGCCATTGCAGCAGATTTATGGGTGTCACATCAAGGGTCCGATAAGGATAAAACTCATCCTGGTAAGCAGGAGGAAGGGAAAAAGTCCAAAGATAAGGAGGGTGGAGAATCTGATAAATCTTCTTCTCAAAAGGGTCACAAAAAGAAAAATAAGGGAAAGACACAAGAGAACTCACAGGGTAGTGGAGGTCAGCCTCCGAAACAGAACTCTGGTTACAATAAGCCTCCCTATGTAAACAGACCCAATGGATCTTGTTTTGCTTGTGGAGCAACTGACCACGTGAAGGGGGATCCCGGGGGTAAGGTTAAACCTTTGGGGGTCCACTCCGCTAATCTGGCCTTCTCCTCCTACGAGGAAGAAGAGATTACAGGAGCATCCTTCTCCTCAGACTCCTTCCCCAGCGGGATAGAAGCTGAGGTAGTTTTAGTTTCCCTGGGTTCCTGGGAGTCTAAAGTCGCAGAGGCTTATGCTAGGATTCCAGATAATACCAAGCACTACTTTAAAGACAGTGTGCTGATCAATGGAGTAGATACTCCAGCTCTTAGGGATGGTGGGTGCAGTCGAACTATAGTGGATTCTACCTTGGTAGACTCAGAGGAAGTTGCCAGAGCTACTCTGATGCCCACTAAGTTGGCTGACGGCCCACCTCGCATGTTTCCAGTAATACCTGTAAATCTTACTTTAAATGGTACAGCAGTCAGGATTCCAGTGAGCATTCAGAGAAACGTCCCAGGAAAGGCCTTGTTAGGCAACAATCTCAGAGCTTTAGGGCTCGTAGGAGACAAAGCCGACAGACCCTGCACACGGTCTCAAACACGGGCAGCATTGGCCAAGACCAATACGCCGCCCCAGCCAAAGGGGAAACCCAAGGCGAAAGGAGTAAGAAAGTCAAGACGAGAGACAGAGAACATTCCCCCGAACTCGCCTACCACTGCGGTGGAGGAAGTTGGTCAATCGCCCGGGCCTGACGAGGAGGTGGCGATGCCTGAAGTATTTGGCCCCAACAACCATCCTGAACCAAAAGACTTGTTAGTAGAAGGTGGTCCTGACGGGGAAGAATTCAGTAAAGGCCAACGTGAGTGCCCATCTCTGGAAGGCCTAAGGAGACAGGCCTGCTCCCAGTTTGAGGGTGAACCTCCTGGGACGCATCAGAATTATTGGGAAGGTGGACTCCTGTATGGTGAGCCCACAGAGTCTACAGAAGGAGACCATAGGAGGTTGGTGGTTCCCTTTGCTGTAAGACCCTTCTTCCTGCAGCTGGTGTATGAAGTGCCCCTTGCTGGTCACCTTGGTATTAAGAGGACCAAGCAAAGGTTATCCATGCACTTCTACTGGCCCAAGATGGGGGTGCAAGTAGAAAGTCACTGCAGGAGTTGTGCTTCCTGCCAGTTATCTGGTAAGAGTGGCTCAACAATCCAAGCTCCATTGGTACTACTCCCAGTTGTGGGAATACCATTCGAAAGGGTGGGGATCGACATTGTTGGTCCCCTTGACCCGCAGACATCCTCAGGCAATAGGTTTATCTTGGTGCTAGTCGATTATGCTACCAGATATCCTGAGGCCATCCCATTGAAAACTGTAACTGCCAAGTCAGTTGCAAAAGCGTTACTTGGCATCTTTACTAGGGTTGGCTTCCCTAAAGAAGTTGTGTCTGACAGAGACAGCAACTTTATGTCAAAGTATATGCAGGCTATGTGGAAAGAATGTGGGGTCACCTACAAGTTCTCATCGGCATACCACCCCCAGGCCAATGGTCTGGTGGAACGTTTCAACAGAACGATAAAGAGCATGATTGGGGCTCTGGAAGAACCTCAGAGAAGAAAATGGGATCTTCTTTTACCATGCTTACTGTTTGCCTACCGAGAGGTACCACAGGAGGGTGTTGGCTTCAGCCCCTTCGAACTTCTGTTTGGTCATCCTGTGCGGGGACCCTTAGCCATAGTCAAAGAGGGATGGGAGATGCCCACTCCCCCTGTTACTACCAACGTAGTAGATTATGTGCTGGGGCTCAGAAAACGGATGGTACTTCTGATGGGCTTGGCTAGTGATAAATTGAAGGCAGGACAAGCGCTGGTGAAACATTGGTACGACCAGAAAGCTTCCCTCATCAACTTTACACCTGGTCAGCAAGTCCTGATCATGAATCCCATAAGGCCTAGAGCTTTACAGGACAAATGGTCAGGCCCTTACACAGTGGTGGAGCCCCTGGGTGAGGTTAACTATTTAGTGGACCTTGGAAGGCCTGGACAGGCTCCAAAAGTGTTCCACGTAAATAGGCTGAAGGCTTTCATCCCAAGAGTCGAAATCACAGCACTGCTACTGGCTTCAGATGTTGAGGAAGAGGAGTCTGAACCTCTCCCCGACCTGTTCCAAAGCGGTCCTTCAGATAGCTCCTTTGAGGGTGTCCGAGTGGCCCCTCACCTGACTTCTGATCAGCAGGCTGAGGTGAAAAGTTTGCTTAGGCAATTTTCCCCCCTGTTTTCACAGTCGCCTGGTTTGACACCTTGGTGCAAACATAACATAGACACAGGAGACTGTGTACCTACCAAAAGTAGGGGATACAGGATGTTAGACAAAGTACGGTCTTATATTAAGACCGAGGCCAACAAGATGTTAGACCTTGGGGTGATTGAACCCTCTAGTAGTCCTTGGTCCAGCCCTGTGGTTTTGGTTCCAAAGGCAGGCACTTCTGAATTGAGGTTCTGCATGGATTACAGGGCTCTGAATGCTGTCACCAAGACAGATGCACACCCCTTGCCTCGAACAGATGAGCTGGTGGATACCTTGGGTGCCTCCAAGTACCTCAGCACGTTTGACCTCACTGCTGGCTATTGGCAAATAGCTTTAGCAGAACATGCCAAGGAGAAGACAGTGTTTTCTACTCCACACAGTCTTTACCAATTCAGGGTAATGCCGTTCGGGACTTTGCCAGTGAAGTGCAGCCTTCTGCCGCACTCCTCTGGGCTTTCGCTCCATTCTTACGGGGAAACTGACATGTCCTTAAGACAGTCAGTACCGGGAAACGTTGTTTTCCGTAGTTATTTTATCATGTTGCAGCTTTCGCGCAACATGACACAAGAGGGCACTGTAAGCTAAGTTACTGCTCTCTTGGGTCTCTAGTCTTCTACAGGCCCTAGACACTCTCTTTGGATTGTTAATGAACGGTGCAAGTAAATCACGGACGGGACTGGTGGCAGCGATCATTTCTTTGTGTTTTGAGCTCCTTTTGGCTGTTTAAGCGCGTTTCTCGCGCTTAGCCCAAACTGGTGGCCTGGCTCCCAAAATGGCCAGACCACGAGGCTCTTTGTCCTGCCCGCTGACCGTCTTGCCCCCTTCACCTTCCCCAGGTCGAGCCGACCCGGGGCCTTCCTTATTTGGGCATGTACTTTCCTGCGAAACACAGATGCTTTCGCAGGCTTCTACAGGCCTTGTTTGTGCCTCCAAGATGTGGGCTGGGATATCTGGTCCCAATACACATCCTGGGTGCCAGAGAGTCTAGTGTGTCGTGAATGCCTGGGACCACCGTGGTCCGTGATAGGTCCACGCATGGTGTGAGTGTTTTGTGAGCAGATCTCCCATTGGGTCCTCTCCGTTTTGGCGCGAAGAAACTGTGGATAAGAGGAGGCTGGAAACACCACTACCATGTCGATCTCCTGAGTTCTCACGAACAAAGGGATATTGGAGCCAAGTATGCTGCAACTACAAGGCTGAATCGAGGAATCGTTGGTGACCCGCTGAAGGACTGCTCCTCTGCACTGCTGTCGCTTTGTGAAACCCTTTCTACCTCTGATCGAACGAGAAGGCCTGTACTGGTACTTCCACCCTTTGGAATAGTGGGAACAACTATTCTCGGCATCTTCATCATCTCCTGCACGTAAGCCTTCGGAAGTGTCTCTGGGCCATCCAGTGGACTGACCAGCTTACCCAGGAGTCTTGCTCTGTAACCGCCGTCAGGTTGTGTTGTATTCCGAGTGCTTGACACTCTCACACGATTCGTACACTTGGCGTTCCCAGGTCTGAAGTGAGAAGTGTACTTTGGGCTGAAATACAAACGGCCGCTCCGTTGCCCTGCTGTGGTAACAAACTGTGCGGGTTCACTGCGTTTGGGACATCCGCAACTCTAACTTCTGCTGCCGCGGATTCTACACGACGCCGAGACGTCCCCTGCTCGTATCTGAACCTGCCAGCACTGAAACTGACGCGGAGAAGCCTGGGTCTGCCTGCATCAGGGACCGGTGAGTAGCAACGCTAGGAACTGGTCGCCCTCCTGCAGTAGCCCGTAGCTTTTCCTCGCTGTGTTAAACAGCACCCCTTTTTCGCACTAGCGCTCTGCTTCTGCCCGCAAGTGGAGGCTGCACTTCAGTAGCGGAGATCTGTTCGCCCTCCTTTGTTCACCACTCTGAACTGCCTGACGTCCTTGAAGAGACTTCCCTTAGCCCATCGGCACTAGCGTGTGCAAGTACTTTTGAGCACAAGGCTCCACTCTTCATAGGGCTTGGTCTTCCTTTTAGTTAGGTGGCCTCTGAAGGCGAACTGGGTCTAAACGATTACTTCTACTGCCTGTTTTCCTCCCCATCTAGGTGGTCTGCATATTTCGTGCTTCTAACTCTTTAGACCCTTCGGTAATTGTATATATATTGTATTTGATTGTGATGTGTTGGTTTACTTGAGTTTTATCGTGATTCTTTGCTATGGTCAATATTACAAAGGCCTTGTAATAAATGTGTCTATATTTTTAATATAACACCTGCTTGGAGTAATTTGTAAGTGTTCTTGCTTTGTGTGCTCATTGCAGGCTTTCAGTCACCCTCACCCCTCTTGAGACCTAGTCTTGACTGCCGCGATCGCTACCTTGATTGGTCTGGCTTGTCCAGAGGTTACCCTGTTCCAAGAAACTAGGCTGGCCTTCTGAACCTCTGCCCCTCCAGGACAGAGTCCAGAAATCCATCTTAACAGCCACCTACTAGATTCCAGCTCCATATGCCTCAGGTGAGCCGTGGGACCCCTGTTTGGCACCCCTGACCCCCGCCCCAGCTGGAGTACACTGGGCTGCCTCCGATCCCTCTGGGCTACGATTGGCGGCTACGGCCACTGGTCCCCCGGGCCCTGCACGCCTTATCCCCCACGCTGTTGGGGGCTCACTGAAGTGGGACCACAGATTGTGATCCAGTTGGGCACTCCATTGGGTGGGTGCTCCCAGCACATGCCACACTCTGTTGCCAGCAATCCTCCAACTCGGGAGGAGATCTGGACTGCCGGTCGGGCGGCAAGAGAACCCTCTCAGGTGCTGGGGTTAGAATCTGCTTCCCCTCAGGGACTCACGGAAGAGACAGGAATGCTCGCTGATTCGCTGAGCCCCCGCGGGCCGGCCTGCTCGCCACACTTGGAATACCCTGAATTGTAGCCAGCGCAGGTGCCACAAATGTTTGGGCCTGTATGGCCTGGGCCTGGATCGAGCTCCACAGTCCGGTCCTGACTTTGAGCTGCGATAGGGCCATACCCCACCCCACAAACTCCTACCTGCAAGGCCCCTAATACAAGAGACAGTGATTCTGAGATTGCAGCGCCAGGGAGGCACCTGGCTAGATTAGGACACCGGCTGAATCCTGCACATGCAGACATGGGGGCCCCACATACCCAGAGCTCGGTGGCCTTCTTGATCCAGCCCATGTGACATAGATGGACACAACAACCCAAAGCTGGGGAGTGCGCGTTGCCTGGGCCAACGGCCATTGCGCCCCTCAATAGGCCCACGAGAACTTGCTGCTTCACCACTGCATGAGGTGGCCTTTATATCTCCGGCCCCTCGAGTCTACCATCGCACAACCTCACTGGTCATCCCGGCCCTGTCAGGATACCGGACCTTCAAAGACCACCACACATATTGTTCCCCCTCAGATTGCTGGCCACTTGAAGGATCTACATCTCCTGCACCCTCACAACCCTAAATGCTGAGAGAGGATGTAGCCGACTAACTTTGGCAAAATGTCCTACTGCTGTACCTGTCAAAAGTGGGCTGGGATATGAAAGAACCTTCCTGGACAACTGCTCAACAACCCTACAGCCCTGTATCAGGGGCCCCCTCACTGTGAGCTGGATCCTGCGGAAAGTGTCCGACTCGGCTTCCTCATACAGCCTAGACCTGCAGGCTGGGGCCACAACAAGAGGTGCACAGCGGTTTTGTCTCCAAGTCATGACCAGGGGTGCCAAGGGAGGGAAGAAATCAGGAGCCATGGACAAATTCGCTAAGTCAACTCCAAGAACTGAACAAAACCACATGGCACAGGATCAAGGCAAGGCTGCTATGCCGAACCCCGCTTCGCCCCCTGATCTTACTAACACGATGGAGGCCATGGCCAAAAACTTTGCAGCCATTCATGTGAAGCTTGATGACATAAACACAAACATAGCATCTATGCAGACGCAACAAGCCCATGAAGGAGCTTGTATCACAGAGGCCGAAACCAGGATAGTGGCCAACGAAGATGGGTTACATGCCCTCCAAGACACTGTGGAGATCCTTACTTGAGACATGAAGTTTGTAAAAAAACAAGTGTGACGACCTCGAAATCACGCTCACGAAGGAAATGATCTCAATAGTTGGGGTCCCTGAGGATGCCCTTTCTGGAAAGATGGAATTGGCCACTGAGAACCTACTCAAAGACGTCCTTGGGAACCCAGACCTTTCCCCATTCTTTGCAGTTGAGCCTTAGACCCGTGGCCCAAACCTGGCGACTTCCCCAGGCCCATTACTGCAAAAATCCTCCGTTTTTTTGGGACAGCGACCAGCTTCTCAACTTAGATTGGGATCCCAGACCATCAGGATTTTCCCAGATTTTCACACTGGGGTGCAACAAGAACTACGCCAATCCCTAGGTGTGAAGAAGATGCTCATGGAGAAAAATATGCAGTATTCCATGCTGTTTCCAGCTCGCCTAAAACTCAGCTTTCGAGCCAAACTCTACTTCTTCACAGTCCCGAGTGAAGCTGTGAAATTCATTGAGGTACAGATACCCGAGGACAACCTGGCGGCAGTCCCGATCGAGGACAATCAACCTGGCTGAGGGGACCCGGCCACTTGGACTGGGTGCAGCTTCCTGATCACTTCATTCCCATGAGCAGATAGAGGTGCAGTAACGGAACAGCCGCCTTCTTTACTACAAATGTGGGTCTCCAACCCCTACTACACTGTTTATGGCCGTGCGGCAATGGCATACCACCTTGCAGTTGCAATGTTTGTTCTACAAGTTATGAGGTCCCCAGATCCCGGTTGGACCGTAAGGAGAAGGGGGGAGAGGGTGAGGGGTATGGACATTGCCAGATTGGGGTTTGCAGTGGGGGTGGGGGAGGTAGAGAACTGTTTCGACATGATCGGGGAACAACCTGGTGCCGTTTTGGAGACACTGGGCACTACACCTGTACGTTAATGGGAGAAAACACTAAAGCATTTGGTGATTGGGTGCTGGAGGGAGAGGACAGTATCAATCAAACTACAGGCAACAAATACATCTTGTCTGGCATATGTTGTAATGTCTTTCAGAATATGGCACAGCAACTAAAGTTCCAGAGCTGGAACGTCCGGGGACTGGGTAATTTGGCTAAGACCCGCAAGGTCATATGCAACGCGGCACAAGGCAAACATGCTGTTCCTTCAAGAAACACACACCAAGGAAGCAATTGGCCGCATTATGGCTCCTGGCTGGGGCCCGAATAGATACTTTACCTCTTTCTCATCTCAATCTCGGGGGGTTAATACACTGATAAATAAAAACCTATAATTTGTTAATAAGAAACCACACATAGATCCCGAAGGGAGGTTCGTGGTGGTCTATTGTATACTAGATGGGGTGGAAATGGTGCTGGTCAACAACTATTGCCCGAATGTGGACTCCCTGTAGTTCTTCGTGGAGCTGGAGCAGCTATTGTCTACTTATGTGGGGGTGCCCGTAGTGTTGAGGGGGTACTGAATCTAATATTAGACCAAACACTGGACAGGACTAACCTTGCCCCTAGACCGCAATCAAAGCCGGTCGGCCAGCTTCACTCTCTCATGCTGGCCCTAGGCCTATACGACCCCTGGCGGATTATGCACCCACATACGAGGGAGTACACCTTTTATTCCTGCGTATACGATATGTCCTCCCGAATCGACATGTTCTTGGTGTCCGGGTCCATAATGGGTAGAGTCGCTGACAGACAATAGGCCTCGCACACTTTCTGAGCATTCCCGGATATCCTTGTCTCTCCGGATGGAGGGTGGGAGTGGCAGCTGCCCCTGGAGGCTTAAGTCGGCCGCTCTGGCTGACAATGTTTTTCGTTCAGACATTAAAGCAAACATTTACACCTTTTTCGCCACTAACATCCCAGGGGACACATCCCATGGAATCAGATGGCAGGCCTTCAAGCTATTTGGCGATCCCAAAGTGGCCAAATTAGTGTAGCGTGATACATGGCGCGTGGGACTTGGAGCCCTGATCTAGCAACATGAATGTTACTTGTCAAAAGGTGCTATGCTATGCTATGAGGGAGAACACATTGAACTCCACATCAATGTTCAACTATTCCTCTTCTCTTCCTCACCCCCAGTCACTAAGAGGTGCCAGCACCAAGACAAACTACAGCTAATAAGTAGCTCCTTTTAATCTCTTGGTTTTATTTCTCCTCCCCATTTCGGCAGACTGTATAAGGATGGTCCTCCCATACAACTTCATGTATCTTCCAAGCCAAGTGAAGTCCAACATTACGAATGGGAGGGCTGAACGATGAGTTGGGTGAGGAAGATACCTACTCTGAGTAGTGGATATTACTGGTAAGCCACTTGAGACATTATTCCTCCTCCAATCTTCCTTGTCACAGTCCCATCAAGTCAGGATGTAGCAGGCCCCAAGAATGTATTTGAACTAGAAGGCCATCAGAGAGGAACTCAAATAAAACACTGGTGTTGCCAGAATCCATATCTCTATTCCATAGAAGTAACCCACAGAATGACAAACTACAGTACAAGGAATGACAAGGACCCCGCTTATTAAAGACCATTATAATCAAATGAAAACCTCCCAGTAAAAGCAGAAGTAGATAAATATGAATATGCAAACAGTAATATTACTATTCAAACGTATGCATCGGATAAAGCCCATGATGCGCAAACTTCAGAATAACAACATCCGTGCATTTTGTAATACGTCCCATCATTGTACATATTTTCTTACAGGACTCAGCAATGAGCCAATATAAAAGGCCTTTTACTGGAACTATTTCATCCAGTGTTTGCAGAACATGGATGGTCTATAACTACTGAGAAAACACGCAGCTTGTTCAGTGAAGTATATTGGAATGAGCCAGCGTCTCTGGCTTTGCTTTCAAACTCGTGTGGATGCACTGTGTCGTGCTAAAAGGCATATGTTAGTCCACCTAGGGCTGGACATGTGTCTGCTGCTGTTCAGATGAAAAAACCTTTATCTTTAATGGGTTTTCTTGGATGAGCAGGTGCAGGTTTTTATAAAAAACAAGGAAGAAAAAGTTCTTCTGTGGGTTCCTCGCTTGAGGTTTCTTTACAATACTAGACCCCGCTTTGTTTTGATAAGGGATCTCTAACAGGAACAGGCTGCAACTGTGCGGGTTGTGCTTGGCAGTAGTTCAGGATGTTCTTAAGCCAACCGGTTTCTATGGTGCATAGTAGATAGGCCACATTCCTCAGGGCTATGATCGATGGCACCAAACTGTTTGCCTTTTTAGTTTAACATGCAGCATTGTCTGCTTTAATTCAAATCCTCTACCCTCTCCATGTAGCGTGGTTGCTCTGTGCACGTAGTATCATGTGTAGCGTAGTATCCTCATGCGCGGCCCGCCGGACTCTACTGACACCAGCAGAAGGTCCCAGGCCGCCTCACCCCTCCGTGCACAGAGCAACCATGCTACATGGAGAGGGTAGAGAATTTGAATTAAAGCAGACAACAATGCATGTTAAACTAAGAAGGCACACAGTTTGGTGCCATTGTAGGCCCACTCCCCGTTTTAGACACCCAAAGTATAAAGAAATATGGCAAACCCCAGCGGGGAATGAGACCAAGAGGACAGGCTGCAAGAGTTTATCTCTTTATATAAGAATTGGCATCCAGAGAACTCTGCTGCCCGAGAGCACTCTGGCAAACATTACAAAGATCACAGCTTAAAACACGAAAAACGTAATACATGACGTTGTTACATAGGGGAGCTTATTGGCAACGGATTGGGTCTAACACTCATACATGTATACAATGTATAATGTTGCTTCTGCTGGATTGGTTGTTCTGTTGGCGGGATGACTTGTCCCACAAGGTCCAGTTGCCTGTTTTCCAGGAGGGGTGAGGGTCGAAGCAGGGCAGGACCTAGCTAATCTAACATAACACATTGTTTCAAGCATGCATTAAATAATCATTACTGAGGCTCCTTTGAGCAAATCATTATAGCAGTAACTTTTAGGGTTACACTAACATCATTATTTACTGGGGTCACATGAGGCTTATCACAACTCAGGGGGCTCAGATAAGGTGGGATCGTTGATCATGGGGTAGGCCTGCTCACATCAAAGAAGCTTGGGGCACGCTGACATTTGTTAGTTCTAAGGGGCAATATATGGTGACAGAGGTGGGCTGGTGTTAGTAAGGGCACACTGGGGTGGGCATCACACAGAGGTTACATATCTTGTACATCAAGAGAATACCTATCAGGGGCCATGAGGTTATATTGGCAGTAATTTCCCAACCTTGGGGGGGGGGGGTGAGGGGGCACGGCAGGTTTGTGGAGATGGATGAGTTTGCAAGGCATGGCCTGAGCCGGTTCACAGGCAGGACAGTGATCTCAGAGGAAGGGCGAGGCGTTACATTTGTTTTTGTTGCAATTACCTCCGGCTCAGGCTTGAGAATGAAGCTGCAAGGCTTTCAGGCATGGGAAAAAAGGTGGGGGCCGTTGGGCGAGCCGAGTGCGGCGCTGCAAATGGGAGAGAAGCCTTCTCGTAGTATCGCAGTGAGGCCTAATCCAAAGATGGAGTCGGGGTGTCTTGATGGATGCCGAGTGTCTATAAACATCTCCTCCTGTGTCGTCATCAGCACGTGGGCTGCTTATGTACACAGGGGCAAAAGGAGGCTTCCCCCACTGTTGGTCGAGCAAGTGGCATGTACCTTAAACTGAATGAGTGAGGGGGGGGCCAGACTGGCCCGGCCACTCCCACACATTCCCCCTTTCGTTACATCTAAAGTAACAAATTACTTTTTGTTTTTACCCTCATTGCGATAGTACTCCTCCTCAGTCAGTGCTTAGTCCCATGCAGGGGTACCCTTGATGGGCATCCATGCTCTGCATACACTGCGCAAACTATGCCCATTTCTGGCATATACATCAGTTGATATGATATGATATGATATGATATGTTATTTATAACGCGCTTAATACCCAGAGGTTTCTAAGCCCGGACCCGGGGATCAAACCCGTGTTGCTCCATGTCGTCTTGCTTCCAAGACAAGCACGTTGCCACTGAGCTATCCTCCCGAGGTGTACAGGTCATTTCTCCATCCCCATCCAAGTCCACCCACACTTCCTTGTACCATTGCAGCTCTGTTGGTTCTTTGATTGTGGTATGGTATAAATTATCCACTCTATCTCCAATTTGACGATATACTGCAGTCATGTGATAAGTGGGGGGATTGGGCTCTCCAGTTTGGATTTGTGCATCTATTGTGGTTGCTACCGTTGCTTGTCTGCCATGGATTTTGCACAACATCGGATCGCTTGTTGGCACACACAGAAAAATAGTAAAATAAAAACGATAATTGGAACAAAAATGTTCATCATGACGCTGAACCATGATGGTATCCAGTTGAACATGTTGTCAAACCAAGTTGTCAGTTCCACTCCTCCCTCCTTCCACATGCGTTCCCCCAGACTGTGTACTGCAGAGATGACTTGGGTGAGGGTCCCATTGTCTGCATCCTCAGAAGGTACGAATGTACAGCACATGCTCCCAATTTTTCGGCAAACACTACCATCCATTGCTGTGAGTAGAGCTAGGACGTACCGGTTTTGCATTGTCATTAGCCTCAGCGCACGCAATTCCACTTTGATGACATTGAACCCCTCTTCAGTGTTGTTGGCCAGTTGGATAAGCTTCCAGCATACGATCTGCAACCATTTGGCGTTTGTGCGTGCTTGGAGTCCTGGTGTTAGAAGGGATGTAAAAAAATGTCTCTGCCATATTGAAGAGCTTATATTTTGATGGAATTTCAGCCAGGAGGTGTAGGACTCTGTGGAAATGTAGTTTGACCTTTTTCTGCTGGACAGCCTTTCTTTCAGGTCATTCTCCCATATGATATCGTACATGTATGATTCTGTGGGTATTGGTTGGGGCGCTGCCGGTGTGCTAGCCGATTGCCCTGCTGCCGATATGCTAGACGATTCCCCTCTTCTTTGGATGTGGCTTTCTGGGATCACCATTAGTGCTGAGTGCAATGTGGCCAGGGCGCAAGTACCTCTCTATGATGCTGGTAGGTGCAGGTAAGCTTGTTTGCCACACACCCAATACATGTCCATGAGTACGGCTGTACCTTTTTTCATATAAGGGATGATGATAGTTTTATTACACCATCTGTTGGAGCCCCTTTGCATTTTCCCCTCTCCATGGAAGCATAGTTCATGTGATATTTCCTTTTCAGTCATGATGGGTTTTTCAAGAGCAGTAACCCATGTCAGTTTTCCAATGTGCTGGGACCAGATGGGGGCACATGTTTCCTTGACCCACTGGACATTTTCTTTAGTCAGTCCTCTTAGTGCCTCAGCCTTGCACTCTATTTTATCATCGTGCCACTTATTGTCTGTGAATCTGGTCCCTTTTATGACGAAAAAATGGCTCCTTGTTGCAAATTACTCCCTGGCGCCTGCTTGTGCACGTTCTTTCATTCTCCAGCGTTTCTATTGAAACTGTGTGTACCTGGAAGTGCTCCGAATTCTACATAATGCTAGATGAATCAAACATTGGGCGTCTTGCAAGGGTACTTCATGTGGCACTAGTATTTTGGGAGTTCCTGATGCGTGCAGGATAAGTGAACAAAAGTAGCAACTCTCATTAGTGGCCTGTTTTGCAGTTGCGGTCATGTCTGAATAGCATTTATTGGACTGATCCGGGTGGCGGAGGTCTTCTATTTCATCTAATCCCAACCCATGGTAGATGTCATATCTCTTCCCTCCCGCCCCCCTTTTTCATCTCCTCCTCCCCCCTTTGTTACTTTGGGTCATTTTCACTTTGCGGTAAAGTATGGGGAACACTTCTGTCCATGCCGTGTTAGTATTTCTATTAGCAGCTTCCCAGGCCTGTGGGTCTGGCGTATCTGGTTTATTAGTAGCAACAATGTCAAAGTGCATTATAGTGCTCTGTGAGGCAGGTTCTATGGTTGTCTGTGCATCAGTATACATTAAATCATATTCTTTTTCCCACAGGTAATCCCCATCATATTGGTTGGATTCATTCACAGTACTGGAAAGTGGAAAAAGGGGCATTGGTTCTGTTCGATTCTTATACAACGTGGTGACATTAGCATTAGAAGAAGGACCGTGTTTCCACATGGTTTTGACCCCGGCCCATATAAGTGCTGAGCCTTCTCGTCTTAGCTTTGCCCCACCCCCCCCTTCTTTTTCATCATGTACAAAAAAAGAAATAGTATAGTACCAGGCCATCATAAACAACATTATAGAAAACAATATAGCGCTATATTTAACACCGCATTCATATGAATACCATTTATTATTTCTATGTACTACCCTATCGCTAACTAAGGTCGTATTCTCATCAGCGTGTGCAGTCCTTTCTGCCATCGCTTCACCTGAATGGGCGATGTGAATTGGTTAAGTAGCATGTATATAACATCATCATTCATTTTTGCATACGTTATTCATTTCCTAAACTACTTTACTATCATACTCTTTCTCTACGCTATTGATGTGCACATCTTATTCTATTTCTTGTGTATTCTTTTATTATCGTCATTGTCTACTTAAGTTATTTATACATTTTACTTCTGAACCTTGGTACCATCAATCATTTATTTCATCGTATGCATTATAACCTTTTGTTAATATCCTTAGAAAAACTTTAAGATTTACTGTGTTAAGAAGCCAAATAGAGTGAGCGACAGATGTAGAGATGAAGACGAGGGAGAGTGAGAGAGAGAGAGAGAGAGAGAGAGAGAGCACACACTTTATCACATTCATAGTACAATATCGCCATACTTTATGTTATATATACAATTTTTCATTTTCTCTGTCGTACTTTTGCTCATTATTTTCTTGTTTCTTTGTATTTTATTTGCATCTCTTTCCTTTAACAACATGCAACCTCATTGTTGCCCTCATGCTCATTATCAGAGATTGTACTATCGTGTGCCTTTCTCACATCTGATAAGTGCACCCAATATTTCAATCCCTTCCTTTCACAGCCGTGGGAGTGCAATAGACCACTTCATATGGCCCATGAAACCTTGGTGAATTCCACCTACGCACAAAACTTTGTACATATACATGTTCCCCAGGCATAAACTGGCCCTGTGGGCTGTCATTCTCTGGCATGGCAGTATCTGTTGTTGCATTTCCTGTAAAAGGTGGCGCTATTTGTCTCAATATTCTGCGTACTGCACGAGTTAAGTAAGTAAGATATTCCTTGAACTCATCACTGAGCACTGTAGCAGCCCTGTGTGCATCCTAAGCTTCTCCTATGAATACGCCGGCCCGTCACTATTTCGTGCGGGCTCAGGTGATGGTCCTTGCTTGGTTGCGTCCTGAGTTGGAACAGTGCTGGGGCAGGCAGTATACCCAATTCTTTTTCAACTTGTTACACAGTTGTTAAGACGGATTTCTGAACTCTGTCCTGGCGGCGCAGAGGTTCAGAAGGCCAACCTAATTACTTGGAATAGGGTAACCTCTGGACAAGCCAGACCAATCAGGGTAGCGATCGCGGCAGTCAAGACTAGGTCTCAAGAGGGGTGAGGGTGACTGAAAGCCCGCAATGAGCACACAAAGCAAGGACACTTACAAACTACTCCAAACAGGTGTTATATTAAAAATATATACACATTTATTCCAAGGTCTTTGCAATAATGACCGTAGCGAGAAATCACAATAAAACTCTAGTAAACCAACACATACCAAACCTATACTAATGCAAACGAGTCTAAAGCGTTAGATGCACGAAATGTGTAGTCCACCTAGAAGGGGAGGAAAACAGGCAGTGCGATATAAGGATTAGACCCAGTCCGCCTTAAGAGGCACCTAACTAAAAGGAAGTCTAAGCCCTACGAAGAGTGGAGCCTTGTGCTCAAAAGTACCTGCACACGCTGGTGCCAACGGGCAAAAAGGGGAGTCTCTTCGAGGGAATCAGGCAGTTCAGTTTGGTGCACGAATGAAGAAGAACAGAGTTCCGCGACTCAAGCGCAGCCTCCACTGCGGGCAGAAGCAGAGCGCGAGTACGGAAAGGCGTGCTGTTTTGACACAGCGGGGAAAAGCTATGGGCTCCTGCAGGAGGGTGACCAGTTCCTAGCTATGCTACTCACCGGTCCCCGATGCAAGCAGACCCAGGCTTCTCCACTTCAGTTTCAGTACTGGCAGGTTCAGGAGAGCAGGGGACGTCTGGTCGTCGTGTAGATTCTGCAGCAGCAGAGTTGAGTTAAAGATGTCCCAAACGAAGTGAACCCGCACAGTTTGTTACCACAGCAGGGCAACGGAGCGGCCGTGTGTATCTCAGCCAAATGTACACTACTCACTTCAGACCTAGGAACGCCAAGTGTACAAATCGTGTGAGAGTGACAAGGACTAGAAATACAACACAACCTGGCGGCGGTTACAGAGCAAGACTCCTGGGTAGGCTGGTCATCTGCTGGATGGCCCAGAGACACTTCTGAAGGCTTACGTGCAGGAGATGGTGAAGATGCCGAGAATAGCTGTCCCCGCTATTCCAAGGGTCGAAGTACCAGTACAGGACTTCTGGTTCGATCAGAGGTAGAAAGGGTTTTACAAAGCGACAGCAGTGCAGAGGAGCAGTCCTTCAGCGGGTCACCAGCGATTCCTCGGTTCAGCCTCGTGGTTGCAGGATACTTGGCTCCTGTATTCCTTCGTTCGTGAGAACTCAGGAGATCGACATGGTAGTGTCGTTTCCAGCCCCCTCTTATCCACGGTTCCCTTTGCGCCAAAATGGAGGGGACCCAATGGGAGATCCGCTCATCAACACTCACACCATACGTGGACCTATCACGGACCACGGTGGTCCCAGGCATTCACACCACCCTAGACTCTCTGCCACCCAGGATGTTTATTGGGACCAGACATTCCAGCCCACATCCTGGAGGCACACACAAGGCCTGTAGAAGCCCACGAAAGCATCTGTGTTTCGTGGGAAAGTACATGCCCAAATAAGGAAGGCCCCGGGTCGGCTCGACCTGGGGAAGGTGAAGGGGGCAAGACGGTCAGCGGACAGGACAAAGGAGCCTCGTGGTCTGGCCATTTTGGGAGCCAGGCCACCATTTTGGGCCAAGCGCGAGAAACACGCTTAAAACGCCAAAAGGAGCTCAAAACACAAGAAACGATCGCTGCCACCATTCCCGTCCGTGATTCACTTGCACCGATCAGTTACAATCCAAAAAGAGTATCTAGGGCCTGTAGAAGACTAGAGACCCAAGAGAGCAGTAACTTAGCTTACAGTGCCCTCTTGTGTCATGTTGCACGAAAGCCGCAACATGATAAAGAAACTACGGAAAATAGTGTTTCCCGGTACTGACTGTCTTAAGGGCATGTCAGTTTCCCCGTAAGAATGAAGCGAAAGCCCAGAGGAGTGCGGCAGAAGGCTGCACTTCTCTGGCAAAGTCTAGATCATGGTGAAAACAACAGCAAAAAGTTTAGGGGTTGCCACATGGAAGGAAAATTTCCCACAATTACGAAATCTTTCCTAACAACAGTTTTGATAAGCTTATTTTCAATAGGCCATTTATTTTTTCCACCATCCCGTTGGTCATCGGATGATAAATCGAACACAGTTTGTGTTTGACCCCCAGCAGTGTAGTTACTTCCTTGAAGAGGTCATTTACAAAGTGTGTGCCATTATCTGACCTTATCACATCACAGATTCCCCAGTTTGAGAAGACCTCACGCACAAGGAACTTAGTAGCACACTTGGCGTCGGGGTGAGCACACGGTCCCGCTTCGACCCACCTTGAGAACGGGCACACAATCATAATTAAGTATCTTGCTCCATTGCATCTTTCTCCCATATCTGCATAATCTATATGCAGCTCTCTGAACGGACATACTGGTCGTGGCAGGGTTCTTCTGAATGTTCTCAGTGTCATCCCTGAACTGTATGTTTGACATGTTGTGCATTCTATGGTAAATTTAGATAATTGTTCCTGTAGGTTGGGGATGAACCAATGTTCCTGAATGTCTGCCGCAATGTGTTGTTTTGTCACATGGGTAGGGAAGTGTAGCTGTTGAAATGCAACCTCTAGTAGTTCTAATGGCATCACCACTTTACCCGTTAATTCCTATCTCCACATTAGATCAGTTGCAGATTGCTTACACCCTCTATTTGTCCATAGCTCTTTTTCTTCTTTTGGTGCTCGTCTCTGAAGCTCTATTATTTGAGAGGTTGGTGTATTGTTGTACCCTTCCTCTAGCGCGTCTGGTGTTGGTGTTTTAATGATGCATTACATTGCGCGTGGCATGTCAAAGTAGGCGGCATCTTTCGCTGCTGCATCTGCTGCCGCGTTCCCCAATGAGACAAAATCTGTGTTCGCTGTATGTGCCTGGCATTTAACCAACGCTATTACTGATGGTTCTGCTAGTGCGTCTATCAACTCGTTCAATAGAGCGGCATGTTGCACAGGTGTGCCGTCTGCTCTCCTGAACCCTCTACGTCTCCATCGTGACAACCCAGAATGAACTGTTGTTGTAGCATATGCTGAATCAGAATATATTGTTACTGCACAACCTTTAGCAGGGCTTCTATTAATGCTGTTAATTCTGCTGCTTGTGCTGAGTAATATGAAGGTAGCCGCTTTTGTACAATCATCTCATACTCCTCTTCTTCCCATCGTACCACAATTGCCCCAACGTGTCTTTCACCTGTGTCACTGTCTATTGATGCAGATCCATCAACAAAGTATACCTCTCCCACTTGTAGTGCATTTTCACTTGCTTTTGGTATGTCATCTTCCTCTCCCTCATATGTTGCGCAATCGTGCATTTTAATGTCTTCTACCGTACACGGCTCTGTGATGAATGTGGCTGGGTTTACTGATTTGCAACTGACCACATGGACATTTGGGCTGGATATAATGATCTCATACGCTGTTGCTCACTGTGATGTCAGTGTTGATTTTGGTCTTTCTAATATTGCGAATAGTGAGTGCTCGGCATACAGAGTCACTGAGCATCCCATGACAATTGTGGCGCTTTTTTCTTTTGCGAAGGCCGCTGCAGCAAGACTTTGTTCGCACGCGAAGTGTCCCTGCATCACAGAATCTACTGTGCTACTGTAGTAGGCCAGTGGCTTGTGGCCCAGTGATGTTTTTGTGTGAGCACTGCAGTCATTAGTATGCCATTACTATGTGAGAAGAGATAAAATTCCCGATCATAATCAGGGTTTGCTAGTACTGGCGCGTTTGTGATAAGCTCTTGTAATTTGAAAAATTGTGTCATCATCTCGTGTGACCATTCTATTGGAACATTATTCTTTTGCGCTTCTTTTAGGAACTGCAATAGTGGGCGTGTGTAGGCTGCATAATCCAGAATCCATGCACGGCAATAATTACATATACCAAGGAATTTTTGCATTTCCTTTACAGTTTTTGGTATTATCATGTGGCGTATTGCTGCCGCTCTATCTGGTAGAATTTTTGACATCTTTTTAGATCAACTGTCCTAGGTAGAGCACCTCTGCTAGGCAATATTGTAATTTTCCCTTGTCTACCTTGTAACCTTTTGTGGCTAGCAAATTCAGCAATGCTATCGAGTCTGCCCTGCACTGTTCCTCACTGTTACTGCAGACGAGTAAATCGTGTACATACTGTATTATTGTGCTTTCCACAGAAATGTTGCTAAGATCCTCATGTAGTATTCTGTTGAAAATGCTGGGGCTCTCACAATACCCCTGTGGTAATCTGCAATGTTCGTACCTGTTACCCCCCAGTGTAAACGCTGTGAGGTACCGGGAGTTGGTGTCGAGTGGTATCGAGAAAAAAACATTTTTTAAGTCTACCACTGTGAAACAGGAAGCATCTTTTGGTATGCTGCACAATATTGATGCAGGATTTGGGACTAGCGGGAACTCTTTCTGTATGAAGTCATTCAGTGGGCGTAGGTCCTGGATCATCCTCCAAGCCCCGCCCTTCACATTTTTGATTGGGAACATCACTGTGTTGCATGTGATTGTGTTGGCACTATTATTCCCTGTTCTAGCAATGCATTTATTGTCTCTCTTATCCCCTCTTCAGCCACTCGTGCCAAGGGGTACTGTTTCATTCTTGGTGGGAGGGCACCTGGCTTTAATTTTATCCTGATGGGTGTCACATCTTTCAGCAACCCTACATCAGGCGTGCCTGTTGTCCAAATGTCTGATAATACCTTTTCCATGTCTTGCTCAAATATAGTGGGCGTTATATTGACGGTGGCCATGAAGGGGTTGTGCATCTCTCTGTGTTGGATCATGATCTTACACAGTACACAAATTTCCATTATTATTTCCCCATCACATTCATTGTCAGTAAACAGCTCCTCATCAGTTAAATCGCGCAGCATTATGCTTGGGTCCATGCACAGTACTGTTCGCCATTCGCAACCATGTGTGTCCAATCCTATCACTGCAATACATTTACCTGACACTTGTACTGCTTCCAAATCAATGGACAACATTGTCCCAGCGACTGTGTCTGTATTTAGAATTGGGCGAAAAACAAAATCTGAGGGCACCTTCCACTCTTTTCTTGTTATCTCAGGCACCACCCGTGCCAGTTCTCTGATAACATAAATAAACATATCCATATCTATTGGTATCCCTCGAACCACAACCTCATTTGTCACTGTGCTGACCATCAACATTGCCCTCATAGGGCACACTCCCGGTGTTGAGCAAACTATTCCCCTCTCAGTAAATGAAATGGTCATATTCAATTTGCTCAGCAGGTCCCTTCCCAGTAAAGTTATTGGCGAGTCTTCGTGGTACAATAAAGGTGCTCGCACCGTTTTTCCCACCCACCGTGATGTCAAGGTCTTTTATGGAAGGAACTTTGAAAATAGCCCCAGAGACCCCCGCGTTTCCAAATTTCTGCCGGCTGAAAGCGGGAACCGGCCTTGCAAGAGGCACGATTTTTCAGCTCCCGAGTCCACCATAAAGATGAACTGTTTGTTGCCTATCTCTGCCCCCACTAGTGGTTCCTCTTCTGCACGTAGGGTGGTAGATGGGACTGGACACGCAAGTGCTTTCTGTGGGCTGTCCTAATCTGCATATGTCTCTGTTCCGGGAACAGAGAATACATTATCTCCTACCACTGCTACACCTCTGAAAGGTGCTGGTGTAACGTTTGCAGATGTAGTGAAAATGTTGTTGTTTGCATTTGTCATGTTGTTTTGTCTTGCCATTTGTTGTGGTGCACTTCTCTGCTGCGCCTGTTGCTGCAGTGGTTGTCTTTGTTGCATTTGTGTTTCATTATATCCCTGCTCTGGTTGTCTGTTCCCTCCCATAGGTAACCCATAGGGACTGCCTGGGTGTGGGTGGCCGTATTGTTGCTCATTTCCCATGGGGGGCCGGCTTTGGTAGTATCCCATAGGTCTCATTCTACAGTTGTGCAAGTAATGTCCCCACCTTCCACAGTTCCAACATGATCCCTGCGGTCCTCCCCTGCCTCCAGACCCTTCAAATCCCCTGTTTCCCATTCCTCCAAACCCCCCTCTCGGCCCTCTGTACCCACCTCGTCCCCTGGGCGCTCTCCCTTGCCACTGCTGTCCTCCGTACTGTTCCTCTCCATCCACTGTTCCTGGCCGCTTCCTGTCCAAGTTGCTGCCATTTTTACCGGGCTGCTCCCTCCCTCTTCTTCACCTTCCTCCTGTCTGGCTGCTGATGTTGTAGCATTCATAGCTGCGACCTTCACTAATTTATTCTGTACTAACTTTGCCTCGTCTGCCAACCTTCACTGCACTATCTCCTTCTCTCTCTCTCTTTGATCCTCCTACAATGGTGTACAATTTTGCTTTGAATCTCTGGCCAACTCTTGGCTTCTATCCCAGCTATTTTATCCAAGGCCTTCTGAACCTCCTTCGGGAGCTCTTTCTTTATTATGAAGTAAAATAACGCTGTTGATTGGTCCCAAGGCGTACCAGTTTCACTTCTCCACGCGTCTTGCACCCGGAGGATGAATTGCATAGGCTCCTCCTCCTCTCCCATAGTGCATTGCATCACTAGGTGTAAATCTGGAGTGTCAAGAAAAGTCCTTCATAATGCCTCCCATACCATAGTCCTGACATTATTAACTGCGGACCCGTCGTGGCGGTCACAACTCATAGTCACCGCCGGGAACCCCGCCTTTACCCAGACTGCATCTGATTGATCACCCACTGCTGATACTAACAAACTCTTCACAACCCTTATCGCTAGAGGCACTCCTGCCGTGTGTTTTTCAAAAGCATGTATCCACTTCCCCGCTCCACCCGAAAGTGGGGGGAGGAGTTTCAGCAAGTTGTTTTTGTCATCTGTGCCCATGGTATGTAGTTGGGCCTACCAGCTCCCCTATGTATCAGAGGCATCTGTAGTTTTGCTTTTCCTCCTTTCTTACTTACCGCTCCCTTTTTCGTTTTGCTTACCAGCATGTTTCCTGCCCCTTGTCTCAACCTCCCTTGCCATCTTGGTGGCGATCTAACATCCCCTTGCTCAAATGTGAATGGCAATGGCAGTCCTGCCGCTGCTGCTCCACCTTCATATTCATCTAAGTCGCTCCATACTTCCTCTACCTCTTCTTCTGACTCCCTTTCCTCCTGTCCTTCTCCTTGTTGGCTGTCTGGTGTGGCTGGCCGTATTATCCTACCAGGTTTACCATTCAGGTGAAACAGGAACTCTCCAGAATGCCACTCTTGTCCCTGTTCTCTCCGTATTTGTACCGGTGGTGGCAGGGGTGGCAATCCCCCTGCAACACCTTCCCCAGCGATACTTGAGCCTGCAACACTTTATGGTGGGGTGAGTTCACCCGTGGTCAATGGCAGTGTTTCCACTCTCCCTGGCAACCCTTGTCCTCTGTCGCATAACGCTCTCAACCTTGCTATTTCCATCTGTGCGTGTGCGAGCCGCTGATCTAAATCTCTTGTTGGTCCATACAACCGTCCTGTCTTGTACGGGGGCGGGGCAGTGGGAGAGGGACATGCGGCTGCTGCTCTTGCGGCTTCAGTTATGCACGCTGGAATATACAAGGGCTCCTCATACCCCACTGGAGGTCTTGTCAGTAGTGGGTACATTTTTGTTGGCTCATTCTCTTTTAATGGTGTTGAACCGTCCCCCTCTGCACACCCATCTCCCCCTTGCTGTACCTCGTCCTTCCTTATCGCTGTCTCCTTACTCACCTTGCTCCTGGGTGTTACTTCTTCGAACATGCGCCACAAGTCTAGCACTTCCCTTCTGTTTTGTAACTGCTTACCTTTATATTTTGCTAGTAGATAATACTCGTTTATCGAAGGATCCTCCCTCTGGCCATATTGGCTGTACGCTATCTCCTTTTATTTCTGTCACCCATTGATCATGGTATTTCTGTATTTTCTCGCTATATAAAGGGAGATGTTTGCAAATATGTGCTAATGGCATGTTCCCCCCCCCCCCCATAGTGGCACTTATGTTTCTTTGGCGTGCGTGTAGTTTTGGGGCAAATGGGCGTTTTCAATTTACCTTCTATCTTTACAAACCACACGAAAATTCCAACCCTTCTTCAATACGAAAATCCTTTCGACCAGACCTCACAATTCTTTTGACACCCTGTTATACTAGACAGTATATTTGGCAAATCACAAATGCGACATTGCGTGCTGACAGACAAACAGGTAGCACAAAAAAACCCCACAAAAGTACATGTAACATATACTCCCTCTTTGTTCCTTCCCGTTTTATTTTTTATACAGTTATCAGCCCTAGCTCCTGCTATTTCACCACTCCCCACCTCTACACCCGCTCTTACTTCCTCTCCAAGACTTCTGATCACACAGAAAAAGAACATTCTAAATTACTACTGCGAGCCTACTACATATATGAGACTCCTACTTTTTTCCTCTTTATCTTCACTTATTCTCTGCACTGGACGAGACAATGCTATGCGGCGCCACCTTCTACCCCATTCAGGCTAGACTTCCTTACTCCTTTTTACTTCTTTTTACCAAAAAACCTAATGGCCATATAAAGGATAGACAAGAAAAAGCCTCAGAAACATTCACACAGACCCTATGCCTTGTCCCCACTGTTCTAGATTTTTACCCACACGGTTATTTTAATCCCTTTTTTTCTCCAATCCTCTTTTCTCCCTACAAAGTCTTGCAGCCAGTACTCACGTGTTCAGCTGGGTCGTCCGAGATCCGCCGTTCACGGTCTATCCACAATCTGGTCCGCCCCCCAACCAAGCCGTGGCCCGCCCTGGCGAGCAGTTTTTAGTTGGGTATTTGGCAAGTGGGAACCCTTGGACCCGTTCTTTGGTGCGCACGAACTGGTCAGCCACGGAGGCGATGGTTTTGATGGGGGGCGTCCCGGATCTCGCCGCACGGCACAGAGGCCTTGACGCACCTCTCCAATCACATCGCGGGGGTCACCAAAAGGTAGGCCCACTCCCAGTCTTAGACACCCAAAGAATAAAGAAATATGGCAAACCCCAGCGGGGAATGAGATCAAGAGGACAGGCTGCAAGAGTTTATCTCTTTATATAAGAATTGGCATCCAGAGAACTCTGCTGCCCGAGAGCGCTCTGGCAAACATTACAAAGATGGCAGCTTATAACAGGAAAAACGTAATACATGGCGTTGGTACATAGGGGACCTTATTGGCAGCAGATTGGGTCTAACACTCAAACATGTATACAATGTAGAATGTTGCTTCTGCTGGATTGGTTGTTCTGTTGGCAGGATGACTTGTCCTACGAGGTCCAGTTGCCTGTTGTCCAGGAGGGGTGAGGGTCAGGTCACGGCGAAGCAGGGCAGGACCTAGCTAATCTAACATAACACATTGTTTCAAGCATGCACTAAATAATCATTATCGAGGCTCCTTTGAGCAAATCATTATAGCACTAAATTTTAGGGTTACACCAACATCATTATTTACTGGGGTCTCATGAGGCTTATCACAACTCAGAGGGCTCGGATAAGGTGGGATCGTTGATCATGGGGTAGGCCTGGTCACATCAAAGAAGCTTGGGGGCACGCTGACATTTGTTAGTTCCAAGGGGCAATATATGGTGACAGAGGTGGGCTGGTGTTAGTAAGGGCACACTGGGGTGGGCATCACACAGAGTTTACATATCTGTTACATCAAGAGAATACCTATCGGGGGCCATGAGGTTATATTGGCAGTCATTTCCAACCTCGGAGGGGTGAGGGGGCACGACAGGTTTGTCGAGATGGATGAGTTCACAAGGCATGGCCTGAGCCGGTTCACACGCAGGACAGTGATCTCAGAGGAAGGGCAAGGCGTTACATTTGTTTTTGTTGCAATTACCTCCGGCTCAAGCGTGAGAATGAAGCTGCAAGTCTTTCAGACACGGGAAAAAGTTGGGGGCCATTGGTAGCGCCGAGCGTGGTGCTGCAAAGGGAAGAGAAGCCTTCTCGTAGTATCGCAGTGAGGCCTAATCCAAAGATGGAGTCGGGGGGGTCCAAGATGGAAGCCAAGTGTCTCTAAACAGCCCCTCCTGCGTCATCAGCACGTGGGCTGGTTATGTACACAGGGGCAAAAGGAGGCTTCGCCCACTGTTGGTCGAGCAAGTGGCATGTACCTTAAACGGAATAAGTGAGGGGGGCCAGACTGGCCTGGTCACTCCCACACACCATCGATCATAGCCCGGAGGAATGTGGCCTATCTACTATGCACCACAGAAACCGGTCGGCTTAAGAACATCCTGAACTAATGCCAAGCACAACCCGCACAGTTACAGCTTGTTCCTGTTAGGATCCCTTATCTAAACAAAGCGGGGTCCAGCATTGTAAAGAAACATCAAGAGAGGAACCAACCAAAGAACTTTTTCTTCCTTCTTTTTATAAAAACCTTCACCTGCTCAACAGAGAAAGCCCATTAAAGATAAAAGTTTTTTTTATCTGAACAGCAGCAGACAAATGTCCAGCCATAGGTGGACTAACATGTGCCTTTTAGCACGACACAGTGCATCCACATGAGTTTGAAAGCAAAGCCAGAGACGCTGGCTCATTCCAATCTACTTCACCAAACAAGCTGTGTGTTTTCTCACGTGTGACTATTGCATTGGGCAACCCACAGTTGGCAATCCCTAAACAGTCCTTTGTGTTATGTATAATACTATAACTACTGAGCCCAGCATTCAAATATCATAGGTGGAAGAACTAAATAAGGGGGAGACGGTAGGCATATAGCTTCCTTGTAGCAGAAGTGGATCTGGGTGCAGTTTTGGAAATTTAGGAGGGTAAATATTACCACTCCCCTCTGAGGACCATCCAGAACTCCAATCTGCAATGGTAGAACCTGAGAGGGGGCTATGACCTGGATTTCATTCATAAGCATGTGTTGACGTGTCATGACGTGTCATGCTGCGTAATACAGACATTAAACATACAGATTCTATGACAAGACAGGAGGCTCATATTATGCATTACAATCTTTACTCTGAAACCACAGCAGATAAGAAAAAAACTTTTACAAACAAAAAGATTTGCAAAGAACAGAACTAAATAGAGTTCAATGTCAATGTAAGGGAGCTCCCCAATCCATCATGGAGGACAGGTCATGCCCTGCAGGAGACCAATGAGCAGGGACCCTTCCTTATATAAGTCCATTACTCTAAACCCAACTCCTCTTTCTTTGCTGCTGACACCACAGCTAAGTCACTCCTTTTTGTTTTGTCTTGCATGTTAGTCAGTAGTGGGCCTTGTTAGTACATTAGGCCTTAAAAATGTGTAAATATAATGCATTTCTTAATTTTTATTGGGTTCCTCTATCATGTGAGGAATATTTATGGTTTTGTCATTGTATCTGGAAAGGGCGTGTACGGCCGTTACTTTAGCTAATGTGTTTTCTTTTCACAATGTAGCGCTCGCGCTGGTATGCCTCTGGCTATTAAGCCTGTTTGATAATGTTTCCTTTCTAGTGTTTATTTATCCCGCACGCACTGGGGTAATGGAAGCTTCTGCTTTTCTCCAGACATGTGCAGGCCTCTTTGATTAATTACTGTCCTGGAATTCCAGGTGCTGAAGGCTGGGCCTGCGGTGTGCACTGGTCTCATAGGAAGCCACTGCTTCAGACACGGTGCTCACAGGCCTTTGTTGTTGTTTCAGGAAGCCTCCTTGTGTTAGGAGACACTGGGGAATACTAGGTCTGGTCCATGAGAAGCTTATGCTTCAGTCCCAGTGCGTGGCCCCATTTCATTTTATTCGTTTTCATTTCTTGGAGCGTATTGTGCCTTTGGCACAGCAAGTAAGGTTTGTGACTTGTACCGGAAAGGTTGGGGGTTCGAGCCAATCCTCCTACATCAAAATTCAGAAAGTGTTATGAAATAAAATTATAATTTTAAAAGAGGCGCACGGCACTCTTTTTGTTGGTAAAGCTCTTTCAGTGAGCATATCTACAGCGTGCAGCTGTAACCTCCTTTCAGGTTGAAAAGCCTCTATGTTTTTTTCTTTATTTGATGGTGCGAGTTATGGTTGCTTAGTTTACTATAATGGGGGAATGTGCAGTGGTGTTTCGTTGCAATGTGAAGTATAACATTCCTTTAGTGACTTTTTTTACTGAATGTACATATATATGTATGGCTGGGAAGGAAAAGAAAGGGGCTAAACAAGTGATGTCGTCATTGATGTCATCATTGACATTTGAGATGACATTTTTCATGGTCTGGGTGTTAGTGTTAGCAGTGCACAGGGGTGGTGGCAGGGTTGGGGGCTTAGTTTACCATAACTGTCGAATGTCAGGGTTTTTTTGTTTTAATTTGAAGTATAAAGGGGAGATGTAAAGTTTTTTTTTAGTGAAGTGTGCAGGTTTTTGTTAGGGTAACTTAACCATAACGTCCCCTCAACAAAGTTTTTTTTGTAGTGAATTTCACTGGTTTTTGGCAGGGCACTTAACCATAATTTCCCCTAAACAAAGTTATTTTTGCAGTGAATTTAACTGGGTTTTGGGAGGGCAACTCAACCATAACCTACCCGGAACAACATTTTTTTTGTAGGGAATTGCATAGGCTTTTGGAAGGTGGAACTTAAGCATGAAATTGTGGCAATGAAGTCGTTCAGCAGAATATACACTGTAATCATATGATTTTGAAAGATATGTGGTATAATGTACATACTTGACATACATTTAACGTAGAACATACAGAACCCCCTCCTTAATGATTTTGGAAAGTGACGGACGGAGCGCCTGTTTGCGGACGGGGTTGGACAGCAAAGAGGCAGGGGATCGCTGAAAATGTACTATTGTCTTACACAAAAAATGTGCAACGTAGAAGAAGGACATAAAGATATTATAAGTAGTAATAAGTAAATGTGGAAACCTGAAGTTAGGAAAAGAAAACCACACATTTAATAACCATGTAGAATAAACTGGATGGTACCATAAAAAAGAAAGGATGCCTCCAGCGTAATCAGTTCACTGAAACTCGGCAGCCTGGAACGACAGTGGACGGATGCAGTAGGACAAAGGGACATTACAGCAAAAGAGTGAGTACAGGTCATGTTTTTATATGGGTGATTTTTTTGTGGTATGTAGTGCATAAATAGTAATTTCTTTCTGTTGTTTTGACTCAGAAATGGCAAGTACTTTGGATTGGCTGGAGGAGTATTTCCCACATGACAAAATATCTAAAGACAGCGACAATAATGGTACAGAGTGCTCTGCATATGCAAAATAGTGACCAGTATTTTAGAGGCATTCAAACTATGCATTTATTTTTTTAACAGACCAGGAAAGAAAAGAAGAAAGTGCAACAAACGAGACAGAAGAAGACAGGATAAAAAGGATAGAGCAGAAAATGGACACATTGAACAACAATTTTCAAAGTTTACGGGAGTTTGTGGAGGACTGTATGAGAGGATACGTTTGTTAACATTGCCCCACCTGCACCTGCCCTGCTTCTCCATTCCCTTGTGAGCCATCCCCAAACCTTGAACAGGAAAATAGACGTTTTGACGAAATATCCATCCCTCCTTCCCCTCACAAATCTTCTCCTCATAACCAGCCCATGATGAATCCTAATTCCCCCATATTTGTTTCCATGTCCGCTTCCCCCGCTATTTCTTTAGATTGATGTGTGTGTGTTTGAAATGTTTTTGTGCAGTAGTTGTAGAGAAAGAGTATGTGTGTAGATTTTTTTTTAAAAAAGACGTAAAATGTTCGCGAACAGCGCGCCTGTTTGACTTATCCGCAAGCAATGGAATGTGGGTGCTGTCTAATGTGAAGTAAGATGGATGTGATGTGTGACTGCACCATCTTTTGAAAATGTGTGTACATAAACAGACTGGGGTGTCCAAAGGATATACTATGTTGGCGTACCGCTTGGAAACGAGATAATACATGGTCGTAGAACACACAGATATCCGGAATGGGCGTAAATGAGTAAAAAGGGAGTGTGTGAAGGACAGTATAGCGGTCCGTATTGGGCGCAGTCAAAATGGTGCCATCCATAGAACAGGCACAGTGGCTGGCAGGTTCATAGGCAAACAAAATGGAGTTGTCCTAAGGACACAGGAACTGTCCGTACAGTGAACATAGCATGCGTGCACATGCGCAGTACAAACGTAAGTATTGCGAACATCGCACCAGTTCCTAACTGTCCGTCTCACTTGTGTCACACTTTGAAGTAGTTTGAGAACCCGAACACTGCCCGTAGGACACTTGTGGGCATGCGCATGTTTGATTCTTTGCATTTGCTGTCCAGGGGACTTTCATTACGGGGGCGGATGTGTTGAGGACGTCATCTTGTGACCGCACCTACGCTGAGCGTGGGGACTAGTTTCCGCAGTTTGTGTGCTTCCGCAACAATAAAAATGAACTTGTAGACACAAGGCAAAGTATTGTGGAGTGTAAAAATGTAATTTCACACATCCCAAACAATAGGCCACCTCAGGAGTTGCTGTGTAAAATGTGTGTACCGCTTTGTAGGGATGAAGACGGTCACGAGGCACACCCCTGCACCCCTACAAAAGGCCACACCCTCGAGTGCATCTTCATTGTCCTTCTAGCTATAGCAGATTGAGGTGCGTTGCCTTTACTGCTGTAGTGACCAAAAGGAAACTAATCGGTATGGCTTCCATGGCTGCTGTTGGGTTATTAGCCTCTGCACCACCCCCAAACCTGCCACCATCACCACCTCACCAAGAGCCTGCAGAGAGATATATGGGTGACGATGTAGAGATTGAGGAAGAAGAGGAGGAAGAGAATGAACTGGAGGAACTCCGCACTAGAAGCACTCGGCGGGAGTCGTGGGTGTGGCGGTTGTTTTCCGTTTATGGGAACGTACCAAAAGCACGTGCAAACCTGGTGAAGTGTAACCAGTGTGATGTGATGTTGAGTCGCGGGAGATTTGGAGCGTACAGTTTTGGTACGACAACCATGAAGCGACACCTCACTTCGTTCCACACTGCGGACATTCTCATGGTGGTGCCATGTGAAGAGCGTAGTCGTTTGAGTTCCTCCACAGCATCCTCGGAATCCGATCCTCCCACCACAAGAGACACTCCTGTGGGGGAGCGCCTCCCTCCAGCTGCTTCACAAGCCATTCGCAATGCTGTGGACCCTTACCTTTCAAAGGTGACAATAGTGTGCACGTATTGTGACGCAGTACTCTGCAGGGGGGAGAGTTTTCAAAGTGCTTTTGAGGCTGCAGTCACCGAGCACCAGAAGATTTGCTCCTTACCTAAATAAAGATCACCCTTAATATTTGTCTGTTCAGTTGCCCTTTCTTATCCCCGTGGCTGGTGTCCCTTCCTTACCCTCCTTTCGCTTCTTCTCCTACTGTGTCGAGTGCTGTTAATCAATGAACGTAAAAACAACAAAAATGACAGAAAAGGCTCTTTTCAGAGCCGCCTTTCACAGTGTAACAATAGAACTATGAAGTGAAGGCCATAGACCCCTGCGGAGTTCAGCAAAAGTTTGCGGACAGTCGTAGAGGGGAAAAAGGGAGGGTGCAAGCGGAGCAAATGCAATAAAGTGTACGTTGGGAGTAAGTGGCGACTCTGAAAAGAGCCTTTTGGTGGTGTGTTGTGTGGGTCAAAAACAGTGGATTGGGGAAAAATTATTGTCAGATAGTTAGTGTGATTGCACAAGAGGGTGCAATGCATTTTGTAAATTGGGAAGAAACATCTGATTGCCAGCATATGTGAGGTAGACTCCATCTCTGCGGAAAATGAAATTGCTACGAAATTAAATGTTTTCATTGTGGAAAGAGGACATGCCAACATCTCTTAAAAATGCACACACAGCTTTATTCACATTGCGTCTCGCTTTCTCCATTTGTGGACCAAATGCAGAAGAACGCAACCATATTTGTCTTTGGGCAATACGGGAAAAAAGTATTTGACAATTTGGAAACATGTCCATGAGCTTTGCGAGTCCTTCCTTCATGGCAAATTGTAAAGAAATTCCAGATACATGGCCTAAACTGTTTCCTCCACAATGAATGATTAGTATACCTGAAGGACGCTCTGTCTGTAAAGTAACACAAAGAGGTACCAAGACCAGCCATCTCATTCCATGCACGCCATGCCAGTGCAATTCCGCATGTGGAAATCCGAGATTTGTTAATAAACTGCAGCTTTCTGCATGCACCTTCAACCAATGTATCCATGAGTCTCCCACAATCCAGATAATCTGTTTTCGACCATGGAAAGCCATGGCTGTGTGGTGTCCTGTGAGGGAGAAGATGGTCTTACTAAAGTATGTCGGTCAGAACACACCTACTGAACTTTATAGACCAATCCCTAGCTCCGCTCATTCTCATTTACATGCGGCTCTACCCTTCAATCCCCAGTGGTGATATGTGCTGGCTGCTAACTACCGCCATGTTCGCGGACATGTACAGGATCAGAGCGTGACGACGGTACATTAAAGTATTATTCCCCTTTTTCCCCTTTAAGGTAGGCTCTGAAAAGAGCAGTTTTTTTTTTTTGGCCACATATCGTACAGACATGTGGTATTTTATGTATTTTTTTGTATTTTGTGTCCTTGCTTTACTCTTGCAAACATTACAGAACCTTCTCTAAAGCAAGCCTTATGTTCCAAAAGAACATTGCATTTCCCAAAGAGGATAGCGCAACACCATCTCCTTCAAAGTAATGCGCATTGCTTGGAGCAATGTTATCGTGGCTACAACAAAACATACCAACTTGTAGCATGAATGCACGCATGCCGCAATTAATGATGCACCTCCCGATGCTTTGATCTGGACAGAAAACAGAAGTGTTGTTCCATTGTACTCTCGGGAGTAAAGCAGAAAAAATAACTTTCGATGTTGGGAAGATGGTCATGAGTGCTTCAACCAACTGTGCCAAATCTGCCAACAAAGTACGTAAAGTCAGGTATCCCAAGTGGCAAGCACCGTAGTGCAAAATTACCACATGAGGAGTGGTCATTCTACGCATGTCTCTGCAAACTTGCAGAATTGCCGCGCCATTGGCATCAGTGTCAGCGCTCCATACCACCTCCACTCCTCGCACATCGAAATGGTGGCCACATGCCTACTCTCGGCATAGTGTTGTAAGCCTTGCACAAAAATGTCTCCAAGCAGCAAAACCCTGACCCTCTCCACAAAAGAGTAATGTGAACATCTGATTGCCTGATGCCTACAGTTATCTTTCCATGCAGGATTTGCTGTAGAAACCTGTATGTAACACGCCCTACCAGTGGACAAGCGTTGCCTACGTGCGGCACGTAACTCTTAGACAGTCCTTCCACCCTTTCTACAGCGGTACCAAAGCGAGTCCCTCATTGGACACAACTAAGCGGGTGCCCAATCATCCACCAAACACATAGAACATCACTAATTTTAACTCCGTCATCAACATTGCGCACTTCAAAATTACTGTTGATGATTCTTAATGGAAATCGCATACCATTGCAAAGCACCTCCTTCACAAGCTACTGTGCAAGGATTGCAAATTTCTACGTACAGCTCCATGCATGTCCACATGCATCAGTATAGAGTACAGGTATGTACATTTTATTCAGAGTACATGTGGAACCCTTATGATTCAAAATAGACAAAATAATGCTGGTAAATTTCCATAGGGAACACATAATAATGCTCCCCCTTTTAAAGTGCAAGATTGACGATTTGTCATTAACAAATCGCACGACTGTTAACTGTCTTCTGCATAACCTGTACATACGTTGCAAGCATGCCTATTTAGGCATAGCTCTCAACCATTTTTGTCTGAAAGGCGGGTGAAATCAGCCGATTTTGTTTTTGGCGGGTGAGACGCCCATTGGAATGAATGGCTGTGCAGGAGGCTTGGCGGATGAGTCTGCCCTTTACAAGGCGGATTACACCCGCCAAAAGCGTGTGAGTTGAGAAGTATAATTTAGGGCAGACCTCAATTTTGTATGTGAAATTGTCAGAGTTCTGTACTCTGTACTGCCTACAGTAATGCTACTTGCAATGTGATCGTATGAGAATAGTAAGCGCTCCCGATTGTGGTGCTGACATGTACTTCGGAGGGTCTCCCCATTTTTGGACATCGTGCTTTTCATTAACAAGTACAAAATGGGGGGCGTGGCCAGTAGCAGAGCGATGAGGATGTGAGTCTCGGGAACTCCTGCAGCCGTGGCAGAAATCCTGCAAAAACAGCCTGACTCGAGTGGAAAAAGCAAAAGATACACATACCCTTCAGAAGAGAATTATCCCAAGTGCCAGCGGACAAAACTTTTGCCCAAAACGCACTCCCCTGAACGAGTTCGGAGCTGCGGAAAGGAGCCAGCTTGGCGGCGGCGCCACGCAGATAAAATGGCCGCGCCCGGCACACTGAAGTCCTCTGACTCTCAAATTCTCTGTGCCGAGGAGTGAGCGCAATCCCACCTGTATCTGGCCGAGGCGAAGGGACAGCAGGACAAAGCACACGCACAGCCTGCCAGAATCGCCTGACTGACGGGGAGAAGTGGAAGACAGCCCGCCTGGCACTGCAGCGGGCATACGAGCATAGGAGCCCCACTAGCACACGCAGCAGAGACGGAGGGTGAGCCGCGCCGGGTGGATACGCAGGAACGGCCTCTCGCAGGGACCGTTGAGCCGCACGCACCTACGGCTTGCGAGGGAGGCGGAGGACGAGAGGGACTCACCAAAGCACGGCCGCCACCTGCACCCACGAAGGAGTATCCCCATAAGCGGGAAGAGCCGACTCGGAGACAGCCACACTCCGACGCCGGCCTACAGCGCTGGCCCAGAAGCGGCAAGCAGAGCTCCCAAACAGCCCAGTGGGTGCACAACACGGCCTGACCAGAGGCGATCACAATAGGCAGAGGGGGTGTCACGGAACTCTCTGCATCAGCGAGACAGCGTGTAACATTGCACACCCGGTGCAAATACCTCCTGCAGCACTGGAGCAGAGGAGCCCACACTGGGCGGCAGTCGGGGAAAAGAGGCCCGAGGCACAACAAGGGGGAAAGCGAGATCCCTCTCCCCGCAACGGCGACACAGAGCCTAGATCAGACGAAATCATCCCACCAGGTACCCTGAACAGAAAAGGTGGACGGGTGACCGGAACTCTGCCCCAAGGTTGTAGAAACATGCATAACCCCTGCAAATTGGCAATTCGCCCTAGCCTGACCGCATCTGAGTAGGCCAAGCTCACTAAAACCAAGCTGCCCTGCACCCCGTGGGACCCCGGGCGGCTCACCAGCACCATCGACCGCCAGCATTGCCACTCACCTGCACTGTACGGGCTGAGTGGATCCCATTGACCCCGGGACAACACAAGGAGAGCAGCAAGCAATCCGGCACCCCCCACCTGAGTTAAAGCGACAACACGGTCATAGACACCTAATCATCGATACCCACGATGGGTAAGGACAAAACCAAAAGGCTGAACACCCAGAGTCGGATCGACCAATACACTTCCCCGACAGCAAATAGCCAGCAGGAAAACGCTCAACTAGACACCATGGCGGGAACAGAAGGCACAATACCGCTTAAAGATATCATGGCGGCCATAGCTGACTCGCGCGCCTCCATGGAGCAGAAAATTGACGGCATCAGCATGGACGTCTCCCTCCTTCGACATGATGTCCAAAAACTGTCGTCGCGCACCGGGGAGTCAGAGCAACGCATATCTGGTGCGGAAGACGGAATAAGGAATGTAGAACAACAACTGTCCAGAGTCATGACCCGCCTTAAATCCATGGAGGAGAGAATAGACGAGAGTGAGGGGAGATCCAGGCGCAATAATGTCAGAATCCTGGGCCTTCCGGAAAAAGCAGAGGGCCCGAACATGGAGCTATTTCTGGAGCAGTGGCTCACAGACATGTTTGAGGAAAAAACGTTCTCTAACTTCTTCTCAATTGAGCGCGCCCACCGTGTACCGATGGGATGCCCAGTACCTGGTGCTCCTCCACGTACAGTGATAGCCAAATTGTTGAACTATCGTAATTGTGACGCACTGCTCCAGTCAGCAAGAGCAAAGGGCACCCTTATTTACAATGGATCCAAAATAGCATTCTTTCCGGACTACACTAGGGAAGTACAGAAAGCCAGACTACCTAAAAAATCAATTGCAATCCCTAAATGTGAAATACGGCATAATGTTCCCCGCCCAGCTCAGAATATACCATAACGGCACAACGGTCCATTTCACGGATGTCAAAGAAGCGTGGAAATGGGCAGAACAACACATAGAGGGGGACTGGACTGCGGCAAGCGGCAACAGAAACACAAACAGAACACCCAGAGCCCAGCAGAGACCTCAACCAGCGGAGCAGCAACCGCCGGCACCGGGAATTGTACCACAACTGCAGGAATGAGTGCACTGTGACCGGAGGCATGATTAAGAAGAAACACACGACACCATGTAGTATGGGGCCTAAGGTACTGTGCGTAACTACGCTGCCGAACACATGACCATGTTAACCATGAAGTAACACGTAGTTAAGCGGCCAGGCCAGACGGAAGTCCCCCCCCCTTCCCCTGGTATGATATCCCGGGGTTTCCCACTGACACACGTCACGAACCGGCACATCGGGAAACACCCATAAGAAGTCTACATGTCAGTTGCCCTAACGCAACCGCCGTTGCGGAGGTTTGCGGCCGACAGCACCGGTGGTGCTACCCCCCAGCTGCACACCGTTAGGGGACACCACCTAGACCTAAAAACTAAGTTCAGTGCATGTAAGGTGTCCAGTTGACAACTGAGGTTCTTATGTTCGGGTGAACGATGCTTCTAGTTGGGAGGAGTATGGGATGGGGGGTAAAGGGTTTGTTAAGTTTAGCAGCAGACAGGACCAATCAATCACATTACACATCACAGCTAGGTAAGATAGCCATACCCCAGGGGCTCAAGACCGCCCGGCGTACATCGCCACCTATAGCAGCACACGCCTCTCCCACCACACGCAAATATGGCTGCACATAGCACCACCACAAACGTTTGCAGAACACTCAGGCTCATGACATGGAATGTCAACGGCCTTGGCAACGCGATCACGCGCCGACTGGTACGCCAATTCCTAACGAGACGGGAGTCAGATATAGTATTTCTGGCTGAGACCCATCTTGCGGGCACAGAATGCACCCTTTTTAAACGTACGAATTATAAACTGGCACTCCACTCAGGCTTCACGATGGGCTCAAGGGGAGTCATGATACTGGTACACAAAAACCTGCCCTTCCATCTCATCTAAGTGTCCCACGACACCGGCGACAGATACGTATATGCGATAGGTACGTTATGGGACCAATCAATAGCATTAATTGCCATCCATGCACCCCCAACCTTACTAGAGCCAATTCTCTCGGATATTGCCCCCCTGATCACAAATGACACTTCTAATCTCATGGTGCTGGGAGGAGACTTCAATGAAGTCATGAACGTCACCCTGGACCGCTCACATTTGCGTAATAGAAACCCTAACATATCTACCAGGCTTGCTACTTTCACTAATGCACTTGGCCTGTGTGATGTATGGAGAGAACTCCACCCAGACACTAGAGAATACTCCTTCCACTCGGGGGCCCATGTCTCGCTCTCCAGGCTAGACTACTTTTTTTCTCCATCAACCGATCTACACAGGGCACAAGAAATAAACATGCTCCCCAGGGGTATCGCTGACCACTCCCCGCTGGAGCTAAAACTCATAACATCCAGACCGCTCCCGCCACCGAGCTGGAGGCTGAATACTTACTACCTGGGTGACCCCGAGTTAGTAGATAGACTCCAAGAGACCACCAGCACATATTTCGAGCTAAATACACAGACTGCGTCGAACCCCGAGACGCTGTGGGAGGCCTACAAGACAGTACTAAGAGGTGTGCTAATATCTTGGACAACTGCAAAAAAGAAAAAGCACCTGAGTAAGACACTGGAAGCCGAACAGCAAGTGAAACTGGCAGAGGAAAAGCATATACGTGAGGATACGCCAGACACAAATCGTATGCTGCTCCTGGAACAGAAGAGGCTCCAAAATATAGCAATGGACAATGCTAGACAAGCGCATACCGCAATGCGTTTATGAATCTATGAAACAGGGGACAAGGCTGGCAAAATGCTGGCATGGCTGGAACGGAGAGAGCAAGGACGAAGCCATGTTCAACGACTAGAAACAGGAGGGCCAAACACATGTGTGTCAGACCAGGACATAACGCAGGGCTTTGCGGAATACTATGCTGAACTTTATAGGGAACCCACAACGCAAATGGACACCACAGTAATGGAGGAAATCGACATCCCCACCTTAGATGAAGCACAGCAGGAGCTCCTGGAGAGGGAGATCACAGAAGATGAGGTCCTAAGTGACATTTCCGGCCTCCAAACAGGCAAGTCCCCAGGGCCCAATGACTTCCCGGTTGAACTATAGCAGAAGGTGGGGGCTAACGTGGTTGCTCCCCACCTGTTACGGATGTATCAACATGCGCGCGAAAAAGGCACTCTCCTACCATATCTGTGAGAAGCAACAATCATAGTCATACCCAAATCTGGAAAACCCCCTGAAAGCTGCAGCTCATACAGGCCTATTTCACTCATCAACAGCGAAAGCAAAATACTAGCAAAACTACTAGCAGACTGCCTACAGAAGGTTGTCCCTTCCCTGATCCACCCGGGCCAGTGCGGCTTCATGCCACGAAGATCAACACGTATGGACCTCCATAGACTATTCTCAGCCCTGGAAAGAGCCGACGGCATACAAGGCCCCCTATCCCTACTAGCAATTGATTTCGAAAAGGCCTTCGATTCAGTGAGATGGGAGGCTATTTGGGACATAATGCGCCGCATGGGCTTTGACGAGAATTTTATGAGCTGGGTGCGACTATTATACAAAAGCCCACTAGCCAAGACCAGAGTGAATGGTTGGCGATCGGACCCTTTTAGTCTAGGGAGAGGTACAAGGCAAGGATGCCCTTTATCAGGCTTAATCTTTGTTAGGAAAGATTTTGTAATTGTAGGGAATTTTCCTTCCATGTGGCAACCCCTAAACTTTTTGCTGTTGTTTTTCACCTTTTTCTTGACTTTGCCAGAGAAGTGCAGCCTTCTGCCGCACTCCTCTGGGCTTTCGCTCTTTTCTTACGGGGAAACTGACATGCCCTTAAGACAGTCAGTACCGGGGAACGCTGTTTCCCGTAGTTTCCTTTATCATGTTGCGGCTTTAGTGCAACATGACACAAGAGGGCACTGTAAGCTAAGTTACAGCTCTCTTGGGTCTCTAGCCTTCTACAGGCCCTAGATACTCTTTTAGGATGGTATTTGATCGGTGCAAGTCATTCAGGGACTGGAATGGTGGCAGCGATCGTTTTGTTTATTTTGAGCTCCTTTTGGCGTTCTGAGCACGTTTTTCGCACTGAACCCAAAATGGTGGCCTGGCTCCCAAAATGGCCAGACCACGAGGCTCCTTTGTCCTGTCCACTGACCGTCTTGCTCCCTTCACCTTCCCCAGGTCGGGTGACCCGGGGCCTTCCTTATTTGGGCATGTACTTTCCCGCGAAACGTGGTTGCTTTCGCGGGCTTCTACATGTCATTTGTGTGCCTCCAGGGTGTGGGCTGGGATGTCTGGTCCCAATACACATCCTGGGTGCCAGAGAGTCTAGGGTGGTGTGAATGCCTGGGACCACCGTGGTCCGTTATTGGTCCACGTATGGTATGTGTGTTGATGAGCGGATCTCCCATTGGCTCCCCTCCGTTTTGGCGCAAAGGGAACCGTGGATAAAGGGGGCTGGAAACACCACTACCAGTTCGATCTCCTGAGTTCTCACGAACGAAGGAATACAGGAGCCAAGTATCCTGCAACCAAGAGGCTGGACCGAGGAATCGCTGGTGACCCGCTGAAGGAATCCTCCTTTGCACTGCTGTCGTCCTGTGAAGCCCTTTCCTCCTTGGATCGAACCAGAAGGCCTGTACTGGTGCTTCGACCTTTGGAATAGCAGGAACAGCTATTCCCGGCGACTTCATCCTCTCCTGCCAAGTAAGCCTTCGGAAGTGTCTCTGGGCCATCCAGTTGACTGACCAGCTTACAAGGGAGTCCTGCTCTGTAACTGCCGCCATGTTGTGTTGTATTTCGAGTCCTTGTCACTCTCCCACGCTTTGTACACTTGGCGTTCCCAAGTCTGAAGGGAGGAGTGTACATTTGGCTCGAATACACACGGCCGCTCCGTTGTCCTGCTGCGGCAACAAACTGTGCTGGTTTCGTCGATTGGGACGTCTTTTTGCTCTACACGACTACGAGGCGTTCCCTGCTCTTCTGAACCTGCCAGCTGCTGAAACTAACGTGGAGAAGCCTGGGTCTGCTTGCTTCGGGGACCGGTGAGTAGTTTAGCTAGGATCTGGTCGCCCTCCTGCAGTATCCCATTGCTTTTCCCTGCTGTGTAAAAACAGCACCCTTTTGGCCGTACTCGCGCTCTGCTTCTGCCCGCTGTGGAGGCTGCGCTTGAGTTGCGGAACCTGTTCTCCTTCTGCTGTGCACTAACCCGAACTGCCTGACTTCCTCCGAAGAGCTTCCCCTTTTTGCCCGTTGGCACCGGCGTGGCAGGTACTTTGAGCACAAGGCTCCACTCTTCGCAGGGCTCGGACTTCCATCTAGTTAGGTGCCTCTGAAGGCGAACTGAGTCTAAAGCGTTATCGCACTGCCTGTTTTCCTTTCCTTTCAGGTGGACTACATATTTCGTGCTTTAAACGCTTGCGACTGTGTATTTGTATATATATTGTGTTGATATGGTATGTGTTGGTTTAGTATTGTGATATTGTGATTTTCTCGCTACGGTCATTATTTTAAAGGCCTTAAAATAAATGTGTATATATTTTTGATATAACAACTGTTTGGAGTAGTTTGTAAGCGCTCTTGCTTTGTGTGCTCATTGCGGGCTTTCAGTCACCCTCACCCCTCTTGAGACCTAGTCTTGACCGCCGCGATCGCTACCTTGATTGGTCTGGCTTGTCCAGAGGTTACCCTGTTCCAAGTAATTAGGTTGGCCTTCTGAACTTCTGCGCCACCAGGACAGAGTTCAGAAATCCGTCTTAACAATCTTTGCAATCGCAATTGAGCCACTGGCGATCCTCCTGCGACACTCTCCGACCTGGGAGGGCTTCCGTTGGTCTAATACATGGGAAGATAGAGTATCGCTCTACACTGATGACCTGCTTATTTATCTTAAAGATCCAGACAATTCCTGCCCTAAAATCATGCACATGCTGGAACAATACGGGGCATTCAGCAGCCTACGTGTGAACTGGGCCAAGTCCATTCTATTCCCAATAAAAGGTTTCTCGGTGGCAAACCTATCGACCGGCCCCTATCAGATTGCAATAGACCAGTTTCAGTATCTGGGGATACACATCTCGAAACAACTCGATGACTACACAGCTTTAAATCTTTCCCTCCTGGCTACAAGATTCGCAGAGGACACTCGTCACTGGATCTCTTTTCTGCTGACGCTGTTAGGCAGAGCCGCCCTGTACAAGATGATTGCCCTCCCCAAATGTTTGTACATACTGCAAAATACTCCATTATACATCCCATATCGAGAATTTCACAAACTAGACTACACTCTCCAGAAGCTGATATGAGGAGGAGGACACCCGCAGATTGCTCTCTCTACTCTCTCTACTCTTCAGAGGTCCATCTGGGAGGGGGGGGATCGGCTGCCTAGATTGCAATCATACTACTGGGCCAGTCAGATGGCGGTGGTGAACGATATGCTTCACGGGGACACAAATCTGCCACACATTAAAGGGATCACTTCCATCAGTACAACCACCCCGATAGAGCACCTATACGGGGGTCTCAGCCGTACACAAAAAGACATGACAACACATATTGTGAGAATCTGGAAGGAAGCACATCGATATCTAGGGTGGGAAGGGAAACTGGCATTGGCACAACCCCTATGGAACAACTGCTACCTTCCCGAAATACAAAAACTGCCTAGATGGTCTGAGTGGGTTCAGCGAGGAATTACCAGAATCGGAGATGTGGTTCGGGAGGACAATCTGGCACCATTTGCGATACTACAGGCAGAGTTTTTCCTCCCTGCTACAGAAAGATACCACTACATTCAACTGAAACACGCTTGGGGCGCCCTCCAACAGAACATACGAGACATGCACAAAGCTCTCCTCTAGAGCGGAACATAGTGCTTGCCTGAGTGGAACGGAAAGTCACCTCGACAATGTACAACGTGATAACTTCCTTTGCGACACCAGAACTAACCAGCCTGAAAACCAAGTGGGAACGAGATGTTGGATAGCTTCAACCATAAGATTGGGTGGAGGCCCTGATGTACCCACGTGAGGCAGCCATCTCCTCAAGGCTCAGACTGGTCCAATTGAAAATCCTACACCGCACCTATTACCTGAGAGTGGCCCTCTTACGCTGGGGCAAGTCGCCGGACGCGCGTTGCCTTCGCTGCAAGCGGTAGGAGGGCACCTTCTTCCACATCATATGGGAATGCAGCAACATTCTGCAGCTTTGGCGGAAATGCTGCGACAAACTGTCCAGCGTTATAGGCAGGACGATACAAAGGTGCCCGAAACAACTGCTTCTAGGGATCTCCGGTGAAACTGACCTCTCCCGCGATGAGAAATTGCTCTGGTCGACTGCAACAGCGGTACTTAGGCGGAACATTGCGAAACTGTGGGGCTCCGAACGAACTCCTAGTTATGAGCAATGGGTCACGGATGTGGACATTTGCGCTGCAACAGAACATCGATAGTACAAGGCAAGAGGCTGCCCGCAAAAGGCGAACAAGATATGGAATCAGTGGGAGGAGGCCGCCTAACTACCAGAAGCTTCGCCACAGAGACGGAGACGGTGTGAGGCTCTGTAACACAGGGCAGATTGAACCTGATCTGCAAGACTACATTATATGCTTTCCCTAATTTTGATGGACAGTTCGTTGGACTGGGGTCCCTGATGCTGAGTTCTTAGAAGGTTCTTTGGTTATTGTTTGTCTCTCTCTCTCTCCCCCTCGCCCCCTGGATATTTTGATTTTAGTAATGTCCCACCTTCCCCCCCTGTAATGAAGAGAGATGATTGTAATGTGTGTATTCATGCCTTTAAAAAACAATAACATTTTTTTGATTAAACGAGTACAAAATGTTTGCCCATCTAGTACTTTGCCCTATCGCTTACAAACCTCTCTCCTATGCATACTACACTTTGTAAAGAACAAGGCATTTGCAAACCCTTAAAAAATGTAGTTATTTTGAAGGACTTTCAAGTACCATTCAGAAAGTAGTATACAAAGACTGCATAGAGAGAAGTGAAATGTGCATGTGGACTGGGTTCAAATATGAAAGTTGAATACTCTGACGAAAGAAGTACAAGTAAAGTCTGCCGTATCATGACCGCTGCAAACACACAAAGTAATTGATATTGTTTTTTTAATTCACAGTGAAGACTACTCTCCTGAGAATCAACAGCATCTACACTGCAGATGACATATCCAAAGAAACCTGGTCATCTTGCACAAAAAAGTAAGTACAGTACAACCTTCATATTGTAACTACTCCTTAAAGAGGCTGCGTGGGTTATTTGTTTATTTTGGGCACCAAAGCAAGCATTCATTTGTAAACCATTCTACCTACAAATATCTATTTATTGAACAAAGAATAATAGTTGGAATGGGTGACAAATCTCTGTGTGTTTGGTACTGAAATAACATAGGAAATTCTTAGACGGTTACATTGTGAAAATAAGTTGCGGTAGCAAGTTTTTGGCATTTCGGTTATTCATAATGGTTCTCGTCTCAAGTAGGGCACTTTGTTCTCTCATCTAAAGCACATCGTACTAGTATACAAACAGTAAAGTAGCCTTACCAAATGATAGTTAGAGGCCACTGTCCGTTGACACACCATGCCAAAGAGCTTCCCCATCACATTTATGCACACAGCACACATACATTGGACAACAGACCAAAGTATACTTTTTTTCTCAACAGACACCAAAGAATGCCTACCAAAAAGCAGCTCAGTAGAAAGGAACGCAGAATTAGAGCAAATAAAAATAAAAGTGCCCAATGTAAGCATCCACCTGTTGTAGAGGTAGTGGAGAATCTTGGTACAAACCACCTAATGCAGTTGGGTAACATAATAAAAGAAGTCTCAACTACCGAAACTGTACCTCCTCCATCACAAAAGTGTCACAAAACACAGAAATGTTGTTGAAAAATGGCTGCCAGTACAGCTAACAATATTCCTAATAGGACCAAAATCATCCTCACCCCTTAAAACGTACCATAGAAAGTTAATTCTACAAGCACTCATGGACAGTGCAATCCTTCTCAAAGGAAATTGTTCATATTAGTGTTAAAAAGGATGAAAGCACTAACAAAACTAAGTACCAAACTACAAATGAAACTCAGCAATAAACGGAATGTGAACAAAAATAATTTTGTGCATGTTTGTGGTGGTGAATGAAGTCACACAACAACCACAGATCCATATTTTAATGAAGAAGCATACAAACAAAATCTAACAAACACAATTGCCATCCATAGCAGTGGACGAGGGTATGAGAACCACACCGTTCAGTATACAAATGGCCGTGCACATCAATGTGTGCCATTCCAAACAAAGCTTTGAAATCTTGAGGTCAGTACCTCAATCAATATGTAAAAGGTAAAGACAAAAGTCAAATTAAAGTGCAGCAAAATATGGATATTTGTGTAGTGCGGAAAGACACAGGGCTAAAAGGACATTCATTAGCCTGCATTTATGGGCCTATTTGCAAAAGTACCTTCCATGATATGAAAGGAATATCAGTACATCATTCCAAAGTAAGAAGTTTAGTGTATAAAATATACTGTGCAAAAAGTCCAGCTTCAGAATTAGGCAATTTAAATACCACTCTTCTGCATGGTACACCCAAATACTTACAAGAAGAAATGGACCATGTTCAGAAAAAGTATTTTGGAAGTGAGAGCCATGTAGAAAATGCAACAGTTTTAGAGCATAGTAGCGACAATTCTGCACATAGCAACCTTCTATTACACACATACAGAAAAGAAATACTAAAATGTAAAAGGTCATCGGCTGAAGTACCAAACCATGTGTGTGTATGTTGCCGCAGAACGTTTTACAAAAGGAACACAAAAAATGTGGACATAGCATACAAAATAGAAAACAATGAAGTCTCTAAATGGTTTGAATTAGCTTTGTACTGCAAAATTCGACAACAACCACACTCCTTCATGTGCAATTACAAATAATTTGGAATTGTTTCCATTACCAAAAATTCTGCAACAGCTAAATTTGTAAGAGAGCATCATAATTCAAACAGTTCACCCATTTCAAGCAATTATACGCCTTCATCCAAAAACAGCAAATTTACCTTCCTCTGAATTGGTGAAAGGCATTCGTGGCAAAGTAGTTTACTTGCCATTAGATCTAACGGAAAATGTGCACACTCTAGGAGTGGAACGTTCAATAGAGCATTCTTTAATAGTCTTGGTAAATGGAGTACCAACAAAGGACAAAACAATTTGGCAACAATTAGTAGAGTTACACAAGCATTGCAATATCTGAAAGACAACAATGAGTACTACAAGGAAATAAATATTGATGAAAGCTTAAGGCAAACAAATGAAATAATTCAAGAGCCATCAGAAACTGGACAATTCGAACTTCTGGATCCCGCTACAGTATCCACTCTTTTGGACCATTACACAATTCCTCCATTGCATTCCAATGAAAGCATAGATGATGCACTAGAAACTTACCAAATGCGACAAACCAAAGGGTCACCAATGAGTATTTGGGAAAAAAGTATAGAAGCACGTGCTTTTCCACTACTATTTCCTACTGGCAAAGGTGGGAGATACGATGATAGACCCACTCAGATTGGGGCATTAGAATACCGCTCTTTACGAATGTATTCGCAAGATCCCAGATTTAGACAAAATGTGGAATACATATTCCACCTACTCTATGAAAGTGAATTAGCAACACTATGTTATGGAGTTGCACACATTCTTAAATCTGGAACGCACTTTCAAAATATGTCAGCTATGCAGTTAATACAAAAGGTACAAGAAAAAGATGAGGTTTCACAATCAAGTATAACAAATTTGTTTGCAAACATGCGTGGTACAAAGGAATACTGGTTTAGACGGCACAGAGACGTGCTTTGCATGATCAGAAACCTTGGACCACCAACTTGGTTTGTTACGCTAAGTTGTGCAGAATATGCATGGTAAGATTTACATGAGTTCCTACGCATAGCAAACAGCAACAAAAACAACATAGATATATTAACACCTGGAGAACTTTGCTCTCTAGATCCAGTTAATGTCTCAAGATATTTCCATCATCGTTTCATTGCAATGCTACACTTTATTTGCAATAAAACTGTTTCTCCCCTTGGAGAAGTGCAACACTTCTTTTGGAGAAAAGAATATCAAGCGAGAGGAGCACCACATAGTCACATGCTGTTATGGATCAAAGGTGCACCGAAATTTGGGCATGACAGTGATGGCACTGTTTTGCATTTTATCCAAAAATATGTCACATGTGAAATCCCTTCACAACAGACACATAGTGAGCTGCATGGGCAGATTTTACAATTTCAAAGACACAAATGTGGCAAATATTGTCGCCGTAAATACAAAAACAAAGATAAATACTACACCAAATGCTGCTTTGGTTTCCCTAGACCAGTTACAGAAACAGGTGAAGTAAACAACTTCATGTCTTCAGTTCGACATAGTGTTAAAGGTAAATCACCTAAAACACGTATTACATAAAAAGAAGGGAAGAATCAAAATATATCAATGATTACAATGCAATCATTGCCCTATTATGGAATGCAAACATAGATGTGCAGTACATTGCAGACAATTGAACTGCTGTTGCACGATATGTTACAGCCTACTTAACAAAAGCAGAAAAATCAGAGCTTCAAGACCTCTGGGATGACCTAGCATCAGACAAAACATTATCACAGAAATCGTACAGCCTAGGCATAAAAATGCTCTCTCATAGAGAATGTGGGGTCTATGAAGCAGCAGATCATTTAACCGGCACTGCTTTGTATGGAAAATCGGACAACATAGTATGGCTCAGTATTGGTCCTGCAAAATCTAGAAAAAGAGTGCTAAAATCATATGTGGACATAGAAACAATTGCCAGAAATGATTCCAACAGCCAAGACATTCTAAAAAACAATTTACTGGACACATACTATCCGAACAGGAGTAACACTCTGGGAAGCATGTGTCTATACCACATAGCTCAAAACTTTGCATACAAAAATAATGTAAAACCCGATGAAAGCAAACGTAGATATGGAGTGACCGATTGTGAAGGGAGCTTAGTGAAACTTAACAAATTAAGCTTAATTAATCATGCAAAATTGTCATTAAAAACTCCTCAACAGAAAGAACTATATTACATGTCTCTGTTACCACTTTTCAAACCATGGAGAAAAGAGGAAGACATACTTGATAATTATGAGTGCTATGAAGATGCTTCCAAAGCGAATGAAAGCACTATCACCGATGTTAACTTTACGCAGTACAAAACAATGTTTCACAATGAACAGCAACAGGAAGAAGAAATTCAGGCCCAAATCGATAAAGACTCTTCCGACAGTAGTCAACCTTCTGTAACAGGAAGTCAAGAACCATTAGGAAAATCACTAATAGCAAATGAGGCTGAAGTTGCTATGGCAGAAGTAGAAAACACCATGTATCAGTATCAAGAAGATACAGAAGACTTAACTGCACAACAAGCAAAACTTAACAACGATCAGCGCACCATTTTTGAAGAGGTAACAAAACAAATTGTGCATGGTGTACAACACGAAAATAAAGAGTGTACCTGCCAAAATTACAAACCTATACTGCTGTACGTCAGTGGTGAAGCTGGATCAGGGAAAACATTCTTAATCAAAATTATCAGCAAGTTCCTTCAACAATTGACAAACAACAAACTGTCAGCTGTTGTAACAGCCCCCACAGGTTTAGCTGCCTACAACATAGGCAGTGTGACTTTACACCGATTACTACTGCTTCCAGTAGAGCATCAAAATAAATTAGACTACTACAAACTTTCTGCAGAGGCTGCAATGGAATTACATAGAGTATTGAAACAAATGAAAATGCTACTAATAGATGAAGTGAGCAAGGTCTCCAATCTAATGTTGGCTTTGATTCATCTCAGATTTCAAGAAGTACTTAAAAGTAATAACGAAGAACTCTTTGCAAGGAAACACATTATCGTTTTCGGAGATCTTCTACAATTGACACCAGTAAAAGGTGAACTGATTTTTAAAACCTTACGCTACAAACTCTGCCGGAAAACTGTTGGTAGCATAGGTAATGTTAACCTTTGGCAACATTTCCAATACAGAGAATTAACTGAGAACATGCGGCAATCTGCAGATCTCGCTTATGACAACATCTTAAAAGGTATTAGAGTCGGTGTATTATCGCAAGAAGCACAAGCTGTATTAAAAAAGCGGCATATACATGCACTTTATGGCGATAATGCCTGTGCAGCTGATGTTATGGAACAAATAGTGCACAGAAATGTCAATTGTATGGCCTTAATGCCAACTCTTGCAAGCTGTTTCAAATTCAATGAAACAATGTTAAAGAAAGAAATGCAAGCAATAATAGAAATTAGCCACCACAGACAAACTAGATGTCCATGGTTTGACAGTACCCATGTGTGAGCAAGCCACAACAAGACTAAGGGGGTAATTCATAGAATTCAGCGCACAAGTGGCGCATGTGGCTGGCGCACAGTGTGCGCGTGCGAATCCCTGCGCCAGCTGCGTGCGCTAAAATACATTTCCGCGCACAGCGTATTCATGGATTCCAGCCACCAAAACCAGCCGTGGCGCACAGTGGCGCAGCGACCCTGCAGTAGCGCCAGTTATGCCCCCAAGAACGCCCCTTGCGCAGGGAAAAGCCATCAAAATCCCCAATCCAGCACAAAGGGCTGCGCTAACCCTGTACCAGCACGGCAAGCGGGGTACGTGTATCACTGGGGTGCGCGGGAAGTTTCTCACGTGATTTCAGCTGGGTATGTGTATTACTGGGGTGCGCGGGAAGTTTCACACGCAAATTCAGCAGGGTACGTGTATTTCAGGGGTGCGTGGGAAGTTTCACACGCGATTTCAGCAGGGTACGTGTATTTCAGGGGTGCGCGGGAAGTTTCACACGCGATTCCATCAGGGTACGTGTATTTCAGGGGTGCGCGGGAAGTTCCACACGCGATTGGCCCTGTGCGAGCGGGGTACGTGTATTACTGGGTTGCGCAGGAAGTTTCACACGCGAATTCAGCAGGGTACGTGTATTTCAGGGGTGTGCGGGAAGTTCCACACGCGAATTCAGCAGGGTACGTGTATTTCAGGGGTGCGCGGGAAGTTTCACACGCGATTCCATCAGGGTACGTGTATTTCAGGGGTGCGCGGGAAGTTCCACACACGATTCCATCAGGGTATGTGTATTTCAGGGGTGCGCGGGAAGTTCCACACATGAATGTCCTGTGTACGTGTATTTCAGGGTGCGCGGGAAGTTTTGCACGCAAATTCAGCAGGGTACATGTATTTCAGGGGTGCGCGGGAAGTTCCACACGCAAATGTCCTGGGTACGTGTATTCCTGGGGTGTGCGGGAAGTTTCACAAGCGAATTCAGCGGGTACGTGTATTTCAGGGGTGCGCAAGAAGTCTCACATGCGAATGTCCTGGGTACGTGTATTTCGGGGTGCGTGGGAAGTCTCACACGCGATTTCAGCAGGGTACGTGTATTTCAGGGGTTCCGGGGAGTACTACACATGAATTGGCCGTGTGGGTCCTCCCAGGTGTTCGCTCTACAACCTCCACGGCCCCTGCAGGCAGCCCACACCACGGGGGACTACCCTGCACCCCTGCTCATGTCCCGCAGGCAGCCCATCCACCATGGGCATGCCCCCCAGCCAAGCCACATGTCACCTTGCACTACTGATCAACAATGCATGTCTCCCAGCACCCCACCCCCCAGCAGTGCAGGGCAACCTCCACCAGGCCCCCACTCCTGTCTCCCTGCACCCCCACCCCCCACCAGTCAGGGGCACCCTCCACCAGGCCCCCACACATGTCCCCCTGCACCCCCACCCCCCAGCACTGTGGGGCACCCTCCACCAGGCCCCCACACATGTCCCCCTGCACCCCCACCCCCCAGCACTGTGGGGCACCTGCCAGCAGGCCCCCCTCATGTCCCACACATGTCTCCCAGCACCCCCAACCCCCACCAGTCAGGGGCACCCTCCACCAGGCCCCCACTCCTGTCTCCCAGCACCCCCACCCCCCAGCACTGTGGGGCACCCTCCACCAGGCCCCCACTCCTGTCTCCCTGCACCCCCACCCCCCACCAGTCAGGGGCACCCTCCACCAGGCCCCCACACATGTCTCCCAGCACCCCCACCCCCCAGCAGTGCAGGGCACCCTCCACCAGGCCCCCACACATGTCTCCCAGCACCCCCACCCCCAGCAGTGCAGGGCACCCTCCACCAGGCCCCCACACATGTCTCCCAGCACCCTCATCCCCCAGCAGTGCAGGGCACCCTCCACCAGGCCCCCACACATGTCTCCCAGCACCCCCACCCCCCAGCAGTGCAGGGCACCCTCCACCAGGCCCTCACTCCTGTCTCCCAGCACCCTCACCCCCCAGCAGTGCAGGGCACCCTCCACCAGGCCCCCACACATGTCTCCCAGCACCCCCACCCCCAGCAGTGCAGGGCACCCTCCACCAGGCCCCCACTCCTGTCTCCCTGCCCCCCCACCCCCCACCAGTCAGGGGCACCCTCCACCAGGCCCCCACACATGTCCCCCTGCACCCCCACCCCCAGCACTGTGGGGCACCCTCCACCAGGCCCCCACACATGTCCCCCTGCACCCTCACCCCCCAGCACTGTGGGGCACCTGCCAGAAGGCCCCCCCTCATGTCCCACACATGTCTCCCAGCACCCCCACCCCCCACCAGTCAGGGGCACCCTCCACCAGGCCCCCACTCCTGTCTCCCAGCACCCCCACCCCCCAGCACTGTGGGGCACCCTCCACCAGGCCCCCACTCCTGTCTCCCTGCACCCCCACCCCCCACCAGTCAGGGGCACCCTCCACCAGACCCCCACTCCTGTCTCCCTGCACCCCCACCCCCCACCAGTCAGGGGCACCCTCCACCAGGCCCCCACACATGTCTCCCTGCACCCCCACCCCCCACCAGTCAGAGGCACCCTCCACCAGGCCCCCACACATGTCTCCCAGCACCCCCACCCCCCACCAGTCAGGGGCACCCTCCACCAGGCCCCCACACATGTCTACCAGCACCCCCACCCCCCAGCAGTGCAGGGCACCCTCCACCAGGCCCCCACTCCTGTCTCCCTGCACCCCCACCCCCCACCAGTCAGGGGCACCCTCCACCAGGCCACCACACATGTCCCCCTGCACCCCCACCCCCCAGCACTGTGGGGCACCCTCCACCAGGCCCCCACACATGTCCCCCTGCACCCCCACCCCCAGCACTGTGGGGCACCCTCCACCAGGCCCCCACACATGTCCCCCTGCACTCCCACCCCCCAGTACTGTGGGGCACCTGCCAGCAGGCCCTGACACATGTCCCCCAGCCAACACGTCATCACAATCTAGATCCCTGGCCCTTATGGGCAGCCTCCACATGCCAAACACCCACCCAAGTATTGCATCCACCCACTCAGAATTGCCAATTACATGATACAACCCCAATGGCAAGTATGTAAATGAACACATGTCCCTCACATACACACAATGGGTGTAAGTGAATGTCAACACCCATATCATGACATGCATGAAACCAATGATATGATACTACACATTGAAGTTTGATGAAAAAAAGGTATTAAAAGCAACATAAATGGGATTAAAAATAAACAAACGACAATGGGAATTAAAATAAAAAAAGCAGCATGTCCGTAAAATAATGAAAAACCACAAATCATAATCCAAAGGAAAGGTGTCCAAAGTCACAGTTCAAAAAAGTACATCCAAGGGAAAAACAAAACCAAAAACCATTGCTCCATGGTTAAATCAAAAAAAAAACATAATCCAACAGTCAACTATATACAGATAAACAATCCAGGGTCCATGATCCCAACTGAAGAAATGAAACCTATCTAAAAATACTACATAATAAAAAAACTATATACAAAAATGTTGGCCATTGTCCAAAAGGTCCAAAATCAAGAAAAAAGCAAAGGAAACCTAACACTAACTACATAACTATTTACAAGGGCAGCGGGCTAGTCCAACGGCTCACTGGATGTTGTCATGGGCCAGGGCATCATCGAACTCCTGTTCAATGGCTTGGAGGCGGGCATGTTCCCTGGCCCCGAGGTCTCGCAGGGATAAAGCAGTGTCCAGCTCCAACTCCCTGCGAAGACCCTCGAGGCACTCAGCCCACCTCAGGCCCTCCGCATGGAGTTCTCCGCCCTGACCATTGTGAGCCGTTCCTCCTCTGCCCGCTGCCGCTCCGCACCTATCTGCTGGCCCAACCGCTCCCACGCGGAAGCCACTCCCATTCCAGGGTTCTCCTGCCCTCCGGCCGATGCCTGCACCCCTGATGTTGATGGCCCCGAGCCATGATGCCTCCCACGTCGAGCCTGCCGCTGCCTCTGACGCAACTGCCTGTGCCAGCACGACGGCATCCAGGCTGATGGAATCCACCGACGCCGTCGTGCACATGCCCTGCCCGATGATGCCGCCACATCCTCCATCTGCTGGTGTCCAGTTGCTGGTGTGTCCACCCCTGCTGGACCTCCGACTCCCGACTGTGGCAGGGATGGGATCCCCACCGAGTTGGCTGCATTGGTCGGGGCAGGTCCACAGGGGGCCCTGGTGGCATCTGGGCCGGAAGACGGCTTGGAGAACGACTGGCGCATAGCCTCCACAGAGGAGGAGTGGGTCGCCAAAGTGCCCGACACATGTACGAGACCCCGGACCACGACCGCTCCCAACTGGGCCACGTTGGCACGGTGCTCTTCGTGATGACGTGCATGCTCCCCCCGGGAAGCACACACCTCATCACGAATGACACCCGTGCGCAACGCGACACCAATCAGGACCTTCTCCATACGGCCAGGGGTCCCCTCGTCCACAGGTGGAGGGGAGTCAGATGACATGGACATCCCCCCTCCTGCGGACAGGCCTGGGATGGGGCATCCCTGCTGGTGCATGGTGGTGCAGTCACAGTGTCAGGGATATTGACATGCACAGGCACCTCCACGGCGACCTGTGCTGCCTCCTGCCCCTGGACTGCACCACTTGCACCAGCAGGGATGCCCCCACCAGGCCCCATGTGCGGCTCAGTAGCGGTCTCCTCCTCCTCTGTGGAAACCACCAACCTGGATGGCTCCACACCATCTTCCGCCATTGCAAGCCCCTGTGGGGGCTCACCCACCCCTTCCGCTGCAGCCGTGGGGGCATCCCCGCCGCTTTGCTCCACAGCGCCGTCTCCGCCCTCTTCTTCACTTTGCGCTGCGTAGAGGGAGACATAGAACACAAGCATCAGGATACTGTACAATGGTCCCCTAGACAGGAAGCAATAGCAGATGAGTGGCACTGTCAAAGATCACTTCCATCATGTCCCTCCACAACACATGAGTCAGTGCAGGCAAAACAAATGCAGTAACAGGCATGGTGCATGCTATGGACATAAGCAAACATGTCCAAGGGACTCTTGAAACATACAATGTTGTTTTTGAACTCACATGCATCATGGGTCATGCCTATCACATTCACACACTTCACCGTACTTTCATCCATCTGGACTCGTACACCCCAGACACAGTGGATGCAAGGATCGCTAGGCTGCATCAGTGGATCTGAACATTGACACAGACATGTGTCATGCATCCATGGCATTCACAAGTCACAGACACGCAGGTCAGACACACAGACATGGAAACCATACATGTACATGGCATCATCACCCATCCCTCACCCCCACCCATGTCCAGGAACAGAGACTGGCATGCTCTCATGTGTCCATTCCGCATAGGGCTCCCCATGTAGCATTTAAACGCATACACCAACCGTGTGCTTCACACATTACTGGTCTCACATGCATGACCATGATGTCCCTGCACACACACACGCGTACATGGCCTATGTCACACATACAGGCAAGTATCAGACAACCAGCACACTACAACATGCCCTGTCTCACACAGCAATGCCTGGCCACTTACCGCTCGACTCCAGACGGGTCTGCCTCTCAAGGACCTGGACGTGGAGCGCTGGGGATATGTGTTCCAGGACCCTCATCTGATCTTCCGACAAGTGGCCCCGGCGCCCCTTAGCATCCGCTGCCTTCAAGAGGCGCCGGACCTTGTTGAGGGTCCTGGACCTGAAGTCCTCCCAGCGCTTCTTGACATGTTGGAAGTCGCGGACTGCCACCCCCTCCGCGTTGATGGCAGTTACGATGGATATCCGTCCAGATCCTGTCCCGTCCATCCTTGTCGGCGCGTGATGATCCGAAGAGGGCATCATAATGCCCCAGGACATGCTCCACCAGGACACAAACTTCCTTCTGACTGAAGCTGGTGGCCCTCTGCCCCTCTGGCTGGGGGTCGCCAATGGTCTCGGATGGTGTTTGCCCCGACATGGCGACCCCCGAGGCAGGCGTGCGTGGGCAACTGGGTCCTGGGGCTGGGCTGTGGAGCGATGGTATCCCAGTCGGGAGTCTTCGGTTCCAGCAGGGGTGGACACAGCAGCTGGACCCCTGCAGATGGCTGATGTGCAGGCACCAAATGGCAGGGCACCGTGGCAGCAGGCAGGCAGGCAGTAGCAGATGGCTCGTGGGAGGCTGCTCGGGGATCTGGGGGGCAGTAATTCAGACTTTTGGGCAGGAGCATGGTCTTCCGTGTGCTTACGCGTGGCCAGCTTGATACGGAGTGATTTGGCACGTGAAAATTCTGCACGTCAGCGTGTAATTCGAGGAAAGGCCCTTAGCGCGTAAGCGTGTCTGCACGCATACGCAATTTCATTGGACAGAAGGCCCTTCAAGCGCAAGCGCCTCTGTGACGTGACGCGCGCAGGCGTGCATGGGCGTTTCAGTGCGCGTGAAAAACTGCACATCCGCGTGGGAATGCATGTAATCCGAGGAAAGGGCCCATGCGCGTAGGTGACGTGACGCGCCCGGGCGTTTCCCTCAGCACGGGTTAAAGGTGAGCGGGGGCAGCAGTTCACTGTACGTGCCTTTCGTGGAGATCGACGTGTGTTGCTGCTTCCTGTTGTTTCGCGCGCCATCACAACTTCACAGCTATCAAGGACGTATCTCTTCTTTTGGCGGGGGAATTGGCTACGCGTGTTTTTCTGCATCGCGCTAGTCAGATGGTGAGTCGCACACGCTATTTTTCCCACTGCGGGTTCCCCTGTGTATCGCACCCATTTTCGATGTCATAGTAGCCTGCGTGTCCCACGCGTACGCGTTATTCATGTTACTGGGTGCCACCGCGTACTGCAGGAGGTTGATTCCACGCACGTAGGCTGCAGGGTTGCGTGCACGGTTTTACTGCAGTTTTGGGATGCCTGAGCATTGCGTGACCCGTCACTACATCACCGGGGTCACATACAGCCTTGCAGGTGCAGGGGGGCTGTTAACATCTTGCTTCCCACCCCCTTCACCCCAATTGCCCAGGTCAATTGTGGTGTACACCTCCCATTGCCAGTACTCCATCTGTGCCAGCACTACTACATCTGTGCCATGGTTGGGAGGACACCAAAGGTGAGGGGCGCCTCAGCTGGGCGTACTCCTCGTGGCGGGCGTGGTCGGGGACGTGGCCGTGGTGACTAGGGAGTAGGGGGACTCCAGGGTGTCCAGGGCGGCCACAGAGGGGGAAGAGGCAGGGGTGCGCCACTTGAGCACAATGTTGTGCCATGTGTCGGTGCAGTCATGCCACCACCCCCTGTGGTTCCGGGGGATGCTGCTTCTGCATCTGGCACTGACGCCCGTGTGACCCGGCAGTCCGTTCCATCGACTGCCACGGGCCCAAGGGTAGTGGTAGCTGCAGGTGCAGCTGTGGACACCGCCACCCAGGCTCAGGGTCTGCCAGCGCAGGCTGCGTTGGCACTTGAGGAGCCCTTGGTAGATTTCCAACAGGCCAGGAGGGAAACCATAGGGGCAGGCAGGGCTGCTCAGACCAAGACACGTGTCCCTGGGGCAGTTATGTCATCTGCTGCCCCGAACAGCCGGGTGTTGGCAAGTGCAGGGGCAGATGACCCAACAACACCCCGGTTGTGAGTCTGCCAACCAGGACCGTTGCGGTCAATAACCCTGCCACAACTGATGTTGCTGCGCAGGGTCCATTAGAGGGCACCCAGATGCCACTGACACAAGTCAGGCCTTTGGTCGTCCCTCTACCTGCCACTCCCTTGGCTCAATCCGCCGAACCCACTGGCCATACTGGTCAGGGCAGCATTAGCCAGCCAGGGTCTGCGCCACAGTCCAAGAGGAGGAAGGTTGCACCTGCAGCACAGGCTGGGACCCCACACACAGCCACGACCTCCTGCACGTCGAGGAAGAAGCCTTTCTGCAAGCAGGAACTGGACTTCCTCGTGGGCTACGTGCGGGGCCACAGCCGTGACATGCTAGTGGGTGCCAATAGTCAGACTACGGCTGCCCAACGTGACACCCACTGGAAGCATGTTGCGGAACATGTCAGTTCATTCGGCCATGAGGTGCGCACGGCGCAAGAGTGCAAAAAGCGTTGGAATTACATCAAAGGCAGCAGTAAGGCTAACCGTGCCTCTAATTACAACTTGACTCTGGTGACTGGCGGTGGGCCTGCACCAGAGGAGGAAGAGCTCACTCTGCATGAGGCACTCGTTGCAGAGTTCATACCACCTGAATTGGTTGAAGGAGTGGGAGAGATGCTGGACTTTGATGCCCAGTCCAGTGAGTGTTGATGCATGTTTGTTGAGGACGTGTGTGTTTCACTTGTGGGATTTGTTGTGCATGATTGCCACTACATGTGACGTGTACATGGTTCTGATGTGTAAGTAATGCAATGCTTCCGTGATGCATGTCTGCTCTGCTGGATGGTGGACATGTGGAGCATACGGGGACTGTCCGCATCACCACTATTGCACCCTACTGACATGCTGGTTACAAGTATGCCCCTCCGGTCCATGTTCCAGCTCACTGGCCCTTCTGCATGTGGCGTGGGGTGACCTTCCTCTCAGCCCAGGCACAATGTCATTGCATGACTGACGTGCATGTCTCCTCTGACTGCATGCGGGGACTCCATGTAGGCATGCTCCCTTGCCCCTCCTCCGCCACTCTGCACCCCAGTTCCACCTTTGCACTGGTCTGCTTCAATCTTGCCAATGTGTACTTTCCTGTTCATGCGTCCTGTGTGGATGCTAACTTCCAGAGTACAATCTGCCAGACACATGCCGTGTGGTACAGCCTTAGTACTTGATGCAGGGTATCTCACTTGTACTGTGCATAGGTCAGATGTCCCGCAGGGACATGAGTGCCCATTCATGCTCCATGTGCATTGCACGCATGCCCCTATGTGTCCTTGAATGATGATCACTGCAATACAAGTCCTGGGTGACATACATTGCATGGCATCTCATCAGCCTTCCCATGTCAACTGTGGGTCAGTACTGCGTTGCACACATGTTTAGGGTCTGACAATCTGTGTGGCTCACAGGCCTCAGCCTGTTTTATGGCCAATGACCCTTTCCAACTGTTGTAGTGTCTTCTTCACACGTGGGCGGCCTCCAGAGTTTTCATCATGTGTCCTGCTTACTGTCCCATCATCATTTGCAGTGTTGTCACTTGAATCACATTAAGATGTTGATGCCAGTCAACACTGCCTGTCAATACAGAGGTCTATGGTCAGCCTTTTGATACCATGCTGGGCATCCCTGCTTTTGTACTTGGGTGGAGGGGTGCTTGGCTTCTAGATATGGTACACATTGAATGCACAATGCACGTGATGCCTGAATTTGACATTGCACTGCCTTCACATTTCCTGACACACACCATGGAGTCCTTGTACATGTTGGTAGTCAGTGGCGTACACATTTTCTGCACTGCATAGACCCACTTCCATGGAACCTGCCACCTTTCAACAGGTCTGATCACAGAAGCAATTCAAAGTTGACCCAGCATGCATGCCAGGTTATATGTTGTGTGTCACATGTCTGCCTGATGCATTTGTTGTCGGTGTGTGTGTGTGTTGTGTGCTTCTGACATGTGTAGTGACCTTTTTTCTCTCTATTTTTCAGGTGATGACGCAATGGAGGCAGAGGATGGTGTTGTCATGCCAGACACAGGGTTGTTACCACTACATCAACCCGGCACAAGTGGGGGTCGTGGGGCGGTAGGCCACGAAAACCCCCAAGTGCTACAGTCCATCTTGTCTCTGGCTGCCTATGAGTCCAGCCTTGATGATGACTCTGACGTCCATGTTGAGTTGGATGAGCATCAAGTCCATGTGTCAGGGGTGAGTGATTCTGATGTGGACACTCCTCTGTCCGTGACACCTGCACTGAGGGTTGGTTCTCTTGGTTCCTCCGCCCGTGGTGGATCGGGACGCAGGGTCACCCTCCACACCAGTCACTGATGTGCCTGGGACATCACGTCGACGGGGGCATGTAGTCGTGCATCCGCGGGCGGTGCCAACACAGCGAGGACACCCGGTCCTTGGGTCCCGCAGGGGTCAAGCCCAGCAACGCGGTCGCCACGCGCAACCGCAGTATACTGAGTGGGAGCAAGACATGACTGCCAATTCAGAACGGCAGGGGGCAGCAATGAAGAACATCGCTGAGAGCATGGAGCGTGTGGCCCGATCTGTGCTCCCCCCTGCTAGGCAGGTGCTTCTCCAGCAGCAGGCGGCACATTCCACGGCCCGCTCGCTCAGGCTGGGCATGGCAGCCTCAGACAGGGCACGCCAGGCTGAAATGTCGTCTCTGCGTCAAGCAATTGCTCTCACGCAGAGGCGCACATGGATGCCCTGAGGGAGGAGTATGCTTCCCTCAAATCCACTCTGGGTGTCCTTATGATGTCCCAGAGGCAGCAGGCAGAGGAGAGGTTTGCACAGCTTGAGCGTACCATCTCGGCTGAGCTACAGGCTTGCCGGGAGGTGCAGCGGTTGTCCAGCCAGGCCTTGCAGGAGGAACTCCGTGTTACACATGCTACCTTGCAAGAGGAAGCACGTGTATCATGTGAGGTTCTGCATGCAGACCTACGTCACATCGCCACACAGAACCAGGCTCACCCGTCCGGCAGACTTGCTGCCGACGAGGGGCAAGCTGCGGCTAGACGTGGCTAGGCGACTGTGCCACGTCCTCCTTTCCAGGATGAGCCAGACTCGGACGACCATCTATCTCCCACATAGGTCGGGCTGTGCAGGCGTTGAGCCCATGGAGGTTTTTTTTTTGGCTCAGCATCATCGCATGTGGGTGTTGAGCAGCACCCTGTACCTCCCCCCTCCTGGGTGCCTCCCCTCCCCCCCGGGTCGTATGTGGCCATTTTTGATTTTTCTTTTAGTTTAGTTAGTTAAGTTTCTGTTTGATAGTTAGTTTAATTAGGTAATGTAGGTTTTTCATAGTTAGTGTAATTAGTTAATATAGTTTAAAATTGCTTGTCTATTGTGCTTTCATGTGACGGTGCGGTGCTTTGTGGCTTTTGAAGGCATCCACTGTCTGTTCCAGCTGGGCCCTTCAGGATTGTCTTGTGTATGTTTTTGCTGCTTGGGGTCCTTGACTCACATATGCCACTCCTGCCTCCCTTATCCATGGGCTCGCAAGGATGGTTCGGTGTGACAGCCTATTACACAAGGGCTTTGGACTGTCATATCTGTGGCATGTCTGGTGCTGTGTAACTTGTGCTGACACCCCTAGTGGGGATGATTGCGGTGTTATTGTCCACTGTTCAGCTTTTGCTAGATGGGGTGTTTCATGATTAATGTGTACATTCATTGCTATGCATTGTGTAGTATGTTTCTTATCTTTACTGTACACGTGCGTGTTGCAATTCATGCCGTAGATAGTGTGTTCCACACTTTGGATGTGAAAGACGGACTGATGGTGTGATTTCTGATGTAAGTCTCTGACATGGTCCAGTAATGAGATGCCTGAAGAGACACACACAGATGACTTTAAAGCATTAATCATGTGTTTCATGCCCTTTCTGCAGGGGGATGAGCCTCCAGACCACCTTTGCCAGCAGACATGGCCCGTTGGACGTCTGAATTCTGGACACGTTTGTTGGTGCCCACATGCACATGTGTGCACAAGCAGAGGCACAGGGATTGCAGACCTACATCCTAGAACTGCTGACGTGTTCCAAGGAACTCCAGGCAAGGTGAGCAGCACAGGGGGGCCACAACACAGCAAAGCTTGCACCAGGCGAGTTGCACATGCAGGCTTAGTAACAGCACTGAGGGTGAGCTTGGACGAATATTGGTGTTGAAGCACACAATGCAGCTCAGATGTGTTGGTGGACTGATGGCTGTTGATTGTAAGTTTGTCTGGGGCACCTGCAGGGGCAGTGGCACATACCCTCTGGTACACCAAGGTCCATCGAGGCACTTGTATCAACCATGTAGCCTTCCGAGACATGGAAGGGGGCAGCTCACAGGGACATACAGCAAGGGACATACTCGGGTGCAGTGCATTTAATTTCCATGTACATTTTGAAACATGCACTGCCTACTTTGTTTCGGTCATGGTGAAACACGACTTGTTCTGAAGTCAAGCCTTGCTATATGGGTCTGTCTGCTTACCGAGGGAACATTGCATGTTGTGTGAATTGTGACACATTGGTGTTCCATTTGCCACACACCCCCCCGGCGGCTGACTTACTGCATTGACTGTGTATGACCCATCACAGGGGTAATGTTACATATGGGTACGAAGCATTTACACCAGATTGTCTGTTTGTAGAGTAGTTTGTTGCTATGGTGCATGTTTCGTGGTGAGTTTTTGTGTTATGGGCACAGACAGATTATTAACTGTGGATCTCTTTGCAGCATTGAAGTGCTCCTGTAACCGGACCTGAGAGTGCGCAGGCAGGAGGACAGCACTCAAAACCAGAGCTAAGTGTCTTGTTGTTTTTCTTTCAAACTGCTCTGCATAGGCTTGCTGGGGGGTGCACTAATGCATGGATGAATGTGTAATTCAATTTGGTATGTTTGTTTTCCCCTAATCACCCGGAGTCCTATCCAATTTTAAACCCTGTACCCTCTAACCGGTGTTCCTGCTTCCCGTACCTATCCAAGCAACGTTCCCTAACCCTCTTTCCCCGCTGGGGTTGTGGATGCCTGTGTAAGCCCCAAACTTGCAGGTGCCAAAACCCTAGAGGGGGTGGTTTGTTCGTGCCACTCCTAAGCCTGGACTACAGAAGGCCATGATAATGATGTCCAAGTTTGTTCGGATTGTGTATGTGTTCATGCAGGTAGTACATTTTCGTGCATTCCCTACTTTCATGTGTCATTCCGCCTCCCCTCTCCTGCCACTCATTCCAGTTATCCAGTGTGCCAACACCTGTTCCGACTGCATATCCCTGACCCTCCTTCCCCACCAGGGTCTCAGAGGCCTGTGTGAGTTTGACCTTGCAGGCACCCGGGCCACGGTGGGGGTGGTTGTTTTGTGCCACTCCTGCGCCTGTACACGGGACCTGTGACAGTACACATCCATTCATGGTGCATCATTCTATGTTATGTACCACACATGGTTCACATCCTGTTGTGACATTGTTTTACTGTGCTACCTTGGTTGTTACATCATTGTGGTAGTACTTGGCCTTTGTGAGGTACTGCTACGTCAAGTCATCTACTGGAGGGTGTTCTGGTTCGTTTTTCTGGCTTGGATTTTGTGATTTTTCAAATGAGGGTGGACTCTGAGGGTGCAGGCACCTTTTTACACACAAGGTGGGAGATGGTGATGAAGGGGAAGGGTGATCCTGTGGCCAGGTGAAATTGAGGGTTGAAGGCTCCATGACCTAGGTGCAGTTGTTCAGTGGGTCATGGTCATTTGTGAGGGGGGGGGGGGTGTTTTGTTGTTGATAGTTGCCTTGCCCTGCAGTGTGATGGGAACCCTGACATTGTAATTGTGGTATCCTATGTACATGTTGTGTTCTGCTGATCAATGCCTGTTCATGTGTTGTGTTTTACCTTTCAGGTGTGAGGGGATAGTTGTGGTTTGACATGCTGGGGTGTACACATGGTGAATGTTCACATGTGATGTGTAGAGGACACTGATGGTCACATGATTGCACATGCATATGTTGAGTGCATGTCCTTACTGACCCACACACTTGCACTATGATACACTACATGTACAACCACCCTTGGATATCCACGTGTACACTCTGTTTGCCTTCTGGTGCCCACTGTGTCCCTGCAGCACATGTTCTGTGACCAATTATGGATCCTGTACATGCCTAATTTGCTTTTTGATGTGGTTTGTAGCTTAGATGTGATGCTCAGGGTGTGCATCACACACAATAGCTGTTCACTATGCTGTGTGCTGAGCAGTGTGTTGCAGGAGTTGGACACAGCACACAGAAGCTGCAGTGTTGATTTTGCAATGCACAATGTGCATGTAGACAGGCATTCATTGTTATGTTACGTCTACAACTTTTGTAATGCATTTGGGAATGATTTATTTTGGGTGGGAGGTTGTTGGTCAGTCATTTCATCTGATTCCATGTCAGGCATCATTGTCTGATGCCACTGTACATTTTTGACATGGCAATGTGTACCTTATTGGTACTGTGTTGGTGTATGGCTATTGCTTGCCATGTCATGTTGTGGTTTGGGAGGGTTTGAGTGACATAACAGTGATCATCATGGCCTGTTTTGCAGGTGTGTGTGATTCACACCTTGCATGTCAGGGTCATCCGCTTCTCAAAGCAACTAGCTGGGGGTAGATCTCTCTCCGCGGCAGAGGCCTCCCTCTGGAACAGCCTTCCTGCCTCACTGGAACTTGAGGAGAACCACCTCCGGTTCCGGAAGCACCTCAAGACCTTCCTCTTTGCTTCTGCTTTCTCTCTCCCTCTCCCTTGCTAAATTCTTCACTGGAACTGCACTGGATCTGCAACTGGGCCACTCTCACCGACCTCGGTCCCTGGCCCAGCCACTCTCCACTTGCACTGCCTCCCTGGCAACCCCTGCACTGCGTGACTGTCTCTCTATCCCTACAGCCCCCCCTTCACAGCACTTTTCTGCACTTACCTTTGCAGTTGCCACCAGCTGGCCTATTTATTTGTTTTTTAGTCTACTTACCCTGTACTGCACTCCCCCCCTCCCCTTCCCCTTGCACTTTTCCCTTCCCCCTACCCCTGCACTTGCGCAATCTAAATGACACCTGGCCTAGCAGTATCATTGTCTGTCTTCCCTTGTTCCCCCCTCCCTGCCTCGTCGCACATTGAAACACTTGTGTATTGGCACGTTACAAATGCCATATCATGTCATATGTATTATGTGTGCCTTTTGGTCACACAGGATAGCTTGTGTTTAAGTAGCTAGGGATGCAGACAATGTGGCACTTCCATGGCAACTATCTCAGGGTGGTAGGGTGTGACAGTTGACTGTCTCTTTGTCATCATCGATTGTCACCTGGTATGTGCCAGGCCTGTGTGCACTCCGCAGGGGTGGGAGTTTAGGTGAAAAATGTGGCCACAAGCTTGGTCCGGGCTTCCTCGCCACGTGCCCTGTCCCCTCCCATGGGCAGCGCCTGTGCCTGTGGTTGGGGATGTGAGGGCACCACCATGTCCACCTGTACACCCTGCTGTGTTGCAACATTGTGCAGGACACATGCTGCCACAATGATCCTGCACACTACTGGGGGTGCATAGAGTAGCTGCCCGCCAGAGCGGTCAGGGGAGCGGAAACGTGACTTGAGCACTCCGAATGTGCGCTCCACTATGGCCCTGATTGCAATATGGGCGGCGTTGTATCTTACCTGGGGTGGTGTGGTGGGGTTCCGGATTGGCGTCATCATCTGGTTGCTCAGAGGGTAGGCACTGTCCCCTGGGGAGGTGTAAATGGTTGTGATTATTGGGGTTTGTGTATTTGTGTTGAGCCAGGTGTCGCCATGCTGCCCAGCTTCCAGGGCCCGGCTCAGGGAGGACATTCTGTATATGAAACTGTCATGGGTGGAGCCAGGGTAGTTTGCATAGACAGAGGTGATGATTCCCTTTGCATTGCATACCACCTGTACATTGATGGAATGCCAGTGCTTGCGGTTTCGGTAGATGTGCTCAGTGGCCCTAGGTGGACGTAGGGCCACATGGGTGCAATCTATGGCACCAAGCACTTTGGGGAAGTGTGCCACCCGGAAAAAATCCAGGACAACGGCCTGCCTTTCTGCGGGTGTTTTGGGCATGTATATGTGCCTGCGGACTGAGGGGCGCTCTGTCATGATTGCCAGTACCTGGTGTAGGCAGCGTGACTGCGTGGCCTGTGAGACCCCCCCACTATGGCAGTAGTCCGCTGAAATGACCCAGTGGCCAAGAAATGCAGGACATTGAGCACCTTCTCCAAGGGGCTCAATGCTTGTGAGCAAAGGGTGGGGGATGTAAGGTCATCTTCCCACTCCCTGACCAGGTCTAGGATGATATGGGGTGGAAACCTATACCTGCCGTAGACCTGGTCATCAGGCATCCCAAAAAGGCTTGTCCGTGGTGTGAAAATGCATGCCCTGGCTATTCTCCACCTCCTGCGGTGTCCCACGATCAGTGCTGCGACAAATGGGGCATTCATCGTAGCTGTATATACGTGTTTGTTGTTTGCGCGCACTTTTATACTGTGCGCGGGGACTCTTCTGCCTGCCTTCGTGTGTCGGACGCGTTGACGCCTGTGTGCGTCTTTTGCCGTGCGCAGGTTTCCCGTATTCGAATCCATGAATACGAGTTGTTCGCGTGCGTGTGAGCGTTCCGTGTAGTTCCCTGCAGTACTTCCCCAGTTCCGCCTTCTTTTTCACGGGTTATTCCCCATTCCGTGTGTTACGCCCACTGTTCCGCCCACTTTGGTTGTGTGCGCCGCGCTATGTGCGCTTTTGCAGTGCGCGTAGCGCACGCCGTGTGTGCCCGCGTGCGCCATGGCAGGATTTGGCGCACGGACAGCGGGAAACACGCACAGCGTCTTCCTTGAATCGCACGCATGCGCGTGTGCTGGGTTTCTCACGCTTGCGCCACCTTGCGTCTGCTTGCGCTGGGATTTTCGGCACACGTTTGCTCCATGAATCGACCCCTAAATAGTTTAGAAAACACAGCTGGGTTGGAAAAAGTATTGAAATTATCATTCAATTGTAGAGTAATGTTTAAACGTAAATTTGATGTAGAGCAAGGGCTAGTTAATGGAGTACTGGGCACAGTTGTTGGCTTTCAATCATACCCACGTGATAGCAGCATTCAATTTGTAAATATTCGCTTTGATAAAGTTTCAGAAGTGAAAAGGATAGGGCGCTCAATGGCTCGATTTCTTCTCTTTAAAGACATGTATGTACGTAGAGAGCAATATTCTCTAACTCTTGCATATGCAGTTACCATTCATAAATCCCAATGTCTTACCCTAGAGAAAGCATTGATAGATATAGGAAAGACAGTGTTTAAGGAAGGCATGAGCTACGTAGCATTATCACGCTTACGTACACTTGACGGTCTATTGCTAATGAACTTTGATTCAAGTAAAGTTAAAGCTGATATTCCTTGCATTCTAGAATACAATAGATTGTGTTCACTGTACGCCCCTCATCTGAAACAATACCCTGTTCCAGATAAAGTGAAACGCGGTAAAAGAAAAGTAAATGAAACAGAAATGCAACAGAGTGCAACAGGAAATCCCGCAAAAAAAGAAGAACCTATTAGGGAATGTAAACCAGGCACGTTGGCAAAGAAGCAACAGAAAAACCGAAAAATGCACTCAGATACAGAACTTGCTGGCCCATTCAAATTTACAAATGAAAGTGGGGTAAATTGCTATGCAAATGTAGCAATGAATATTCTATTTCAATTGCCACCAATTGCTAACAATATTTACCTGCACAGAACAGACCAATTGTGTTTGCAAATGTTAGTGCTGCATAGAAATGCAACAAGCAATCCTGACAACACATACAGTGATCATGGAGTAAGGCAACAATTGGACGACTGTGCTGGAATGGTAAGATTCACTATGAATTCACAAGAAGATCCATAAGAATTTCTAATGTACATACTATTAGTATTAGTATTGGAAAACAAAAGCATACCTGTAAATGAAATCTTCCAAATTTCATACATGTGGAAACATACATGCACTCTCTGTAACAAAGTGATACAGGAAGAAATCCCAAATGAGCGATTTGTGTATATTTCCATACCAAATTGTGAGAGCATTCCATTTCAGCAACTTGTACAAAATGCAAACCATGGCAGATTATGTAGAATCTGCAATTCAGACAATTGCTCTACCTTACTGATACAATCACATAGTGCCTACATAATACTTATGCTTCTACGTTACAATGCAAATGGCACCAAAAACAACTGCAAACTAACTGGATTTACACACGGTCAAGTGTCACTTGGAAAGAAAACCTCTACAACAGTAGGAATAATCTACCATGCACGAGCTACAACCAATGCAGGTCACTACACTGCCTACATTAAAAAGAACTCTGGATGGTTTGAATGTAATGATAGCACCATTACTCTAAAGCAGAGGTTGCCAGCTAACCTATCAAATGCGTATTTAATGTTCTTGAAGCCAAAATTTACGAAATAATGTGCACTTCAAAACTGTGAACAAAGTATGTGAAAGACTACAAACAGTTAGAATACACCCACAGGTATCTAACTACCCAACAGGATGGAAGAATGACACAAATAAATGATTATCACAGATCGTTGGAAACAAATGCACAGGCAGAATATGCCTATACGTATCTAACTGTTGTTCAAAATCGGCAGGACGGCAACAAAGAAAACATTAATGAGAAAGATAAAGGAAACAGGATGTAACAACAACACAAATGAATGAGTATCCAAAATCTGTAGGAACAAATGCACAGTTAGAATACGCCTACAGGTATCTAAGTGTTGTTACAAATGGGCAGGAAGGCAGCAAACATAACATTGATCAGAAAAATTAAGAAAACACTGAAAGGAAAAAATGAAGTACTTAGTTGCATAGGAAATGAAGTTTTTTTTTTATCCGACAAGGATTTATTTTTTTCCCCAGACCCAAGGAATAGAAAAGCAAATACAGAAACTGAGGCAATGCACAGTACACTTGTTTGTTAACTAAATATGAGGGTCTAAAAAAAAAAGTTAGTCTATTATGCAATGTGGTAAATGTGGAAAAACTGCAAACATTAATACACCTTTTTCTTTCATCACAGAAATGGAAAAAGTGATACTTCCGCCAAGTACGATAACCAATTTTAAAAAAGTTTATGGATTCTGAACAAAGTAAGGAGTAAGTATATTGGCAAGCATTTTCTACACATGGGAATCTACTCGTCTAATCTATGGTAGTAATATTCTGCAGTGCCTGTAGGCTAACCTTTCATCTGCAGTGAGTAACCTACCACATATGCCTTACAACCAAGTTTCAAGGAGTACAGTTCCTATCCAAAACCATCGCTGCATATGTAAAATATGGTCCTTGTAAATTAGCTGCTTATAAATTTACTTTTCGGACCATCGTCTGCAGCCATGAAGTGAAGAAACAAGGGCATCAACACAACAACCACAATCCACCACACCCATATTAACTTGTAACTCCACTGCTTATGACGTCAGTCTTGCGTGCATGGGCTTTAGCCATGCACCCAAGACTGCGAGGTCTCCCCACAACCACCTCGGTGATGTGTGGTAGTGGGGTTATTCTATAGGTGTGTTATCCTTCAGTACCTCTGCCCAGAGGCTTCCCTCCTAGGTGTATGTCTGTAGAACTTAGATGGGATGGGTGTGCAGTGTCTTCCAAGTCTAGTACTTACCACTTTGTTCTTGGGTGCATGGCCTTTGGCCATGCACCCAAGACTGCACGCACTCCCCACAACTTGCCAATCAGAATGCAACACTACGGGTGTGTGTGTGGGTGGCACATGTGGCGGTGGTTGTGGCCAGGGCCTACAGTCTTGTAAGTAAGGCCTTCAGCCTTTGGTCGACAGCCATGCATCCAAGACTCTAGGCCCTGGCCACAACCACCGTAGCATGTGCCAGCCATGGCGGCGTACTAATGAATACAATGATAACCATTAGAAAAAATAATGCATTCATGGCATGTTGTCAATTTCAATGTTCCCTAACACCACACGTGTCCTTACAAATCGAACAACTCCCTGTGCAGTGCACGGGCTGAAATACTGGCCTTATTGGACCCCTCATTTTCTGTGCGTACAAGGAGGCCACAGGACATATGTCATAAAGTAGGTATAATTGTACTATTGGGTGCATGGCCTTCGGCCCTGCACCCAAGAGTGCAGAATCTCCCCACAACCACCTCTTTGTTTTTGGGTGCATGGCTTCGGCCATGCACCCAACACTGCACGCACTCCCCACAACTTTGCAATGAAAATGAAACACAAGGGGTGTATGCATGGTCGCCACATGCAGCGGTGGTTGTGGCCAGGGCCTACAGTCTTGGGAGTAAGGCCTTTGGCAGACGGCCATGCATCCAAGACTCTAGACCCTGGCCACAACCACTGTAGCATGTGCCAACCATGGCAGCATACTAATGAATATAATAATAGCCTTTGGAAACAGTAATGTACGTGTCCTTAAAAATCTAACAACTCCCCCGTGCACTGCACAGGCTGAAATACTGGCCTTATTGGACCCCTCCTTTTCTGTGCGTACAAGGAGGCCACAGTGCTAAACAAGGAAAAGCCAGCGGATAGAGAAATAAGTTCACTTCGAAAAAAACATAGTTCCAACAGAACCATGAAAGCAGTAACCCACAGTCAACCCCACAGGTCACCTCATACAGACCACAAAAAAACTTTGACGAAATACATTTTTATTATTTTAGTCGAATTTTATTTAAGAGATTATTAAATAGTTTACAATACACACAGGAATTAACATACAAAGATATAAAGTGCAATATGTGTTAAAAATGTGCTGGTCACAAAGAGAGGCTGCAGAACATTAATTAAATGCCAGTAAACAATTCAGGGAAAGAATGGCAATAGTCCCTCAAATAGATGTTCAGTTGCCAAGACAATAAACTCCATCGGGGGAAGAAACAGTCTCACCAGCAAGAGGAGCCAAGTCAACTGGACACTGATAAATGTAACAGTTTGATTCAATTAATGAGTTGGTTGGATGATTAAATCAACCTATCACATAGGCTAAGAAAAGAAAGGGAACAAAAGTTTGATCCCAAATAAATCAGTCCAATGGTATATTAGCACTGCAAAACCTCACGATCTTAAAACCATACACTAAAAAATCTAACATAGGATGCTAAACGTCAACTACTAGAGTGGCATGCCGATATTCACATAAATACATATACATAATGTAGTAAGCATGACACAGAGAGGAGTAGTTTAGATGGAAAAAACATCTAACTGAATTACAGATGATGTCCATCTTCGTCAGGACATGGCCTCCCCATGCGCGTGTTCTCGAGGATTCGTCTGTGATTTGTTTTAGATGATGAATACACAGATTAACGAATGTTAAAAACAACCTTTAAATTAAAGGTCATATCACATAGATAGTAATTCTACCTAAAATAAAGAGGGAGAAGAGAAAACAAACATATAAACAATGCAAGTGGTCTGTACACAAAAAATAAGGTGATCTGGGGGTTAAACCAGAGAAACCATTCCCACATTCATGGAATCAACCATGTCAAGTGACTAAAGAGGAGAACATGTAATTACTATAATCTCAACCACTGAAGAGGCAATGGCTCAAGAAGCCTGTCTAAGAAGTCCAGGATACCGCAGTCCGACCATGCCAATAATGGATCACAAATGCATTAGATCTAAAATTTAGAGGTAATAATTTTACAAAATTGCTGAAAGCTAAAAAATGACCACAAATGGGTCATAAAGTTTATATGAATTCAGAAGACTAGTGAAGAGATAGGAGAACCCAAAGTTCAAGTGCAAGGTAGGCTCGAAAAAGACTCAATCATAACAGATAATCAATCGGAAAAAGAAATAATAAAAAGAATAACACGAATCCCGAAAAGTGCTATATTGTAGCATAGAAGTCAAAAGCAGACCAAACACCACTGAAAGCAGCCGAAAAGTTGTGTGTGTGCTTGCACTTGGCAGAAGATGAAATTGATTAAGTCAGTGGTGCTCACCTGAAAAATAGTTGGAATGGAATTGAGCCATATTTAACCAAAATACAGCGCAAAGGGCTGTCCTTAGTTGGAAGTATAACCTTGTGTTCAAAGAAGGTTCTGAATCTCCGTAGATTCCCAAAATGGCAGTCTACAAGGCATCAATCAGTCCAGGCCGTTGTCTAGATTGAAAAATAAAATAAAGCACAATACATGAATGGAATGTCCAAAGTGGACAAACATTCTGCAAATAAATGGGTAACGTTGATCTACGCACGAAATAAAATGCTTAAAGTAAAGTAAAATGAAAAAACAACAGAAGCTCTAAAGCAACGCGAGTGCGTCCACAAGGACGGCGCGTGTCATTTCGCAATGAATTGTGAGCCGGGTGAACATTAAGCCGCACACGAGACAAACTTGTGTATTCCCCAATTAAGGGTAAACTCTCTAGCAGTGCTTAAAGCAGCATAATATTAGCATGTGCCAACCATGGCAGCGTACTAATGAATATAATAATACCCATTGGAAACAGTAATGTACGTGTCCTTACAAATCTAACAACTCCCCCGTGCACTGCACAGGCTAAAATACTGGCCTTATTGGACCCCTCCTTTTCTGTGCGTACAAGGAGGCCACAGAACATACGTCATAAAGTAGGTATAAGTGTATTATTGGGTGCATGGCCTTCGGCCCTGCACCCAAGAGTGCAGGATCTCCCCATAACCACCTCTTTGTATTTGGGTGCATGGCCTTTGGCCATGCACCCAACACTGCACGCACTCCCCACAACTTGGCAATGAAAATTCAACACAAGGGATGTATGCATGGGTGCCACATGCAGCAGTGGTTATGGCCAGGGCCTAGAGTCTTGGAAGTAAGGCCTTCGGCTGATGGCCATGCATCCAAGACTCTAGGCCCTGGCCACAACCACCATAGCATGTGCCAATCATGGCACCGTACTAATGAATATAATAATAGCCATTGGAAACAGTAATGTATTCACAGCATGTTGGCAATTTCAATGTTCGCTAACACCACGTGTCCTTACAAATGTAACAACTCCCCCATGCAGTGCACGGGCTCAAATACTGGACTTATTGGACCCCTCCTTTTCTGTGCGTACAAGGAGGCCATAGAACATACGTCATTAAGTAGGTATAAGTGTACTGTGCATACGAGATGTCCATGCACATTACATCATGACGACCGACCCCCAGAACAAGTGCATTAATCACCCATGTTAAGACTGTAGCCCTTGGCCACTACCACCATAGCATTTGCCACCCATGGCGGCGTACTAATGAATATAATAATAGCCATTGGGAAAAATAATGCATTCACGGCATGTTGTCAATTTCAATGTTGCCCGCCTATACCCGTGTGCTTTCAAGAGTTACAAATTTCCTGTCCACTACATGGACTGAAGTGATAAATTTCCTGCCCACTACAAGGACTGAAGTGCTATCGTTATTATCCCCCACATTTACTGTACGAACAAGGTGTCCATAGAAATTACATCATGACGGCCGAAGAACAAATGCATAGATCACCCATTTCTTACTGTGTGAACCTTTCCCAATGCTCTGTGATACAGAAAAATAGGGTAATGAAAAAAGCATGTGTACGCTGGTTGTTGCTTTCCACGGATCCAAGATGTCGGGCGCATCCAAACCATCTGACGCAGAACACATCTCGCAGCAGCCAATGGGCAGAGACGTCGCGTGTACGCGGTCATGACGGCAGCCCCTTAGTCAATCGGTTTCTTGTTCGTCGACCGAACAGGGAAGTGTGACCGCGGAGCGAACATAGATATCACTAATTATTTCAGACCTACTTTTTCATAATTATAAATAAACGTACTGCACGTATGGTGACAAAATTTACAAAAGCATGCTTTCTGGACCAAGCCCCTGAACCTGACGCAGATTTCGTCAAAATCCGTTCAGAGGTTTCACATGTAGCTGTGCGCAAAGTTTTTCCACAATTCAGTCTATGGGAAAAAAGACGTTTTGGGACCCCCCCTATAACTCCGCTCCCCCTGAACAAATTCTCAGCAAACTTTACAAAATAATTCAGAGTGGCCCATATACTTTTTTCGCAAAGTTTGGTGAGGATTTGTCCAGGGGGAGCGGAGTTATAAATCGCCCAAAAAGTGCTCTTCCTACGGAAGTAGCAACTTAACCATAACTACATGGCCACGTAGTGGCCATGTAATGTATTTATATATATATATAAAAACTTGACATTTATTTTGTTTTTAAATTGATATTTTCAGCTATATTGACACTAGTTTGCCTACTGAAGACCCTCATATGCTGCCAATCTGCTGTTTTATTTATTTATTTAAGGGCTGCACAGGGCATAGGTAATTTGCCTTTACTGTAGGTGCCATAACCTGTTCGATTTCAGGTTCTGCCTGAGTTCTAATGCAAGGTTAACCCCTTGTGTACTGCTGGTTACCACACCCTGCTGGGGTGAGCAGTTTGAGGTACACTTGCTCAGTGTATTCCTCCCTTAAACTTGGCAGTTGGTTGCGCTGAAGCAAGATGGCCGCTTAAGCGTTACGCTCAGGACTGGCAGAGCAATCGATCCTTATCTCCACTGCCCAACGCTGCATATAACCCTGCAGGGCTACCTACGATCCTTTGGGAGCCTTCCTACTGCGAGCGTGTGAAGTTTGGAGCCTCTACGCGCCCTGGGGTCAGGACTACGCCTCTTTCCCCTGACTGCGGCTGTGGCCTCCTGCTCTCCCCGCCCCCCGGCTCCGGCGGCGCCGGCTCGCCCGCCCACCTGAGGCCGCGGTGCTGCGGGCCGCCGTGGGGGAGGGGCGCCGGCCCCGTGGGGCGCACCGGACCATCGTGGCTGGCTGGGCTGCTCCCCACTTATTTCACGACCCGACTCGGGACGTCGGCGGCTGCCGGCCCCTCCACATCGCCCGGCGGCCCCCGGCTCCGGCTGGTTCCGCGCCCCTGCGCCGTGTCCTGTGGCGCTCCAGCGACGGACCCGGCTCCCGCTTACCCTCCCCCCCACCGCACACACGGACAACAGCATCGGAGTGCAGCGAGGTAAGGGGCGTGAGGGGGGAGGGTGTACCTGGCTCCTGCGGCCCCTGCGGTCGCCCTCCCGCAGACAGAGGCCCACTCCCTCTTCTGTCTCGGGTGTGGTCTCCCTGCTGATCCGGCGTACACGGGCTGGCGCTGCCGCCGCTGCCGCCGGGCTCGGTGGGGGGCTGCCCCCCACCTGCCTGGCTCCCGCTTACCCGCACAACATCATTGCTCCCACCTGATGCCGGTTGGGGGGACCTGAACACCAAGACCCACCGGACCACGATGTGAATTTAGGTCCCCCACTGCAACATACCCTGCTGTTGTCCGCATCCCAGTACTGCTGGGGCCTGTCACTACGCACCTTCTGGTTTGCACTAACGCGCCCATGGGCTCAACTGGAGGACCGCGCCTACCGTTGTGACATTCATCGCCTGGTTATGCTTGGCCTTACACGGGCGGCCCACCAGTCCCCCTCCTGCTGACCATCCCTTGCCACCCACTTCAGCGACGCCTGCTCATCAGCCCCTAAGGGGCCACAGCCTCATTAACTCCTCACTACTCGGGCTATCGGTGGGCCCAACAGTTGCCCCACGCCTGCACTGACCATGCACATGCATCGGACCTTACGATCTGGGGAGCGGGCCCTGCGCTAATATCAATCTTTCACATCTCCCCTGGCTGCCGCAACATCTTACACTCATTGATCCACGGCCTCTGGTCGCTTCCTGGTCCTAACCATATCTTATACACTGTGTTACGAGGTGCGGGGTCCGTGCCCCCCCGCCTTCTCCTCGACCTCCGATACTGCCAGGATGACCAAGGGGGGCACGAGGAAACAGAGCTCCATCAACATGTTCGCGAAGGCTGCGGTGAGATCGCCAGAGGAGGCTGCCGAGCAGGCCCCTGCTGCCTCGTCCGACGCAGCCCCGGAATCCCAAAATATGATGGACTTTATTCGGGAGGGCTTCACTGCACTTCATTCAAAATTAGACTACATGAACGGCACTATATCCTCTATTAAGGCCCACATTGAGAGGACTGATAGCCGGGTGTCGGAGGTTTAGACGCGGGTCGGCTCTGCTGAGGATGCGCTGGGTGCCCTGCGTTCTGAGGTCGTCGCCCTCTCCAACCGAGTCCTCGAGGTGGAGAAGAAAAACGAGGACTTGGAATCCCGCTCGAGGCGCAACAATCTCCGCATCATCGGGGTTCCCGAGGATGAAGTCCACGAGCCAATGGAAGACTTTGTTCAGCGCACACTGCTGTCGCTCCTCGACTAGCCCGAGCTTTCCCCACACTTCGCAATTGAGCGGGCACACCGCGCTCTGGCGGCTAAACCCAGGCCCGGCGCTCCACCTCGGCCCATCATAGCTCGTGTGCTGAACTCCCGTGACCGTGACGCCCTCCTCAGGGCCGCAAGGCTCAAAGGTGAGCTACTACTGGGCGGCGCAAGGATTCACCTTTACCCAGACATTTCAACAGCCGTCCGACGGGAACGCAAGACTTTACACGCGATGAAACGTAGGCTGCGAGACCACTCAATCAAATATGCTATGCTCTATCCTGCCAAGCTCCGCATAAACACGCTAACCAGGTGTTCTTCTTTACGATTCCAGAGGAGGCCTCCAAGTTCATTGACGAACATTTTCCTGGCTGAACCCTCTCCTCTGACCACGGTTCTGCAGTTACCCTAGGTTCCCGGCGGGGAGTGGCCGGGCCCTACTGCCTTCCCGCATCGGGGCCACGCTGATCCTCTATCCCGTAATCTGCTTGTTCTGTTCAACTTACATAGTCCTACCGGATCACCATGTACAAGTACTTTGCCCAAGCTACATGCGACTTATATTGTGGGCATCTTTTGTTCTACTGGATCTGCTGCAGCCCGGAGCGACGCGGCCAGTCAGGCCTACAGGCCCCCAGGCGCTGATGCCTTTGGTTTGGTTTTGGCTGAGGGGGTTGGGATTGTCATTCCTCTGTTTGGGGGGGGATGTGGGTGGGGGTGGGACACGTTTGGGGTTTTGTTATTAATAAGTTGGTGCTGGCAGCGAAGGCGGACTGTGTGGTGGTACTCAGGAACTGTTGCCGCAGGGCCGCAAATCTGACCCTTTGGTCATTGACATTTTCTTTGTCTCAAACGTCACCACATCTGTGATTGAGAGTGCCCTGGCCTTTATGAGCTGGAACGTACGGGGGTTGGGTAATTATAAAAAGATGAGGCAGCTCCAGTTGCAGGCCGAGCGCCATGGATCCAAGATTCTCTTTTTACAAGAGACTTATGCCCGCTCCGAACAGTGCATGCGCTTCGCCAAGACCTGGGGCCCCCATAGGTTTTTCACTGACTTCTCCACTCAAAGCCGTGGGGTCATGACTCTCATCCATAAGAGTCTCCAGTTCACCCTCATTTCCTCGTTAATTGACCCCCAAGGCAGATATGTACTGCTCCATGCCATGCTTCACCACAAGGAAGTGGTTCTGCTGAACATCTATGGCCCTAACCTAGATGACCCGGATTTTTATGTGCAGGTCACCTCCCTCCTCGATGGCTTCCCCCTTGTTCCTATCCTCTGGGGGGGGTGACTTCAACACGATCTTTGATGTAGCTCTCGATAGATCTGGCTCCAAGCCCCGTCACCTCTCCAGGGCAGCTTACGCTGCACTGTCATCCCTACCCCGTCTGGCCATGGTGGATGCATGGAGGTTCTTCTAGCCGGATTCTCGCATCCACTCTTTCTACTCCTCTGTCCACGATTCCTATTCCCGCATTGACAGATGGGTGATCTCCAACGAATTGGTTAAGAATGTAATACAGTTAATGATCCTTCCCAGAACCCTGTCTGACCATTCTCCAGTCACTGTCACCGTCGGCTGGGGTCCTGATCCCGGCCGGACTCGCAACTGGAGATTGAAACCCCTCTCCTTACTGGACCCGGAGTTCTGTTCCGAGCTCGAGCTGTCGATTGAGGAGTTCTTCGAGACTAACACGGGCTCAGTAACGTCTCAGGCCACCCTATGGGAGTCCTTTAAGGTTTATATTAGAGGGATTGCGTTGTCCAAGGAGAATGGGGTCCTTAAGTCGATCCGGAGAGATCTTGCCACTAGTGAATCCAGACTATCAACCTAGAAGCTACATGCTCACTTCACTCTACCCCGGGCAACCTGGCTGACATCGGGATGGAATTGGACAAGTTCCGTTCCCTTGCGGACCGTGAACAAAGGTTCTTGGATAGTCCGGGCACGGCGAGGAGATATGGGGAGGGTGAGCGCCCCGGTCGATTTCTGGCTCGATTGATCCGTAGTGAGACGGGGTCCCCACACATACCTGGTATTGAGAGGCCTGACGGCTCCATGGCTGTCTCTTCGCAAGACGTCAACAGGGAAATGTCCACATTCTACGAAACCCTATACTCTAACTCTGATGAGGTGTCGGTAGCGGAGATTGACTCCTTCCTCGATGCCCTTCCTCTGTCAACCCTGTCTCCGGAGACCACGGGTTCCCTTGACTCCCCACTCACACTGGAGGAGCTGTCGGACGCTATTGACTCCTTATCCTCGGGACGTGCCCCTGGCTCGGACGGTATCCCAGTCGAATTTTACAAACATTTCAAGTCACAGTTGCTCCCTCACTTACTGGCTCTTTGGGAGGAGTCTGTGGAGGTCAGTGTATTCCCCCCTTCACTCCGTGAGGCTACAATCACAGTACTACTTAAATCTGGTAAACCCCCTTCGCAATGCGGCTCATATCGCCCGCTCTCACTTATAAATTGTGATGCAAAAATATACGCCAAGGCTCTGGCTCTCCGGTTAGCTCCCTTCCTGCCATCTATCATCCATCCGGACCAGGCGGGTTTCATCCCAGGTCGCTCTACCTCCCTGAACCTGAGGCGTCTATTTAACATCATTAACAGAATCAGCCCCGAGACGCACACAGTGGCTGTCACCCTTGACATGCAAAAGGCGTTTGACTCGGTTTCGTGGAGGTATCTGTGGCGGGTCCTCGAGGGTTGCAAATTCGGCCCCTCCTTTTTCTCCTGGGTCAGATTGCTTTATTCTACTCCTGTTGCCAGGGTCCGCACCGACGACCGTTGCTCCCCCCTCTTTGAGATCGCCAGGGGGACGAGACAGGGGTGCCCCTTCTCTCCCTTGATCTTCGCTATAGCAATTGAGCCTTTCGCCGACATGCTCCGCCAATTCCACGCTCATAGAGGCCTCCGCTCTGCGGGACAGACGGACATAGTGTCCCTATATGCGGATGACGCGTTGTTGTTTGTGCGCTCTCCCTCCATCAACTTACCCCCAATAATGGAGGACATCATTCAGTTTGGTCGAATTTCGGGCCTTAAAGTGAATTGCTCGAAAGCCACTCTTTTCCCACTCACGGAATGCACTCTCCCTCCCCGTGACACCCTTGGTTTCACATGGGTTCAATCCACATTTACCTACTTGGGGATAGTGGTAACGCGCCAGCGGTTGCTGACCTTCCAGGAAAACTATCAGAAGTATCTCACACACTTGACGGCTAAAATCCGGGTCTGGGACAAACGTCCGATTTCCCTGGCAGGCAGGATAGGATTATTGAAGATGGTGGTGTTGCCCCAGTTGCTTTACAGGTTCACTAACGTAACCTTGTGCCAGGGGTGGGTTTCTTTCGTGATTTGACCCGCACTGTGAATTCCTTTCTTTGGCACTCGGGTGCGGTCCGCCTAAAAATCGATACCCTTTCCACTCCCATGTCTAACGGGGGCTTCGGTGCCCCTGACTTTCTTAAATACTGGCTGGTGTCCCAAATCCAATATACTTCTTATTGGTTTAATACAACGGATCCCCCCCCCCGCATGTCCGACTTGAGAAGCTTGCGGTTTGTGACCGGGACATCCGCTCCTTGGTGTTACAACCCGCTCCCTTGGTACTGGACTCACAGAGCCCGATCGCCTGCACATCCATCACAGTAGCGAAAATGTGGAAGCTGACCGGAACTGCTTACGCCTTCCACGGTAACCTCCCTCTTTGGAATTTTCTCCCGGGGGTCCCGCGGGTTCCACCAAGCACCCTTCGTCGCTGGGCGGACGCGGGCTACCAGTTGCTATGAGACGTGTTTGACCAGGGTATATTTGTTGAATGGCCCGATCTCCCCATGTCCTTGAGGAGCGGCCAGAGTGTATGGCTCCAATATACATCCCTCCGTAGGACCCTCAAGCGTAATTACCAAATGTTCCCCGCGTTGCCACCGGACCACCCTGCCATTGAGGAGCTCACCTCCCCCGGGCCCACGAGGGGTAAAATGTCCAGGTTATACACTATGTTACAATCCAGATCTGTCCCAGACTTCGCCAAACTGAAGCGTGCTTGGGAGGCAGACCTTGGGGTTGAAATGCCGGATGAGCGCTGGGCACACCTATGCGAGCGCACACATCAAGTGTCCTTCAACTCCCGGTTTAAACTCATTCAGTTCAAAGTACTACATAGGTTTCACTACACCCCGATCAGACTACATCGCATGTCCAGTGATCACCCTGCCAGTTGCCCCAGATGCGGCCAGGACGATGCCGACTATATCCACATGATTTGGTCCTGCCCCCGCCTCTCACAGTTTTGGGAGGCTGTTTGCTCGACAGTATCCGCTGTGATCGACCATCGCATTGTCCCTTCCCCGGTGTTATGCCTCTTTCACGACCTCCCAGGCCTCTCCCGTGATTCCAAGAAACTAGCTGGCCTCTGCCTGCTTCTCGCGGTGCGCTCCATCCTGCTCTGCTGGCTTCGCCCCTCACCACCCACACACGCCCAATGGCTGAGAGCGGTCACGTGGGCCTCGGAATCTGAGGAAGCCTGGTCCCATATGCAACCCACCCACTCCAGGCCTAGAAATATTTGGCTTGGGTTCCGCTCTTACATGTCCGATCTTGTTGTGACACCGGATGCCTCCCCCCCACCCGCTTCCCCCTACCAGTTTGGTCCTCACCCCTATCATAGTTTTCTGTTGCCCTCTCCATGCTGTGACTGGGTTCATTGTTTGTGCCATCATGTGTAGTAACCTCTGCGCACCTACTTTATGTACACTGTGTTCATACTGTAACTGCCTGACGCTGTTCGCCTGTGTTTTGCTGCCACGCTGAATAATAAAAAGAAGTTTAAAAAAAAAACTTGGCAGTTTTGTTTAGGTGCTGCTTGTGGCAGATGTCATTATCTTCCCTGTAAGGGTGCCGTCACCTACTCGGTGCCAGTCTTTGCCTGTGTTCTTCTGCGAGGTGACCCCTTGTATACTGCTGGTTCCACACCCTGCTAGGGTGAGCAGTTTGAGGTACACTTGCTCAGTGTATTCCTCGCTTAAAGTCGGCAGCTTTGTTTGTGTGTAGCATATGGCATTGGTGATTACCTTAACTGTTTGTGTGCCATAACCTGCTCCGTTTCAGGTTCTGCCTGATTTCTAATGCGAGGTTACCCCCTTGTGTACTGCTGGTTGTTACGCACTGCTCGGGCGAGCAGTTGGAGGTACACTTGCTCAGTGTATTCCTCCCTTAAAGTCGGCAGCTTTTGTTTTGTTTAGGTGCTGCATGTGGCAGTTGTCATTAACTTCCCTGTAGGTGTGCTGTCACCTGCTCGGTGGCAAGCTTTGTCTGTGTTCTTCTGCGAGTTGAACCCCTCGTATACTGCTGGTTCCATACCCTGCTAGGGTGAGCAGTTGAGGTGCACTTGTTCAGTGTACTCTTTTGCTAAACAATATGTTCAAGTGATGCCTGGAACACATTTGCGTTTTCAGAATTGTCAGTAGCCCGGATAGCTCAGTAGGTATCAGCTTCTATAAGGGCCGGGGTTTGGACCCCTGTGAGGGCGTAATTTTATATTATTTTATTTATTTATTAAGTACTTTAAAGAAAAGAGTGTGTGCAGGTAGTTGTAAACAGACCCATGTGGGGGGTTGTACCTTCCTCTCTAGTCATCACTATGGTGTTAACCTTCGTCTTTTAGTTAAAATTCTGTCACCTTTTACCTTAGTTAGTTTCAGGACAACTCAGTCCTTTCCTTAGGTTTTGCTTTCCCCAATAACAATTGCTCCACCCAATACCTGTGCTGATTAAGCTGCAGAATTTTCTCTCGACATGAGGAAGAAAAAATGAGGCGTTATGCCCCTATTGAGGTCTGCAGGGCTTGATGCTTTCTTTAGTGGGTGGCGTGTTTCCCTTACTATTTGTCCCATTATGACATTCATTATACTATTTGGACTATTGGTGGAGAGAAGGTCAGCTCAGGGGTATCTGTTCAGTTTTGTTGCAAGGCAAGTTGGGCAACCATGTTCTAATTGGATGGAGTGTTTGGAAACATTTATTGGTATCAAAGGGACGAGTTGCCAAATAATAACTTTCTGGCGCCTGCCCCATGGTTTTCCTCCCAAGGCTTTGCCTGTTTTCAGCTATCCGTCTAGCAGTAGGTTACAATTTCTACTCTGCTCGAGGAGCACAAGCAGGCATCTGTACCTTCAAGAGAGTTGTTTAGCCTCTTTCTTTATATATATATTTTTTTTCTACAGTGCAGCGAATCGAGTGCTGGCTTTCAGATCTGTGCTGAGCCTACTGATGCAGGTTCCTAATTTTGAAGGGTCTAAATCAGTCTTTCATCCTGCTGACATCGATAAGTGAACACCTCACACCACACACCGTTGGTAGTAGTGATGAGCAACACTAGTATACCTGAGGGTTCATAGCACTATGTAAGTGCTATTTTGCTATGGGCAATGTGCTCAATTTTTTCCTTCCCCTGATCCCCATAGTGGCCAGTCAGCCTCACATGCATACAGAGACTCGGACCTCAGTGTTTGAATGGACAGTGGTCCCAGTATTCTTTCACAATCTTTCATTTACGGGGCATGATAATTATCCCAAAGTCCTTTTCCCCCTCATTCCCATTCCCGCCATCCTTGAGGGAGATGGCATCATAATATTACACCTCTTGGAGTAACACCTGATGGTTTCCGTTTTTCCTTTTACAGTTCTGGCTCATGACCAGTGCAGACTCGCACTGAGCATTTCCCTCCCGTCAGTTTACTTTCCTTTGCGCTACTTCCTGGTATTTCACTAAGTTAAGCGGAGCCCCCTTCCACTGTCAGGGGGTTGGTTAGAAGTGTAAGAGTGTATTTATTTTAAGGGTGTAAAGCGGGGCTTTAGTGTGGTCCTCAGGGTAGCCTTCTTCTGGGTTGCAAGGTGTTTCCTTAGATAAGTGGGGGAGGTTTTCTTCTCCTTTGGGAAGGCACAATATCCCTTGGTGGGATAGAGGGGTCTGGGAGTGCTACTCATCTTCCATCCAAGTTAGTACGACCCTCTATCACAAGGCGTTCCAATGTCTCTACGTTATCTGTCTCAGAAGGTGTCTGTCAGTGCGATCTCCAGAGGGCTGGATATATATTTAGTTATTGACTTGTTTCTCTTAGTCACCTGTATGGCAGGTAGACCTTTTGGGTTTTCACAGGAGATTGTTTTACAATAAGGTGCCAGCACAGGGTGCTGGGGGCTTCAAGGTTCTTCAGATTGGCTAAGGTAGAGGGTAGTCTTCTTCTGGTGAGCAACTTCATTTTAACTGTTTAGTGATCAGTTTTTTGCAGTTTAGAGTCTTTGCTAAGACTATGGGATTTAGTGGTCCTCCTTCGGTTAGTTTATGATCCTCTAGTGGATTTATCAACCATGGAGGAGGGAACAAGGTCCAAGCACCTGACACATCTACAAAGGGGTTCAGATATCACTATAATGGTAACGATTGGATGTAAGATACATGTTTTCTCCTTACCAAGTTCGGTCTCTTAAGGGTCAGGGTTTTGTAAATATCTTCCTTTTGTCAGGGTAGCAGAGTCCTTCTTCAAGAGCTCGGGAGATCTATTGGTCTCCGTCTTGGCGGTTTGGCAGGTTAAACTTTTCAGGTGGGACCCCTCTCTTCCATTCTGCTTCTGCCTCCCTAAGACATACCTTTCTTAGTATACACATATGTCTGGGGACAATTGTGTGTTAAGTCTATTGCTTCAGCTCGGCTCAGGATAGGTTGTCCTATTACAGATTAATAAAATGACCTTTTACTCCCATTTTACCTTTTATGAAGATTTGTCTTTCCCACTTGGTTCCCCAGTGTAGTTATGTGACATGTCCTGTTTCTAATACGATATCTTCCTTTAACGCATGGTTTGGAACCTAAAAAGCTTTCACCCCCTAAGGGGTATTTTTCTTTATCTCCAGGAGAGCTAAGTGTTTATCTTCTTTTGTTTCCTATCTAGGTTCCCAAAGATGGTATGAATTTAAGTGTTTTAAATATTTGATTAGACAACAGGGGAGTTTATTACTCCAATGGGTTTTTTCCTAACCTATTAGCATAGGGAAACTTTGTTCAATGTTTTTCCCCTCTCTTTTTAACCAGTTGGTTGTGGTGGCCTGTAAGGAACGCTGGAATTGGCACATCTTTCAGTTGTTTTTCTTGCAGTGTATTTGGCTATGCCTTATAAGACAGTTATTCGGCCAGCCTAGCTTTGGGCAATACTCTTGCGGTCAGCTGATTGATCAAATGAAAACATTTTAAAACATTTCTTCTCCTATTATTTTATTATATTGTCACTATTGTATTGATCGTGTCGTACTAATGGGATGCAAGGGCTTCAAACTTGCCTAATATGAGCCTCCTGTTTTGTCATAGAATGGCTAATCCCCCACACTAACGTGAGATGGGGATTTGATTCTATTAAAGACAAGGAGGCGAGTATTATCCCACCCACCCATGATATGGCAGTTATGACACGCATATACACAGGTGTTTCAAGAGAGAACATTCTTTGTTTTGTTGTTCTTCCCATCCACCCACCCTTCTTGCTTGTTGTTCTTACAGCTACGAGTTGAGGTTCTGATCAGGAGTGTGGATCACAGTTACAAGATGTGGAGTGCGTGGTACGAAAACTTCGCTGGATTTGTCGTCATCGTTCATCATCTGATCTGTGCAGTGGACGTCTGGTTCAAGACAGCTACAGAAAGAGAAGTTGGGTTTAGAGTAATGGACTTGTATAAGGAAGGGTCCCTGCTCATTGGTCTCCTGCAGGGCATACAACTTTTTTTGTTTGTAAAAGTTTTTTTCTTTGCTGCTGTGGTTTCAGAATAAAGACTGTAATGCATAATACTTGCCTCCTTGTCTTTAATAGAATCTAAACCCCCATCTCATGTTAGTGTGGGGGATTAGCCACTGTAAATCTCGAACAGCAGCTTGAATGGTAGGTGTTATGGGTCATGTTTGCTTTGGGAGATTCAAGAAGATATTGAAACCAGGTGCATGTAGGCACCCAGGGAGCAGGGCTACCTATTAAGATGCAAGTGCAACTCTATGGAAAGGGTTTCTATGCACACGAATGCAGTAGACCTGAAGCAAGCAAATGAATTCATAACAAAAAATGAAACACTTGAATTTGTTAAAACGCATGCAGCAAAGTTTAGGCTTATGTTTTACTTATCCAGCAGTGCTTCTGTAGCAGAGGCGAATGTGGACATTGAGTTGCTTTAGCAAAGGGCGCGCACTCTAGGGGTTACTTTGTGGGAAGGGTTGAAGAATGCGAAAGTGAACTTTTGTATTTCCTGAAATATACAATTGATCATGGCAACCGTACATAAAAGACGGACAGTAAGTGACAATGGTGTATTCACTTTCATGGAAAGATAAAATAGGTTTCAAGCAATGGGATCTTTCAGGCAATGGGATCTTTCCTTGACCGCCACGTAAACTACCCCGAAAAAGCAGTGCAAGTGTGCAAGGAAGCGGAGATGATTTACTTCATAACCACAGGTGAACCACCATGCGTTAACTCAAGTGGTAAAACGATGGATTGCCATTGCGCAATAATTTTCCATTTTTTTAACAAATTGAAAAGCTCACGAGAGGGATGCCGTTGGAACTCGAGTTCCTTGATTACACGCATGTTCCTGTTATTGTAGATGTCCTCAGACACGAGCTAACTGCTGCCTGGAACACCGGGCCTGGAGTTTTAGAATGCTCGGAGCTGGGCCGTGCTATGCGTGACGTCCCTCACTAACTGACATCTTCAGGCACCTGCCTGCTCTGCTGCTGTGAGACTTCGGGTTCCTACGCTGAAATGTACATTGACTTAGTTCGGTCAAGCGTTATCAATTTGGGTGACTTTTCGATGGACCTTCCAGGCGGTTTTGTTTGGAGGGACGGAATACGGAGGAAGCAGGGTCTGTACTGGCTAACGCTGATGGGAGCTAGTGCTAATGATCGACAGTCGGCACAGAGATGGGAAAATGGACATTCCAATTGAGGGAGCAGGCGTGAAAAGTAGGTGTAAATAAGAATTGTAATATACTTTTGATATTAAACTACTTCAGGGATCTGCAAACTTTAACTCTTTAGATATTTCTGGACTACAACTCCCATGATGCCTCACATTGACTGTGCTGGCTAGGGCTGATGGGAGATTAGTCAAAAACGTCTTGGGAGCTATATCTTGCAGACCTCTAAACCACATCTAACATAGCTCTCAACCATGATGTGTGTAGCAAAGGCCGGTGAAAACACCCGATTTTGTTTTTGGCGGGTGCGAGCCCATTGAAATGAATAGGCGTGCAGGCGGCTTGACGGGTGAGTCGGCGCTTTACAAGGAGGGTGACACCCGCCAATAGCGTGTGAGTTGAGAGCTATGCATCTAATTACAATTTGGGGGGAAAAAGTGGACAGGTTACTCTGTGCATCTCTCTGATCAATGTGTTCTGCCTGCTTCACGTGTGCACTGTGTGGAAAATGCAAACCATTCTTGCAAAGACATTGTCATTTGAAAATTTGACTTGGGAGTTTTGGGTAATGCTAAAATTGCTGCGAGAGTCCACTTGGAGAGAATTGTACACGACAAAATCACTGTATTTTGCCTGAAAATGTGCCCTGTTACGTTTTATGTTGATGTTCTGAATGTTGGTACTAGCTTCTAAGGTTTAAAATGCAAAGTTGCCAATGTTAAAATGTGTTAATTCATGACCGTTTTTGCAGCCTTCGGCTGTGGTTGTGTTGGAATCCAGAATCCGTTTTGATAAAGTTGGTGTTAGATGTATTATTGGTGGTACTGCTTAACTGTGTTCTTTGGTTGGTGTTCATAGTATTTAATCTTAGCTGTTGCATGTGTACACCTGTGATTCAATCAGAGGAGGGTGTGTGGGGTGGAGGTCGATTAGAGTATGTAAAAGTGTAAAATCAAGCTCTTACCGCACATATGAACTATTCATGAATCAAAGCGTACTGTGGATTGTGCTGACTGTATGTTGCTGTGTGTGATGCTGGAAATGCATCGGAGGGACAGTGCCTCTGTATCCTTGTCCTTTATTGCTTTCTCATTTGTGCTGACTTGTTTTACGCGCAGGAGTTCATGAGGGACTCTCTTCCTCATTTTGTGTTTGGTGAACAGACCCTTGGGTTACCATTATGGCACCCATGGGTGGGAGTACAACCCTATACTCCCTAGTGTATGTGTTTGGGCACCTGTGTGTGGCCCACAGAGCAGGGTATGGGGTGGTAACAGCTCCATGCTGAATTTGACAGGTGCTCTGAGTATCCTCCATTTTGGGATACCCAGGCCCTGCCACTGGAATCAGTTGATTCCTGATATGCAATAAGATGGCCCCTGTGGCCTCTTGCTTTTTATTGCCTGTTACCCTGTTTTTCCCAAAGTCCTGGCAAGTCCTGACTCTGTCCCTTATATGGTACATACCTTCAGCTATCCCTCTGCAAATACCTCCCATCTCGAGCACTCCGCTCCTCTATCTCTAACTCCCTCAGGGTCAGTTGTTTCTCAAAGAAACGAGCAGAGGTAGATCTCTGTCTTCGGTTGGGGCCTCCCTCTGGAACAGCCTCCCTGCCACTCTAAAATTTGAGGAGAACCATCTCCGGTTCCATTTCCGGAAGCACCTCAAAACCTTCCTCTTTGCTTCTGCCTTCTCCTCTCCTCTCCCCTGTTGATTCTACTCTCCCTTGGCCCCATACACCTGGCCACCCTCTGTCCTCCGGGCCCAGGTACCTCCATCTGCACTGGGGTCTGTATCTGTACCCATACAGCCCTCCTCTTTTCTTCCTGCACTTTCAGACCTACCCGGCCTGCTGCCATAAACCCAGCACTTGACACTTGCTGACTGCACTCCCATTGTTTGTTGCCTTTTTATTTATTATTATTTTTATTTTTTCCTTCTCGCTCCGGCCTCCCCTTTTGTTCCCCCTTCCATGCACTTCTCCCCCTTCCCCCTCTACTCTGCACTTGCACATTCTCAATGTCACTGGGCCTAGTAAGATTGTTGTTTTTGTTCTCCCCTGTTCCCCTTCCCTTGCCTTGTCGCGCTCTGAAACACTTGTGTATGAGCACGATAGAAATAAAATATCAATGGTATTGTGGAAAGTCCAGGCCAGACTAGCTGTAGCCTTCCCAGTGACTGTATGTTGTGGGTACACCCTTGGGGTGGGACCTGGGTGAATGGAGTGTGTGACGAATATGCATTTCATGTTGTGGGTGTCTAGTATCTGGTATGTGACACAACAACTGAAACAGCCCTGCCCGAAACTGGTATGAATGCAGTGTGTAGTGCTGAATGGCTGGGTACTTGTCCCAATACACATTTCTTATTGTGAGTGTCTGGAGAGAGAAGAATGCACTGAATGCATTCTGAGACTGATTGGCTGTCTGCATGCCTGAATGCACTTCTGAGTGGCTGGCTGCTGGAGTGTGATCCAGCAGAGTGAATGAGAGACCAAATAGTATATCTGGGGTCCTCTCATTGCTGGAAATTGTTCAGAAGCTGAAGTCGAAACTGAAGCTGAAGTTGAAACTGGCGCTTAACCTTGAAGCCCAGCTGGAAGAGAAGAATTGCTGCTGCTCTACTTCGTCGAATTAAAAGCTGCAATGTCTCCAAGAACTGATCCAAGAGAGGACCTGGCTAGGAGACCTCTTTGTCTTAGACATTTGATCCAAGGACCAAGGAGAATCCACCAGTGTGTTTCCCGCCACCCGAAGATCTCAGACGCCAACAAAGCTACTGAAGCCAACCGTGGTCCCGTCTGCCGACGCCAGACGCCGACGACCCGCCGCCCTTGCTGGGCCAAAGTTCTTCATTGACTCTGTGCGGCAAAGAACTGGGTCATTGAGGTATACCGCACGCCTCTTCCTCACAGGACGTTCAAAAGCTTTTGTCAAACGAGCACCGCGAGGATCGAAGCTGCTTCCCCAACAACAGTGTTCACCTTTTTCTTCACTGACTCTCGACGACCCGTGGCTCCTGACTTAAAGGGAGTGCACTCAAGAAGGGCCAGTTGACGACTCACCGAAGAACTCTATGGAACCAGGCACTTTGGGGGCAGTAGAACTTTTATAGAAGGAGATAATAATATTTTAATAGACAATACATGGACCTGGCTTGTTTTTACAGGTTGGCCAGGTTGGGGGGGGGGGGGGGGGTGGATCTTCACCCAGAGCTGTGTCTGGTATCGGGGCCAGTATTCTGCCAATTGTCTAAACAACTTTTCCTCCTAAATCTATGTTTGATATCTTTTGCTATATTGGTTCATATGTTATTTGAACTGAGTACCGTTGATGCATTTGAATGGAATCGGAGTAATTGTGGTACCACCTAGAACTGTATCTATTTACCATTATAGTATAACCAGCATACAAAGTATGTTATTGTGATTGTGTACATAGCGTGAACCTTATTTATATAAAGAGCAGTGTTTTTACTAACATAGTGTGTTGACATTCCTTTTGTGGGTGCTTGGGGATGAAGGCAAGCGTCCCCAAACAGCACGATCCTCCCCGCAATGAGAGACAATGAAGGACTCTCCCAAGATGGGAATAAGGCCAAGACAGAGTGCGGGTGAGCGTAAATGGGAGTTTATCAATCAGAATAGGGCATGCAAAGAACTCTGCAAACTCCGAGAGCGCTCTGTCTGACAATAGCAAAGACAGGCGTATATATTTACAAAAAACGTCATAAGAACCTACACACTATAGGGGGCACAAGTTCATGGGGATTGGGTGGCGACGACTAACTATAGGTGCTGCTGTGATGTGGTTGGCTTTGGCTGGAAGACGTCACTGGGCAGCCTCGTGGGTTGGGCTGGGCCTGGCAGGGTGGCAGAGTTCATCCAGGCGGTGTTGTGGGGCCATCGCGGCCAGTGGCAGAGATGAATGTCTTTTCTTGACTTGTTAGCCCTAAGCCGTGCACACCGCAGTCATTCAAACATTCTGGTATTATCTTCTTTAGTAAATCTTTCGATAGGTTATACAACAGGTTAATGCAACACAGGAGGAATGCACCTGGTGAGGGGACTGGAGGTAATACGTCAGGGCATGGTTACCAGTGTCCTGTTGACCGGGGCCATAGGTCGAGGGGCTAAGCTTCAGGGCCTGGGACGGGTGGTGCATGCCTTTCTGCCTTGTTAGAAGTTGTTATGGATGTTCCGCTGTGTGTTGTCAAAGTGTTGGGTGTCTTGATTGCACGGGGCCATAAGTCTGAGATGGTCCGGTGGGTTGTGAGGTTTACGAGGGGGCGCGTGTGTTCAGGCAGAGGTTTACTGCTGTGCTGTAAATAATGCATGTGGCAGGTGGTGGCCTTGGGTGCTACAGAGGGGGTTACAAATCTTTGAAGCGACTCCAGTCTGGTTGGGGGAGGTAACGCAGCGCGGCGCGGTCTCTGCTCTCATGCCTTGGCAGCCTTCGTAGGGTGGGAGGGGGAATGGCCTTGCACATATTTCACAAAGGTATCTCCCTCGTGTGTTGCCGATTTAGGTAAAGACATCCCAAACAGTTGAACACTCTATAATACTTATTCAAAACATTACAAAACATGCATTTAAACTTTGCTGGATGTGTTTCGATTATACCCAGTCTGAGTACCTTATTCATACATTATGTTTTAACAAGTACAGTATTTAGTTATATGCATATATATATTTGCAGTAAGTGAGGTAGAGTTAGGATTGGTGGAGAACATAGAAAGTAACCCGCCACTTGTCCGTGACGGTGGTGGCGCATGTGGGGCCTAGACATGCACACATGACATGTGCCTTCTCGTGTGTTCTTCACATGGGCCCTTTGTATGGTTACATTCGTTTTCTTGTGTCCTCTAGCAGCATTAGTTCAGTTATGGCGCGAGCCCATGGGGTGTAAGTTTTCCAGTCACACACGTAACAAACAGATTCCTGGTGCGTGCCGTTATTATTAGTACCCAACTGCAATGGTATATGCTCACCATCGCTTATATCATGGGGGCATGATCTTTTGTAATTATACATCTTACAGGCTTTGTAATATAAGGGATTTTATGGAAGAAAAGCATCCTTTGCAGGTAGTCTCAACATTAATATACAAAGATCGTCTGTCATATAACGACCAGTTTACTGTTCTTTTCATTTGCCTAGGCCTGCTGGCCGGGTCATGCTGGGAGCGATGATACACTGCGGGAGGTGAACTGTTACAATGTTAGTGTATTACACTAGCTCATGTCCGTCTTGTTCGTGGGAACGTGCTTGCAGCGGATCTACCAGGGTGCTGTGGCAACAAGGAGGACTGAAACCCTCCAAGGGTGGGGGCCGCGCTACAGTGCGCTGAGCTCACACCATCTTTACCAGACAAAATGGTTTCTAGGCCTAGCTAAATTTTAATACGTGTGGGCAATTAATACGTGCGGGCAATGTCTCCAGTGGGTGAACCCTCCACCACCTGGGCCCGGGTGGCATGAGGGGACGCCCAAAGGACCCATAGTCCTCACCTGGGGAGAAAGCGTAGGTGAGGGGGGTCTTCTTGGACCAGTCCTCCCCTACAGGGACTACACTGCACTTAAGAACTAGCCTGCATCACCTCTTGAGAGATGGGCCTTGATTGCTCGCCCAAGGTTGACCAAATGTAGAATCTTGGCTGGGGACCTCAGTGCCCCTCCTCTGCCATAGAGAGAGTAGGAGTACAGACACCCCCCTCCAGTCTTTACACTGTGCACATTGGACCGCACCATGAATAATCACCATAATCGTTTACTGTTACCGCCACTCGGTCACAAAAATGTCCTTCATGACAATAAATGGGGGTAAGGTAGTGGAAATCTCCATTGTTGGTGTCCATAGGACTCCAGGGCATTTTTTATGATTAACCAAGAATGGTTGTTTTATCATGCACAGGAGTTGCTAAACATTGGTAATGTAAATTTGGAGGTAAATCCTCCACTTTACCACCACAGACACAATTCGCTAGTGCGGGAAAAACACGCAGCAATTCTTTGACCACCCAAAAAAGTAGCAAAACAAAATTGCCACCAAAAATGTACTGCTGTAAGAAGATGTGATGAGGCTCATTATCACTAAAAAAGGCAGTGAATATACCTGTGATAATACATCAATCACCAGGCGTTCCCTTCTTGGTCATAGAGAAGTGAATATGTTTGGAGATTACGTTCATGTTAAGTAATATCAATAATCCACCCAGGGACATTACCCATTGCATTTGCCCTAGCAAACATACATTATCCATGGAAAGCTATGAATAGCAAAGATGTGCTATTCACAATCCACTGCCAAACCCCCTGCCTTGCAATTCTATATTTAGGAATGATTCACTTGATTTAGGGCGCAATCAGCTTTAGACCGCAAGCAAGGAATTATTGTTTTAATATTTCAGAATGATTTTCCTAATCTAAAGTCAGTCACTTAAAAACATGGCTTTATCACCTCCTTAATTACTAGCTTTGCAAATGTATTATGTGATCAGATATGTGTCCGGGGGATACAAAACCACATTAACAGACCATTTCTGTAGCCCAAAAAAAACGAATTTACATTTTTTCACTCCTTTTGCATTTAAAAACCTTAAACTAGACCTCATAATTGCATTTTTGTTGACAAATTATATTCTGAGATTTCCCAGCTGTAGGGATGGTGTCCCCCAACTATCATTTTGAAATTGGCCCTGCACAAACTCAGCCCACCCTTGATCACATGCACAGCTGTGAGTGCACACTTCACTTGTAAGTACACAACCTGAATGGGTTGCATACCTTCTCACCACAAGCTTTAGGTGATCCATCTCTGACATCCTGTCTCCTTATGCCCTCCAGGCTTACAAGGTGCAGGACAGTGGCAACCTTCTCATCTGTGGTGTAGTGCCCTGCTATCCTCCAAGGGTTAGGGATGGAGTGACCAAGGGGTCCAGGTTCTGTCACCTGCAATGTTATGCTGGATCTGGTTGCTGCATGGGTGGAGCCATCTGCTCTAGCCCATCCTCGCCCCTGACATTGGCAGGGACTTCTAACAAGGGCCATCAGTCAGAATATCCACTTTAAGGAGGTGAGATGAGTCTTTAGAGCTGTAGGGAGATTTAGCAAGAACCCCCACAAAGGGCCAGAGCTTTCCAAGTCCATGGTTTCCTAGTGGACGTTCTTGAACCCTGTGCACAAACAAATTGTTCATGGGCATTGGAACACACAAATCTGAGATCCCTGCTAATAAATAAATTACCAGTGAAGTCAGGAAAGACAGGAGAAGACACTGCAGGTCTCACAGACCCTAAAACAACCCCTCCAATCATATGTTTTGTCTGAAAATCCTAGATGACAGACTGCCTCTAAAAACACTTGGTCAATAGGGAGGAAAGGGGTGAGTCTAAAAACATGATCATTAAGGGAAGACTACCCAGACAGAAACTGGACCCAATCACAAAACCATGGTTCTGAATGCGCACACCTGAAAGTAATAGCCCAAAAAGCAACACCAGGGGAAGAGTCAGGCAGTATAAAAGGCAAATAGGTGGATTAGGAAGTGTGGGAGTTTGGAGAGAGCAGTGTCAAAGAGGAGTGCACTTGAAGCAGGAGATTAATACTTTGGAAGTGTGCCGAAGGGAAGGAGTGAGTAGGAGAGATGAGGAAGAGGTGAACTGGAGGGGAGCAGAGGGATTGGATTGGGAGAAAGAGAATGGAGGTGAAGAACGGCAGACGTTGGTCAGAAGTTAGATAGAAAAACCGAAAGAGGCTACAAAGCTGGGAAAGAGGCCCCAGAAGGTGGGACAGGGGGCTGAAAGTAGATTTAAAAGAGAGAAATGCAGGAGGTTGCACAGAGAGTAGAATGTGTAGAACTCCAGGATGAGGAGGAGCTAGATGACAAGAGCAAAGTGAGGAGAAGTGGTAAAAGATCCAAAAGAGAGGGAGGCTCCTCATGAACAGAAGGAGGTGGTAAGAGTTTGGGAGCAGGTAAAGAGAGAGGAAATACCTCTGGGAAGGGGACAGTGTTGCGGGAGGGAGAACGAGTAATGCGGGATCTTAGGAAGAAGTTATTCTAGAGGTTAGAGAAGGAGGCGGCCAGAGAAAATGCCTAACTAGGCAGATGCAGAGTGAGGACGTTTGCGGATGTTCCCTACATCTCTTGGTGGATTTCAAAGTAGGGAAACAGTCTAGAGTAGGCACATTGAAATGCCAGAGAGAGCCTGAAGGATGTAACTTTTTTGGAGGTATGAGCAGGTATGGAGGCTCTGGCCATACACTTTTCAACCATAACCCAGGACATCCTGAACACACTTGGCTACTCACCCTCCCAACCCTTCCCACACCCCCTTGCTTCCCTTCGCCCCTCGCCCTCCTCCTTCCCCCGCTCCTCACTCTCCCCTGTCTCACCTGAAAAAGTTATCTGAGTTGTCTGCTCCATGAAGGTTTCTTCTTGTTGGGGAGAATTCTCATTTATGGCTAATTTCCCTTACCTGGTGAGTCCCTCAGCAGCTTAGCTGGATTTCTGGTTTTTTTTTTCCACCTGGTAAGAGTGTCAGCCTTTTTCCCACTCTTACAGTGTATTTTTTGTGTGTGTTGTACTTTTTGTGCTCATGGGCTATGGAGTGTCACCAACTCCCTAGGCATCATCATCTTGTTACTTGTGTGTCACACAGCACCTTTAGTGCAGTGACACAGGGATGTCTTTTAGACTTCCCCTGTGAACTCCATTTCTGGGGATGACTACTGTCCCCCAGAAACAGGTAAAGTCACCATTGGCTTTACTAGTCTTTTTAAAAATACAGATTCAGTACAAGCCATCTTACAATGGAGTACTGGAGGGGAATATCTTTCCCCTGTCCTTCTGTAACTCAAAGGGCACTTTGTGTCCCCCTTCCCGACTCGACATGGCTGGTGACAGTGATAACTATCATTTTTGCATGGATTCCTGTGTTAGTGTTCTGGCTGGGGTGACAGACGTGAACATAAAACCTGCCACCCCATATCGTTTTTATCGTGGGTCCTAGCATGGTTTTTTGCCATTTCGTGTTGGAAAGGTCTTTCTTGTTTGCTTTTCGCACCAAACCAGGTTTGGTTTCCTTGTTCGCCGACCTTTGGCGGGCTTCTGCAAAGAAGCCCTCCTTTGGCGTCTGGGTGTCTAGGTGGGCTGAATGTGAGGGAGGGGTTTAGTAACCCCCTGCACAGGGTCTCCTTGGAGATCCAAGTTGCACTTTATGTCGATTGGCTGAGGTGGTTGTCCGGGCTGGACAACCCCCCCTGCTGTGTGATTGACAGCCAGACTGTGTGAATGGGGGATTTTGGCATAAAAGGCAGGACTCTCGGGCTGGAAGTCAGTCGCCTCTGGAACTACAAGAACCGAAGAGAAATGGAGAAGACGGCTGCTGCAACTCCTGGATCCCGGTGAAGCTCTGCTGCAGTCCTGAGCTATCTACCCTTCAACGACAGAAGATCCAGTCCGGAGTCTTCTTCCCTTGAGCCTGGTGGGATCAACCAGTTCACCTTCTACAGCCAGAGAATCCTCTTCTGGGTCTAAATCGCTGCACTGAGCTGTAGTGGTCCGGATAGCCATCGGAAGAGTCCTCTCCTGTTTTTAAGGAGCACACCTTTTATTCATTGTTGCTTTGCTGCTTCTGGCTTCATCCCTGGGTAGTGCAGATCACTCCAGACGTCCTCCTTCTTGTCCCTACGACTGACGCTTCAGGACAGTGAGTCCGCAGGAACTACCAGGAACAACTGCACCAGCTTTCTTCAGCCGAATAAGGTACTGTGTCCATTTGGTCGTTCTCTCCGTCTGACCTTGAGGAATCGGGGTGAACCCTTTTCCTTTCCGAAGGCTTGTCCTTTCTTCCTTCCGTCTTATAACTTTTGCTTCCCTTTGACAATATCCAGTACTCCTGGCAACTTTAATCTTGAACTATTCTCACCGTGTGATCCTCGACAACAGAGCCCCTGCTCCATTTGACACTGGCGCAGGCCTATTGACTTTTTGCCTCTTAGAAAAAGTCCTCTGAATCTATTGCCTTGACAAAAGTATTGTCTGATTTCTATCCTCTATTCCCTTCTTTTTAAGTGTGTTTGACTTCGGGTGCATTTCTTCTCGCGGGTACCCTTTATTTTCGTAAGACCGAACTGTCATTACTGTCAAAAAGTGATCGTGTTTTAACCCACGGTAACGTCTTTGTTTCGAAACACTGGTCTGTCAAATCCTAATGTACTTACCTTAAATTGACCTGAACAAGAGGAATTGGTTGTGTATAGTATATTTAGAGTGGTTTTATTTAGTAGAAGTGAAATGTTTTGTGAACAGATGGTTTAAAAATAAATAGTTATTTTTTAACGAGAAACCTTGAGTCAGTGTTTGCTTGAGTCCCAGTAATTGTAGTCCTTTGTGTAATCCCTATGACTGCTCATTTGCTCTTTAGATAAGTCTGATTGCTCAGCCATCGCTGCCACTTTACTGTGTAGTACAGGTTTGTACCAAAGGTGAAATTGTACTATCACTTTTAGTCTTAATTGTATTTGGTGTTCCCTAAGGGTACTGCATATGATTCTGCCTAACACTTCTAAACTAAACAGGTTTCCCCTTGCTCATCCAGAAGCATCAAGGACAACATTGGCTCTCTTGCCACCACACTTGCAGATTTTTGTAATCATTATTTGCCACTGGATCTTTCCCCTCCTCACTCACACTCCCTTGCGTGCCCACTCCTGAAAAAACCTTCAGCAGAACCTACCTGCCCAGCCAACTAGCACCCCATTTCCATCACCCCCTTCCCGGGGAACTTCTGGAGAAGCTAGCCTTGCCCCAAATCAACTCGGACACCAAACTTGTTGGTGGTCTCCATGACCATCATTCTGGATTCTGAGCATCCAGAGGCACGGAAACTGCTCTTCTGAACACCCGTGAAGAACTGCTTGCATCTCTTGACTCCAACTCCCCAGCTGTCCCCATCCTACTCGATCTCTCTTCTGCATTGGACACGGTCAACCATTCCATCTTCATCCAAAGGCTCACAATGCTCTTGGTATCTGGGATGGGGTGCTGGACTGGCTGCTATCCTTCCTAAAAGACTGCTCCTCCCAAGTCATCCTGGGTTCTTTCTCCTCTCCTACCTCCTTCTCCACCTGTGTTGTCCCCAAGGGCTCTATACTCTTCCCTTCGCTCTTTAACATCGACCTTGCTCTGCTTGCATGCCTCATCTCCTCCTTTTCCCCAAACTTTCAGTGTTATCCAAATGACACCCAATTCTTTTTCAATCTTCCCGCTGATCCTCTTGCACCTTCCATCATCTTTGACTGCCTGTCTGCCATTCAGTCCTTTTGCACCTCCTTTAATCTCTGCCTCAACGGCTGTAAAACAGAGATCCTTCCCCTTGGGACCCCTGCTCCCTCCTTCTTCCCCTCACTCTGGCCTTCCTCCATGGGCTCTCTCCCTACTCCTTCCTCTGAAGCCAGAAACCTTGGTGTTCTCTTCGACTCCTCTCTCTCCTTCCTCCCCCACACTCGGGACATTGCAAAGAAATCCCACTTTCAGCTATTCCTTCTGAAAGGAATTCTCAATTTTCTCACTTTCCCCCAGAGGATCAATGTTACACGAGCCCTGGTTTGCACAAGTCAGACCTCTGTGGATTCCCATTGATTACCTCTTTTCAGAAATGCATGGGGTTCCCAGTTTTCCTTGGTGGCTTAGACACCCTAGGCCCAAATCTGTATGGTGGACGCTTCAGGGAAATTCTTCAAATGCTGCTGTCCGAAAAGACTTGCGGTTGAGCGTGTTTTAGGCTTTCCCCATTGCCCCCAGGTAGGTGCGCCCACACATGTGAGGTACCGTTTTCGTCACGACACCTGTGGGAACGCGGGAATGTAGGCCATGTGTTGCTAGTGGCGGGTTTCAGACCTCTGTGGATTCCTACGGATGTCCTCTTTTCAGTAATGCATGGGGTTCCCAGTTTTCCTTGGTGGCTTGGACACCCTAGGCCCAAATCTGTAGGTTGTCTCGCCAAATCCTTTGGGGGTTACAAGTGGTTTCGCCTTTTTCCTTTTGCGCCCAGATAGGTGCACCCACACATGTGAGGTGGCGTTTTCATTAGGACACCTGTGGAAATGCGGGACGGTAGGCCTTGTGTTGTTGGTGGCGTGTTTCAGTGGGTGCCCAGAGTGAAATGTGTAGGAATTGTGTTTTATTTCCAGAAAACTTCAGAGACATTTCCCTCTGTCCACCCACCGAAATACATTGCCAAGCACAGATGTCATACCTTCCCTCGTTCCCACAGGTGTCCCGACGAAAACAGTAACTCACATGTCTCGCTGCACATACCTGGGCGCAAAGAGACCAGGCTAACCAACTGGTAACTCCAAGCCTTTTGGCAGAGCACATTTTGTTCTTGTTGACAACCTACAAATTTGCCCCTGCAAATGTGTATCAGCCCACCTAAATATCTCCTCAGATGGCCCATTCCAACCCACACCACCAACAATCCAGCCGCAGTCTCACCCACCCCACTGACAGTGGGCCCTATCCGTAGAATAATAAAAAACAGTACTCGCATAACGTTGCAGCTGCTCGCGTAGAAAAAGCTGTAAACAAAACAAAAAACATTTGTTACCTACGGTCACTCTAGCAAAAACAAATCTACACTTCTGCTTTCCACTCATGCCTCCCGTGCAAGCCGTCCCTGGTGGTCCACTGAACCTCACCCCCTCCACTCCAGTGAAAATACATTTGCCCCTTCCTAGGGGCAGAAATCTGCTCTCAGGGAGGGCTGCATGAGATGCCCCCCACACTCCATTTGGGGTGTGGGGAGAGGCTCACCCCAAAACGTCGGACAAGCCCCCAATGTATGGGGGCAGTAGGGTTTGGGCACCCTGGCGCCAGATTGGTACACCAATGTGCCCATCTGCACCAAGGGAAGTTTGGTAAACAAAGAAATATTTTTAAAATGGTAGGCTGTACTTTAGGAGGGCTGAGGGGAACCCTAAACCACCAGAGAATTTTGAAATGTCAAGGGGGCTGCACCTCTCCATCCCCACTTCGATGGAGGGGCGGGCCATCTCATGTAGCGATCCCGGGGGGCAGATAAGGGGGGGGCATGGCATGCACTCCTACCTAGGGTCAGGTGTCCCGTCCTAGGAGCAGATATCTGCTCCCAGGGAGGGCTGCACGACATGACCCCCACTCCAATTTGGGTGGGGGGCAGGGGGCCACCACCCCTTCCCATTATAAAATTCCTCAGCGCTTTAGGGTCTCCCAAAGCCCCCCTTAAAATGCTGTCTACCATTTTCACTTTTTTCCTTTGTTTACCCAACTCCCCTTGGCGCAGATGGGCACAATAGTGTGCCATTCGGCCCCCAGGGTGCCCTAAACCTACTGCCCCACCCATTGGCGGGTCAGTCTGACATTTTGTGGTGGCCCTCACCCCAAATGGGTGAGGGGAACCTCATGCAGGCCTCCCTGGGCCTCCTACAAGGCATAAAATAAGCGGCATCGCAATTTGCGATACGATACGGCTGGTTTGCATTTTAAATTTAATATCATGTCGCAGAAACTGTGATATGATTTATCGCACCGAGCGCAGAGTTTAAAAGGCACAGATTACTGTGTCTGTTTATTTAAACTCTGCGCTCGGTGCACTGACAGTGTGCAGGCAGCAGCTCCCGGGCTGGTCTAAATACATTGTATCAATGTATGAGCCCAGCCCGGGAGCAGCGTCGAAGTCACGCGGAGAAGACTTCAGCAGGAGCATCCCTGCTCCACTCACAGACCCGGCTTCCATCCAAGGTATGGAGTCATGCTGGGGTGCTTAAGGGAGGGTGGAGGAGGGGGAGCCCCTTGTCTGCGGGGCTGGGTGTTAGCAAGTGGCCACAAGAAATATTAATTCCAGCCACTTGCTAGTACCCAGCCCCACAGTAAAATGGCATGCTGGCAGATCGCCTTTCAAATATTCTTTCCTTCTCGTGATTCGCAAGAAGGAAGGAATATTTGAAATGCCCTCTACAAGCAGGCTATGTTATTACTGCAGGCATGTGGGCTTGGAAAGTGGCTGGAAATAATATTTCTCCCACCCGAACGGACGGGAGAAATATTATTTCTGCCACTTTCCAAGCCCCCAGGCCTGCAGTAATAACGTAGCCTGCTTGCAGAGGGCATTTTTAATTTGCTTTCAGTCTCGTGATTTAAGGTGCGACAAGCGCTTTAATCACGAGACTGAAAAAAAAACTTTAACTGAAAAAAAAATTGACTTTACTTGTCTCTTTACATTTGCAAACCCAGCACACAGTATATTCCAATAGAGTGCTGCAGGGGTTGCCTAGCTTCCTCTGAGTCAAAACACTCATGTAACAGTCAAACCCTTTTCCTACTTTAAATGGCTGGTGGCAGTGGTTTAGATCAAACTACCATGATTTTTCCCGACCACTAAGAATGGTAGCTAAAAATCGGGTCAGCCATGTTTTTCAATATGGCGCCCAAGACCTGTCTGTAAAAACAGACTCTGGTCATCTTTTTTGCCATTTCTATTAGGAAAAGTCCTTCTTGTGTTTTTCTCTGCGCGCTAAACCAGGTTTGGTCCCGTTGTTAGTTGGCCTTTGGCGGGCTTCAGTGTTGAAGCCCTTCTTTGGCGCCTGAGTGTCTGGGGTGGACAGGATGTGAGGGAGGTGCCCGAAACACCCTCTGCTTAGTCTCCTAGGAGACCTGAATGCACTCTGGCGTGATTGGCCGGCTGGCTGTCCCGCAAGGACAGCCACCCTGCTGTGTGAGTGACAGCCAGGCTGGAATGTAACTCCTGGATGACCGGTGAAGCCCTGCTGCAGGTCCGAATTGCCTGAAACTCCATAGAAAGAGAAGCCCTTCAAGGTTAACTTCTTCCCTTGAGTTTGGTGGGAACAACCAACTTGCATGCCACCTGGACACCGTCCCCATCTGGTCGAATTTTCATCAGAGTGCTGTTGAAAACCGGATAGCCAGAGGGAAGGAAACCAGCTTGTGGACTTTTAAGGTACTCACACCTAAAACGGATGTCTTGCTAAAGCTTTTGGCCTCTTCCATGGACAGTTCAGGAACCTCCCGACGTCCTCCTTCTTGTCCCCACGAATGAAGCTCAGGAACAGCGAGATCTGCTGGAACTGCCAGGAACAACTCCCTCAGCTACAGCTCTTCTTCAATACAAAGGCACTGTGCAAACGCAGTCCGGAAATCTTTTCGGCCATTGCGAAAGTTCGTGGAAACCTTCTCAACTTCGAAGGCTCGTCCTTCCCTAAACATTCGTCAAACTTTTCGCCTAGCCAAATTCTTCTAAACTCTGTGGCAAAGACTTAACTGTTTACTACCAGATATGTGCTATCCTATACAAAGAAGTCTGAACCATTGACTTTGGCCCAGGCCTATGAACTCAATTGCTGGTTGTAGTTTACTGAAACCATTTGCCCTGCCTATGAATGTATTTGGGCTGTCTATTATAACCTTGTCTTTTTACCCCTTTTTAAATAATCTCAAGTGCCATTTTGCTCTCACTTGAGGGGAGCTAAACTTGTTCATTTAATTACCGGTTGGGTATTTGTGTTTTATTAGTGTGTGCTATTGAGCTGCTCTTGCTAGTGTAATGCTTTCAAACTGACTGTGTAAATAAATGTATATTCTTTTACCAAGAAACCTTGAGAAAGTGTTTGAATCACTGTAGTTGTTGGTCCTTTGTGTAACATGTTCTACTGCTCACTTTACTCTTGAGATAAGTCTGGCTGCTCAGCCATTGCTACCACTTTACTGTGTAGTACAGGCTTGTACCAAAGGTGAAATATTCTACTTACACTTGTAGTCTTAATTGTTTGTAGTGTTCCCAAAGGGTACTGCACATGATTGTGCCTAACACAATGTGCCCATCTGCGCCAAGGCAAGTTTGGTAAACAAAGAAAAAATTGAAAATGGCAGGCTGGACTTTAGGGGGGCTGAGGGGCACCCTAAACCGCCACGGAATTGTGTAATGTAAAGGGGGTGCACCTCTCCACCCCCACCACTGGGGGCTCAAAAAGGGGGGGCTGCCATGCACTCCTCCCTGGGGTCAGGTCTCCCTTCCTAGGAGCAGATATCTGCCCCCAGGGAGGGCTGCATGACATGGCCCCCACTCCATTGTGGGTGGGAGGTGTTAGGCAGAATCCTGTGCAGTTCTCTTGGGGACCACTGCAAAAAGATTAAGACTATAGGAGTAAGCAGTAAACCCAATTGGTCGCAGTCTGTACCACCCAGATTTACCTGGTAGCTGTGGCTGAGCAGTCAGACTTCCCTCAAGAAGAGTAGGGCAGTATGCAGAGTATACACAATAGGGCCAAAAACACAGTAGGGCAAACAACTGACCAGAGCTTTGTATAAAAAGTATATAATTATTTATTTAAAACACACTTTTAAGTCATATACTAGTACTCTCAATTCAAAAGCAAGTTAAAACACAGTCAGGTAAAGTATACACACCTCCCTTTTAATGATTATCAAACAAGTCTAGTTCAAAACACCACTATTTGTTAAAACTGGTGTGAGCGCGTAACCTAGATGGCACTCCAATAATTCAGTTAAAGGGAGAGAAAAAAAAAAGGCAGGTCATAGGAATAAAACAGTTCCCAACACTTTTAGGAGTTCTCAGCAAGGGAACAAATGCAGTATACACTGTAGAGCCAAAGTTCATAGGCCAGGCCCACTTTAAATGGGGCAAAGCGAAATGTGCCCAGGATCACACAGTTTAAAGTGCACTAAAAGTATTTGCAGAATGTTCAAAAGAGGTTGAGGTGATTCAAGAAGGAAAAGTTATGTCTGGGGCCAGCCCATTTGGAAAGCCAAGGATTTAAGGGTCACCTGTAGCAATCCGAAGAAAAGGAGGCCAGGTGGAACACACTACCTTAAAGAGAGGGGAAGCTCCAGCGGTGGCAGTTGTTCCTGGCAGTGGTTGCAGTTCGTTGTTCTGACCAGGGGAAGAGAGGATCTCGTCGAGGAGGAAACTTGGAGTCGATGCACTGCACAGGGATGAAACCAGCCACAGAGTTCTCTGGTTAAAAGGTGCATTCCTTTTATTCGCGGTCAAAGTGGTGAAGCTTGGCTATCCGGCCGCCGGGGCACTTGACACGGGCGATTCGACCGAGGGATGTCTTTGGAAGGCAAAAAGGGTGAACTGGTTGGTCCCACCAGCTCAGAGGAAGAAGACTCGTCCAGCAGAAGATCTTCTCTTGTCGTTGGGAAAGTGGTGAGTTTGTTGCAGCAGGGCTCCACCGGTGGTGTCGTCGTTGCAGATGGCTCGGCTTCTTCCCTTTTCGGATTCTTAGGTCCTGTGGCGACTTCTGAAGTTCCAGTCCCAAAAGCCTTGCTTTTATGCAGAAAAATCCCCATTCAACAGCCTAGCTGTCACTCAAACATGCTAAGTGGTGAGCCAGGCAGCTCACCACTGGGCCAATCGGAACAGAGTGCGACTTGAGTTGCCAAGGCAACACAGTCCAGGGTGCCAATTCCCCTCCCCCACACATCCTGTGGAACCCAGACGGAGTGGCACCATTTGGAGGGCTTCTGTGGAGAAGCCCGCTAAAAAGTGGAACGAAGGGCTCGACCCTGATCAGGGTTACAGAGACGGACACGAACGCTATTTTAGAAAAAAGTTCTGGCAAAAAGACCCAACCGTGAATTTAATATTAAATAAATAAACCGGCAGTATCTTTAACATTGCACCAAAAAGTGGTGCGTTTAAAATCAATGGGAAAAACCCATAGAGAATATTCTGGTGGAATATTTCGCATGGTAACCACTGCCACCAGCCAGAAACTTGACAGGGGGGACTGGACAGTACCCCCTTGAAAACAGACCCAGGGGAAATATAATTAACCCCTTCCAGTACTTCCACAATATGATGGTTTGTACTGGTTCTGTTCACAATTTAAGACTAGTAAAGTCAATGGTGACTTTACATGCCCAGGTAGACAGTAGTCAGTCCCAGGGTATGGAGTCTATGGTTGGGGGGTCACTATGACACCCCTGTGTTACTGCACTGAGGGTGCTGTGTAACACATACACAAAAAACAGATGATACCCTATGGAGTAAAAGACCCCAGAGCCCAAAATCACACAAACAGTCAAAGACATACCTCAAATCATGCCTAAGAGTGGGAGTAAAAGAGTGTCACTCTTAGCAGGAGAAAAAGAAAAACCCACAAAAATCCAGCAAAGCCGCTGGGGGACTCGCTAGGTTTGGGAAATTAGCCTTCTAAGAGAATTCTCCCTAACAGGGGGGGAGAGATACACCACCCCCTTCCCATTACAAAATTCTCCAGCGGTTTGGGGTGCCCCACAGTCCCCCCTAAAGTGCAGCCTGCCATTTTTTATTTTTTGTTTGTTTACCCAACTCCCCTTGGCACAGATGGGCACAATAGTGTGCCATTCTGCCCCCAGGGTGAACAAAACCTACTGCCCCACCCATCTGGGGGCCTCTTCCCCCCCCCCCCCACCCCAAATGAGTGGGGGGGGCACCTCATGCAGGCCTCCCTGGGCCTGCTACGTACGGCTGCATGACGTATACCCCCTCCATTTGGGGTGGTGGGAGAGGGCAACCAAAAAATGTGGGACAGGCCCCCCCAGTGGGTGGGTCAGTAAGGTTTGTGCCCATCTGCGCCAAGGCAAGTTTAGTAAACAAAAGAATTAAAAATGGCAGGCTGGGGAATTCTGTATTGTAAAGGGGGTGGCCCCCCCCTGCCCCCCCCAAACCAAATGCAAGGTGGGCTTCTTTTTCAGCCCTCCCTGGGGGTGGATCTCATGCAGCCCTCCCTGGGGTTAGATGCCCCTTCCTGTGAGCAGGGGCAGGTGGGGGCAGATGGGCCTTAAACTGCAGGCCCCATCCTTTGGGGAGCCTGCCCACACTTTGCTGGTGCCCCCCCAATTGGATGGGAGGCCACCTCATGAACTGCTCCCCAGGGAGGGCTACAAGGGGTGCCCACCTTTCCACTTGGGGTGGGAGGGAGAAGGCCACCACCCTTTCATGTCCTAAAAAGAATCTGTGGTGGCTAGTGGTCCCCAACTCTCTTCCCCCTTAACAATTTTGTTATTTCTTTTTCAAATATCCCCACCCCTGGGGACAGATGATCACCCATCTGCCCCCAGGGGTCTCCATACCTGTGGACCATGCTTTGGGGGCTTGGGGGCCGCTTACCTAGTAAGCAGCCCCCTTGTTGCAAACATTTTCCCTGGTGGTCCAGTGAGATTGCTGGCCACGGATCGAGCGCGCTGCGCCCGATCCACAACCAGCAATGCTTACACAAATGGTGTAGTTGGAATGGGGGGAATCTCCGCTTTCCAACGGCACCTGCCTCGATCTCCAGCTTCAAATACAGCCGAAGATCGAGGCAGAGCAAGGTGGAGACTCACCTTGTGTTTTCACCGCGGCAGCCGAAAATGACTGCCATAGTGAAAATGCTTTCACTTTCATGTCAGCGTGCATTACGAACGCTGACGTGAAATTGAAGGTAATCCAACCCCCTGGCAGTGAGGGGGGACCGCCCCCTCACATAGCCCGGGGGTTGGATCACACAAAACGAAGTACCAAAAAGGACGAGGTATCTCGTCCTTGGCAACAGGGAGGTAATCCCAAGGACGAGATACCTCATCCTTGGCACTTAAGGGGTTAATGGACACCTCAGTCAATGCCACTGGTTTAGAACTTTCCCCTTCCCTCCCAATCTTATTTTAGCCATATTATTAACACGTTAATGTACCTGAATACTCGACAAGTGGGTAAGAGTTCCCACACAATGAAGTGTATGCCTCCACTGCACCCCTTTTAACAAAAATTGAAGGCAGACATGAGATCCATAAATGCAAGGTGGCCGAGACGGATCAAAGACCGGAATTAAGGCATCTAACCATATACTAATGACACGCCAGTCACAAGGATTCGAAGTCAAATATATTTATTCAGTAACAGCATTTGCTCAAATGGATCTCAGTGCCCCACGATGTGAAAGACGGACACCGTGAGGCGAGAGAGAGAGCGAGTATCAGTTCAACACACACATATATAGCAAACTTCACAGCATTAGAAGGTATTGCTCGGCCCCCTTTGTTCAAACATCATCAGGCTAGGGTTCAAGGGGTTACTGCGTAATTCATTACAGTGTGACCTCATACATTTGTGCCCCCAGTGCCAAGACAGTTTACTATCTGAGAACCGGGTGCATCTGTTCGGAGAAAGACATATCATGTTCCATGTAACGAAGTGGCATTCCTTGCTTCACCAGCTAATCTTATCTTCAGTGCTAAGGTCAGACAGTTCTGAAGCAGAAATGAATAACAACTCCCATGGAAGAGCACATACAGCCATGTATAATTCTTTCTAGCTGCCTGCTATAATGGCCTAACTAGACAGGACGGCACCTGGGTTTGCTGATTACTCAGGCTTATGTACAGCTTCAAGGTTCTCTCATTGTAAGACAAAACAATTTGTGTGGCAGCCTGGCATTCCAAGCTATGTAAGCAACTCAAAGCAGCGGTCGGTTACTGTGCTCAAGCTAAACACCAGAATATATATATATATATATATATATATATATATGCAATGAGCAGAGAGCAGAACAAAAACTCAAAATGGCCTCCTTACACAAAATGGCTTCTCAAGCAATGGTTTCAGGTTCACATGTTGCAACATTGTTTCATGATGCATAAGCGATACAAGTGCGCTTAGGCCAATATATAATCAGACGGCATTTCTACAAAGCCTCCTTTTGGCCTAAGCCAAGAGAATCACCCAAAAACTGCATCTTCCTCAGACCAGGTGTCTGACCTGTTGTCGTCAGAACAACCCGAATCATTTTCATCGAAATGTCAATGGACATGAACCCTATAATCGTGGAATCTTGTGCTATCATTGCATTGTTGGTGATTTTGGACTTTTCGGGTTTCAGCTTGACTTTCTTGACAGCCTGTGCACAGCTACCCCCTATGTACAATGGTCTGTCTTCATGCCCCTACACAGCAGTATTTGGTCACCTATCAAATGTACCCATTTGGCGAGTGCCATTTTTTTTGCATACAAAACGGAATAGAGTGTGGACTATGGTTGATCGTATAGGAGGGTGGTATGGCATCCCTGTTGCCCACGGGAGCCATCTTGAAAGCGATCATAGATTGATAAGGTCTAGAAAGCCTATCGACCGGTCTGATGGATGCAATCTTTGGTTTGCTTTTATCTGCGAATATCGAACAACCCAATGGTGTCAATTCAAGTCTCTCGAAATCATTAATGTTCCTACCATTGAAATTCCCTGTAGCACTATCATTCCATCTTCCAAAAAATAGCGCCCTGAGAGAGGCATAACCGGCAGTAGTCAGAGGGAGAGGATGTATGTACCAACCCAGCCCCCTCTCCCCGTGCTGTGGCAGATGTGAACATACCCAGCAGTTGCTCTTGTTCAGGATGGCATGTGTAGCGTTCATTATCAGCAAAAGGTTGTTATTGTCATAACCCCCTCTATGTTTAACATCCCGAGCATGAAGAGTATGAGAAAGGACATGTGGGGTAACCATTGTAGTAGTGCTCCTAGTCGGTAACATAGCATTAAGCAGATGTGAGCGCTCTAAATACCACAACAAGATTATCAAACATATTGCAATACATGTGAATATCGATCGATACACATTTGGCCTTCAATGACCATCTTTTCATCTGAATATGTCTAACTTCATCAAACCGGTCATCAGCATTGCCGGTACGAGTGGACCCAAACACAGGCCTAGTTCTCTAAAAGTTTCTCAGCGTCCGTTATAAAGCCTCGCTGTCAAGCTTTTTCAGTTTATTCGTAGGCAGCACCTGATCGCACAGCTATTCTTGTCTGTAGGAAACTTGTCTGTCCTTGCCAACCCCTGCCCTCCTTCGAGCTTTCAGCAGAGGACTAATGGGGCCTGGGGTAACGCATGTGTCCTCCAATCCGCTGATTCAGAAAGAACGTAGAAAAAGCACAGAGGTGTCGGATCAATGACCTTGCTTGTACCCACAAGGACCAAAAGACCTCTCCCTCACAAAAGTACTGGGAAAGCGTGTGTCGGTGCCTCATCTCGGCTTCATAAGCTTCCTTTCCCTAACCCCTCCCCCGACCCTTCAAGTGGCAGGGCCGAAGGTAAAGGCTACTGCAAATTTGTAGCGCTCCTCTTGTCAAGTGGTCACAGATTGTACCTGGTTTCACCAGGCAGTGAGTGGTCAGAAAACAAAACGCTGCTGTCTCCGAGAACAGGTGCAAATGCAGAGACAGTGCTGGGAGAAGATGATGCAAGAAATGGAGAGGGCAGCAAAGGTGATGCTGCAAGCATCCCAGGCCCTTCAGGCTCAGGAAGTAGTTTCAACTCAAGCTTGGCGTTCTGCGTGTCGATCAGTGCTGATGCATTCTGGGAGATGGAGTCATCGACATCTTTTTCGTCCCTCTTGTCGTTTGGTAGAGGAAGCGGGATCGGCTTAACATGCGAGGCATGTATCCAGTGCTTTTGGCCTTCGACACATACTGCAGTCTGTGTGGTCAGGAGGACCTGGAAAGGACCCTTCCACCGAGGTTCAAGGCAGTTTCTTCGAACAAAGTTTTTCGTGAGGACCCAGTCCCCTGGCCGCAGATGATGACCCGGCCTTTCGTATTTGGCTGGAAGAGCCTCTCTTACCTGCTGATGAATCAAACTCAAATTTTGTGTCAACTCGTAACAGTAATCGGCTAACAAAGGATATTCTATCTCGCTCCATTTCCTAGGTCTAAGTACATTCCACACATTCGCTAGCCTCCCCATGACGATTCCGTATGGGGAGAGCCCCGTTCTTGACTGTGCGGTTGTCCGCATTGAGAGTAAGGCTAAGGGCAAGGCATCTGGCTATTTCAATTTGCTTTGGGCACATATTTTTGCTAGTTTATATTTTTTCAGGATTCCGTTGTGACGTTCCACAAGTCCGGCACTCTGAGCATGCCTCTCTGAGTGAAAATGTTTACGGCTGCAAAAAAATGCGGGCCATTGTCGGACCAAATTACTCTTGGCAACCCAAACCTGGGGAAGTACTCTTTAGACAAGGAATTGGCTGTAGACAAATTGGCTGTAGACATCGCTGTACAATCTTTCAGTGGGTAGGCCTCAACCTATTTACTAAAAGCACAAATTACCACCAGGACATATTTGTAGTTCTGGCAACGCTCCATCTCAATGATTTCGAAGTGTATTACTTCAAATGGCATGGCGGACCAAAACTACCCTTTGGTGTCGGTGTTCCCTTTCCAGTGTTATGTTGCAGACTGTTAGGCAGAATACTGTGCAGTGCCCTTAGGGACCACTACACACAATTAAGACTACATGTGGCAATACAAGTTTTACCTTTGGTACAAGCCTGTACTACTATGATAAAGTGGTAGCAGTAGTGGAGCAGCCAGGCTTATCTCAAGAGTATATGAGCAGCAGCAGAGATTACACAAAAGCACCACAATTACTGTGACTCAAGCAAACACTGACTCAAGGTTTCAGGTAAAAAATATAAGTACATTTATTTTAAACCATTTGTTATTAACACACTTCTATTAATTCAAAAACCACATGTAAAATACACTATCACTAACCAATTCACTTTGTATGCTATACTTCAAGGTAAGTACCCTGTGTTTTAGCGGACCGGTGTTGCTAAACTAAAGACGTTACCGGGAATACACTTGCGATCACTTTTTGACAGTAATGACAGTTTGGTCTTACTAAAGAAATGCGTATCCGCGGCAAGAAATGTTACCGGGGCAAAACACACACTTAGCACCTGAGATACCCAGAGAGAGTTGGAGGCAAAAATCAAAGGCAATACTTTTGTCAAGGCCGACAGAACCAGAGAACACTTTTAGACAGAAATTCAAGAGTAAATAGGCCAGAGCCAGTATCAAGTGGAACCGGGTTCCTGTTGTCGAGGATCACACAGTAGGATAGTTCACCATTCAACGTAGCCTGGAGTACTTGGATATTGTCAACAGAGGAAGCAAAAGTTATAACAAGGAGGGAAGACAAGGGCAAGTCTTGGAGGCGAAGAAAAGGGATTCACCCTAATTCCTCGAGCAGAACACAGTACCTTATTCAATGAAGACGCTGGCGTCACGGCAGTTGTTCCTGGTAGTTTCCTGCAGACCCTCGGTTCCTGGAGCTTCGATCCGCAGGAGGACTTTTGGAGGGGTCTACACCACACAGGGATGAAGCCGACAGCAACGACAGTGAATAAAAGGTACGCTCCTTAAAAACAGGAGAGGCTCTTCAGATGGCTATCTGGACCACTACAGCAGTGTGCACGATTTCGACCATGAAGATGGTCATCTGGCTGTAGAAGATGAGCTGGTTATCCCCACCAAGCTCAAGGGAAGAAGACTACGGACTGGATCTTCTCTGGTCGTCAAAGGGTAGATAGCTCAGGACTGCAGCAGGGCTTCACCATGGTGGGATAGTTGCAGCAGTCGACTTCTCTGCTTCTCTTCGGTTCCTTGTAGTTCCAGTGGCGCCTCTGACTTCTAGCCCAAGAGACCTGCCTTTTATGCGAAAATCCCCCATTCACACAGCCTGGCTGTCAATCGCGCAGCAGGGGGGTTGTCGGGCCCAGACAACTACCTCAGCCAATCATGGCAAAGTGCGACTTGGGTTTCCTAGGATACCCTGTGCAGGGGGCGACTACACCCCTCCCTCACATTCAGCCCACCTAGATACACAGGCGCCTAGAGGAGGGCTTCTTGGCAGAAGCCCGCCAAAAGACAGTGAACAAAGAAGGCAAACCTGGTTTGTAGCGCAAAGTAAAACACAAGAAGGACTTTAACAAAAAGAAATGGCGAATAAACCCAACCGGAGCCAAAAGAAAAAGTATTTGGTCAAGCAGGTTTAAGTTCGAGGCTAATATAATAGCCTAAAGCAATACCACGTTTATAATAGTATACTCGCGGTAGAAAAGTAAGGGTAGATACCACTGCCACCAGCCAAGGCTAAATGTTAAAAGAGCGAGAAAAAAAAATCTAGGAGGTACGGAGTAAAAGGGTAAGAATTAACCCTTTCCAGTACTCCATGTAAGATGGGGTGTACTGGATCTGTGGTTAAATGATTAAGTAAAGTTAAAGGCAACTTTACCCTTTTCTGGGGGGACAGTATTCAGCCTCAGAAATGGAGTTGGTGGGAAGTCTAAAAGACAACCCGGTGTCACTGCACTGAAGGTGCTGTGTAACGCACAAAATAATGGGGCTACTGAAGTGGTGTACTCCAGAGTCCACAATCACAAAAACAGATGAAATCCACATGGCAAAATACAAGTAAGAGTGGGAAAAGAAGGGTACACTCTTACCAGGTGGAAAATAAACTCCAGAAATCCAGCAAAGCTTCTGAGGGACTCATTAGGTAAGGGAAATTAGCCATTGAATGAGAATTCTCCCTAACACAGACAGACAATACAGTTCAGCAACCTTTGGGATGGTCTCATTATACCAGACCGGGTCTAAAAGCTGACATATTTTTCGCACATATGTGTTGGACCATGTGCCATGGTGACTATGGCGGTAACGTATGTATTGGGTAACATCCATCTTCAACCCAACAATCCTCATTGTCTTGTCCCGCGGGACCCTCTGACCATTGTTTGATTTCTTCGGGAGTAGCTCCTGCCTGAATTTCCTTTACGCTACCGATCCCTTCCTCCATTACGCAAGTGTCAGTGACCCATTTTGCTGAATCTAAAATGTACATTTTGGAGTGCACGTCATTTGCAGTTTGCTTGGCAATTCTGTCGGCAAAAGCATTTCCTTTTCCCACATCGTCCGTCACTTTTTGGTGTGCGGCGCATTTCATTATTGCTAGTTTTTGGGAGTGCGAGTGCCGACAACAACCAGTGGTCGAAGTGGGAGGGAGCGGTCGGGAGCGGTGCTCCTCTACTTCTTTTAAATAGCTTTTACCGTTCCTATGCTTTTATTTTAAAAAGAAACCGTTCCGGAACGGTTTCGTTTTAAAATAAAGGTGTAGGAACACGTTGAAACTTGCACTTTCAGTGCACTGCACTGGATGTTCCCTTAAACATCAGGCGTAAGTGCTTTGGGGTTTGTATTGGGCATGGGAGGGGGTACATCAATGGGGTTTGTGGGGAACGCTACAGTCAAGTAGGGAACATAGTTCCACTACTTCTTTTCGTACACTTCGACCACTGACGACAACTGCAATATCAGTGCCATTCTGGATCTTCGTACCATGTGATGTTAAGAAACCCCTCTCAGCCCACAGATGTCCAATGAACTACCCCGAATGTGTAGGGGCTATCGGTAAATATGTTTACTCTAAGACCTTCACATATCTCGCAGGTTCTAGTCAAGGCGATGATTTCTGCGGCTTGGGCTGAGTTATGTGGGATTCGTTTACTTTCTACAATAGTAGTCAAAGAGGTGATTGCATAGGCAATAGTGGATGTGCCGTCTGACAATTTGAAACAGGAGCCATCACAAAATTATCTGGTTCTCCCAAGGGTGTGTCGGTGAAGTCAACCCTTCCTTGAGTATCTTGTTCAGTTACAAAAATACGATCATGTGAGACAATGTCAGTTTCCTGTCTCCTGTGGAGAAAGTAGCAATTCAGCCGGATTCAAAGCACAGCATCTCTTAATTTGGATATGCGGAGCAAAGAGAATCAGCTGATACCTTGTTAGTCGAGCCGACGTGAAATGTCGTGCCTGCGTTCTATTCAACAGAGCGTCTACTCAGTGAGGTACCATGATGGTTAAAGAGTGACCCAGAACCATCCCCTCACTTTGTTTTACTGACGCAGCTGCAGCTCTCAAACAACGCCGCAAAGCACATGCTACAGGATACAGTGTGGAGGAGAAATAACCACACAGTCTATTCTTCCGCCCCCTCCCCCCGCATGGTCCTGTGTCAACACAGCCAAAATGCAACCATCCCTTTCATGCATGTCATTTTTCATAATTCGGTGTGCCCAGAACTGGAGCTGAACACAATGCAGCTTTGAGCGAATCGAATGCTGTCTGGCAGTCCGTGTACCATGGCAAGAGCGAAGGAATATCCTTCTTCGTCAATGCCAACATAAGCTTAATCGTCAAAGAAAAATTTGGGAACCGCTGTCTACAATATGAGGCCATGCCAATTAAAGCTCTGACAGGAGGTAACCCAGATAGGCCACCTCCTGGCGACAATACTGGAATTTCTTGTGATGCTTTATGGCCGTTTTCTGCTAAGTGTTTCAATAACAATACAGTGCCCTCCTTGCAAGCGTCCTCTGAATCTGCGGCTATCAGCAAGTCATCCATTTACTGTAATAATGTGCATGTGGAGGGTAGTTCTAACGTGTCCAACTGTTCTTTCAGGGCCCTGCTGTAGATGCTCGGACTTTCTGTATAGCCTTGTGGTACTCGTGTAAAGGTGAAAGAGCGCCCACCTAATGTGAAAGCAAATAGGTATCTGCTATCAGCATGCACTGGAATGCTAAAGAATGCATTTTTCAAATCTACAACACTAAAGTGCATAGCGGTAGCTGGAATCGTAGTCAGAATTGTAGTGACATCGGGGACGATAGGGAATTGTGGTGCAACAATTTTGTTAATCGCAGGCAAATCAATAAAACTGAATGGAATCGCACTTCCCCCTTTCTTGTATACCGGAAGAATTGGACTATTAAACACACTCCCTGCAATCTCTTCAATTATGCCTCTATGTACCAAATTGGAGACAATGCTTTTCAAGGCCTGTTCACCCTCGACAGATATTTTAAACTGTGGTATACGTGGCAGGGTAACCCCTGGTTTCAAGGAAATGTGGACAGGTTCAACTTGCAAAATACCAACATCATTATCATTCACGGCTCATAGACATGCTGGGACTGTGCTCAATTCAGTCGGTAACGGCATAGATACAAATTGTGAAACAGGATTTTGTTGTGGTGAAATTGTCAAATAAACTCCATCCGGAGAACAATAAATCATAGCATTCAATGTCTTTTAATAAGTTCAATCCCAACAAATTCTCGCCACAGTTATTAGTTAGCAGAAATGGACTCAGTGAAGGGACCTAATGTCTGGCTTCGAAACCGGGCAAATCACTGGCGTACCTAAGAACCCTATGGAAAATTTGCTTTGCCCTGCCAGTGGTATATCGGGAACCTGCTGATGGTCGATTGAGCATTTCTGCGCACCAGTGTCTTCTAAAAATACATGCTCCCTATTCCCAATCCTCATCTCTTCGTAGGGCTGTTAGGGAGGATTCTCTAGAATAGCTAATTTCCCTTACCTAGTGAGTCCCTCAGCAGCTTTGCTGGATTTCTAGGATTTTTTTTTTCACCTGGTATGATACGATATGGTATTTAGAACACGCCTATACACAAGTGAGCTTTTTTCCCCGACATGTGTTTTGCTGTGTGTTTAACATTTTTGTGTTCATAGACTGTGGAGATTCGCCTACTCCATAGGCATCATATTTTTACTGTGTGTTACACAGCACCTTTCGTGCAGTGACACAGGGTTGTCTTTTTCAGACTTCCCACTCTAAACTCCATTTTCTGGGACTGACTACCGTCTCCCACAACATGTAAAGTTGCCATTGACTTTATTTAGTCTTTTTAAATTCACAGACCCAGTACAAACTATCTTACATAGAGTACTGGAAAGGGTTAATAGTTATCCCTTTTTGTCTCTCTCATGGAACATTATTTTGTTCCCCTTTCTTTAAGATTTGGCTGGTGGCAGTGGTGTCTACCCTATTTTTTTTTTTCTACCGCAGTCTATGTAAATAGCCTTGGTACTGTTTAAGGCTAAGTTAGTAGCCTTGAACTTAAATCAACTGCACCCCATTTACTTTTATCTGGTTCCGGTTGCGTTTATTCACCATTTCTTTTTGTAAAGGTCTTTCTCGTGTTTTATTCTGCGTGCCAAACCCGGTTTGGTTCCTTTGTTTGCCGTCCTTTGGCGGGCTTCTGCACAGAAGCCCTCCTTGGGCCCTTGAATGTCGGAGGGGGGCAGGATGTGAGGGTGGGGGTTTGAGACTCCCTGCATAGGGTCTCCTTGGAGTCCCATGTCGCACTCTGTATGATTGGCTGTGGTGACTGTCCCGCCTGGACAGCCACCCTGCTGTGTGAATTGGGGAAACTGCATAAAAAGCAGGTCTATGGGGCTTGGAAGGCAGAGTCGTCACTGGATCGAGAGAACCAAAGAGCAGCTGAAAGACGAGGACCACTACCACGACTGAACCTCCCGGTGAAGCCCTGCTGCGGGTCTGAATCTCCAAACTTCAAAAGAGAAAAGCTGCAAGGAATCTTCTTCCCTTGAGCTGGTGGGACCAACCAGTTCGCTAAAAACTAAGCAAGGCCTCCCTCCCCTGGTCGAATTTGCTGTGCACAGCTGCAGTGAACCGAATAGCCAGGAGGACCGGACCCTGTTTGGGTTTTAAGGAGTGCACCTTTATTTGTTGCTTTGCTCTGCTGCTGGTTTCCTCCCTGGGCAGTGCAGGACCCTCCAGTCTTCCTACTTCATATCAGTCCGACAGTCGCTTCAGGAACCGCGAGCCTGCTGGATCTGCCAGGAACGTCTGCCTCAGCTACAGCCTTCTTCTTCATTTAAGGTACTGTTCTAACCCGGTTGTTCATTCCGTCCGACCGCAGTGAAAGTGTTTTAAATCTTTCACCAATCCGAGGGCTTGTCCTTCTCTAATCTTTTAATTAACTTTTCTGTCGACCAACTTCGTTTCAAACTCTTGGCAAAGACTTAACCGCGAACTACTATGAGCTGTGTGATCCTCTGCAAAGACTCTGAACCATTAACATTGGCCCAGGCCTATTGATTTGAATCCTCTTTGTAGCAAGCCTTTTCTAGATTACTCTGCCTACTTACTTGTTGGTGCTGCTTAATTTTGTATAACCTTGTCTTTCCCTCCCTTTTAAATTGCTGCAGTACAATTTTGCTCACACTTCATTTGAGCTTGACTTGTCAAGAATTCATCGGGTGTATTAAGATTATTTTCTGCTGCTTTATTTAGTGATTGATAGTAATTGCTGTCCTTTGTGTAACTATTGTACTCCTACGTCCCGTCCCCTTTCCTCCATACTTATGGGACATTCTTCCGTCCTGTGGGACGGGACCAGAGCACTTTGTAAAAAGCATCGCATTTTTCAAAAATGTGTCCTTCCTCTCTTATTACGCGGGGTACCGCACGCGGCCGTAACCCTGCCCTCCTTAGCTCCGCCCAGCGCATCGCCCATCAGTCCTTTTCTCCGCTCGATTGGGACTGTACGTACTTGCATCTTTGTAAGATTTTTTTCCTTCCAGTGTCGTCCTCTCCCGCTCCGGTTTAGCGGTTGCGTTGCAGTCCCTCTATGCCGTTTCAGTTAGATTTTTCTATTTACTCTTCCTGTGAGTGATGCTTCACTAGGGCGGATCCCCATCCTCTTTGTTTAGAGTGTTTGGGTCCGGACCACCGGTGGGACTCGTGCTTTCTGTGCAATTCCCTTTCGGTCCGGGCGCTTCAACGTCGTTTAGAGCGGTGGGAGGAGGTGTTTCATGGCACTCGCCCCTATGCACTTTCAAACTTTCATTGACGAGAAGAAGAAACGCCCAGTGAGTTCTTTACTTTTTAGGGCAGCCCGGCCGGGGCCTCCTTCCCGGGTCTTCCCGGACCAGGAGGAGCATCTAAAGCTCTGTTACCGAGGCTTGCCCTGAGGTGCCTTCTAGGCCTAAAAAGTGTACCAGAGTTTTCTGAGTGCATTCGTAAGGGGCCTATTGACCGGATTACAATCAGAGTCCCCTCCTGTGGGGGCTGTTTGTGGGCCCAGTTTTACCGAGGCAGCGGGTACCTGAGCTTGCTTCGAGGTCTCCTTGACTGTAGCTTCCCATAAAGACACTGGGGTATGCCCTGAGACCTGCGTTGAGGTTTTCTGTACTGAACTAAAGTTTGAGGCCCTTCATGAAGGGGCTTTTACCGGGCTCAGGTCCGAGGTTGCTCGTTTGGAGGCTAAGGTGACCGACAGTTCTGAGAGGCCTATTAAGTTCTTGTTGATGAGCTGTACTCCTGATTGTTCCCGCTCAAGCGGTGACAGCAGTTCTGTTGAGGGGGCACAGAGTGAGGTCTCTGACCGGAATTCCTCTGTTACCAGCGTTGCCAAGGTCCTTCCGTTGAAGGCTATTCTGGCTGATAGCATATCTTAAAAACATTCTAGGCCATGCAGTACCGGCTCGGCCGAGGTTCCTTGTGTCAAGGCTAAGATGAAGACCCCTGACCCATCTGTGGAGACCCCTGTCTCACTTCTACACGTGTTGCAGTTCTCCTCAGGTACTGACAAAAGGGCAGCTGCTCCCGCCAAGACTACGGCGGCCATTTTGGATACCTCCCTTACATCTACACCATCGGCGCTGGGTGTGGTGAGTGGCATTTCAGGTGAACATTGTTTTCCTTGTGCATATCCCTTTCATCTAGTATTCGACTGGAACGCTCGGATGCCCCTACCGCACAACGTCTCGCCCCCTGCGGCATCTGCAGCCTTGATCTATGTTGATAACAGCGGAGAAGGGCCCTCTTGGCAACCCTCTCCGTTACGTCCATGGAGCTACTCTGCTCATGAGAGGCCTCCTCCAGTCGTGCCTAAATCATCGCCCGAGGATGCTTTTTTTTGGCAAATTTCAAAAGCTAATGCACTCCGACCCCATGAAGGAGTATTTATGTGGCTTTTTTAGGGAGAGATGCCCTCCTGCGCCTTCGGTCCCAATTATGGCACCAGTGATTCTGCCAGTGCCACCTCTACTGGCCAGGCCTCCACCGGCCCTCCCTCCCTTGCCTCCATTGTCTCCAATGGACAAATCTTCAGCAGTGCCAGATGTTGCGCAGCTTGATCCGGATGTGTCTGACGACGCACAGGGGGGGATCAGGACAGCGAGGACTAGCCCTGCTCTGTTAGAGCTTTTCACGACTGGGTGCTGGACATGTGTCTTTTGGATGTTCCAGTACCCGATGCACCCATTCCGCAGAAAGGGGGGCGTTCACCTTGTCTCCTTTGGAGCGCACTGACTTGTTCTTTCAGAAGAACATTTTAGCCAAGGTCCGTAAAGTCTGGGAGAAACCACACTCTGGACTGTTAGTTAACAAAAAGATTGACGCTCGTTATAGGCTACATTCTTCGGAAGAAGTGGCCTTGGCGTCGTGTCCGCCCCCTTCCATCACGGTGGTGGCTGGGCTACATTACAATCCAGACCTCCTTCATCAGCTTCTACAGTGGCAAAGCAGGTTCTGGCCAAAGAGGACAAGCTTCTTTACTCTTTGGGGAGGAAGATTTTTGCTAATTTGGCCCTGCAGTTACGTCAAGCTAATATGGAACTGGTATTAGCGGGGGCGAATATGAAAATGTGGAACGGTCTGTCAGAGTTTGAGGAATTAATTCCTGCTAATAAACTAGAGGATTTTAAAGCAGGATTGTCAGATGCCAGGGTCCTGACGCAGGATATGCTGGAGGTCGCAGCGCATCATGTCGACCCGGGACCTTATGCTTGGCATGGACACCTCTCGTCACGCTTGGCTGCACGCTACCAAATTCTCTAAAGAGGTGCAGGATAAAGTTCTGGACCTGCCTTTTGATGGCAAGGAGCTTTTTCATTCAACGACAGATGTTGAACTGACTAAGACTAAGGACAGCACCCAGACCGCCAAGTCCTTGTCTGTCTTGGTGAAACCGCCTTTCAGGGCACAGAGAACGTCTTCGCAGCCTCAGTCTTCCTCTGGTTTTAGGGGGTTTCTGGATCGGAAGTCCCGTAGGGTCGATACTCCATCAGGAAATTCCCACCGACGGCAACAACGGGCCGGTTTTTCTCCCATTCCTCGGCCTCCTCTTAAGGTTCAGGTGGTGCCGCCACTGATAAACCAACTAAATGAATTTTCTCTGTGCTCGCACGAGACCCCGGTGGGAGGGCGCATTGCTTCTCACTGGGAGGCGTGGCAGGCCATCACCGAGGACCAGTGGGTCTTGGCAGTCGCTCGGGCGGGCTTCCGCTTGCCCCTTCTCCCTACCCCACACTTCAATCCCCCCCTTCCAGCAGTGGGGGTCGCCCTCCCTCAGAGCCGAGATACAGAAGTTGCTGGATCTGAGCGGTGGAACCCGTTCCCCCTAGGCGAGCGAGGGGAGGGCTTCTACTTCCGGCTGTTTACGGTGCCCAAACACAACCAGGCTGGCCTGCGCACCACCCTAGACCTTTCCCAGTTTAATCTCTTCTTACCCAAAGAGAAATTCAAGATGATCACGCCCTGTCGGATAAAGTCCTCTTTACAGAAGGGCGATTGGCTCGGCGTGGTGGACCTTCAGGATGCTTATGTGCATATTCTGAATTGGAGTCCGCATCGCAAGTACCTACGTTTTTCCATGGGGGAGGAGCATTTCCAGTTCCGAGTGCTCCCGTTTGGCCTCAGCTCGGCACTGCGTGTCTTTAGGAATAGGATGTCGGTTATCGCAGCTTATCTTCCGCTTCAGGGTATCCGTATATGAACGATTGGCTGCTGCGCAGTCCTTGTCCTCAATCAGCCTTGACCAACCTTCAGTCTCTCCTCCAATTCCTGTTACATCTTGGGCTGTTGGTGAACTGGTGGAAATCCTCCATGACGGTCTCTCAGGACCTGATTTTCCTGGGTTTTTGGTGGACACGATCGACTGTAGAGTATATCTGACCGGGGACAGAATGGCGGATCTGTTGGCCATGTGTCAGGTTTTTGAGCAGTGAGAGAGCATGTCGGCCTGGTGCTTCTGGGCCTCGTGGCCTCGTGTATGCTGGCTCTTCCTCTTGCTCATCTCAAGATGAGGCGAACACAGATGACTCTTAAGAGTTTTACAAAGGTAGCGGGCGCCCCTCTCTCGCAAGAACAGACATGATAACCTGTTCAGTGGTTATTAACCACTTGAGAGTTCGCAGCCACTGCTTTTACTCACTGTGCCTTTCACAGATGGGTAATATCCATTTGCATATCAGTCTTTGTCCTGCCCAGGGGCAGTCCAGCACCGAAATACAATGGCAATTCCAATCTGAACGAGAGTACCACCAGCAACCCCACACACGTGTTTCACCCTTGTTGGGGATCATCAGTGAGGTGAAGCTGAGCTGTGCTTAGAGAGGCTCAGCTTCACCTCACTGATGATGCCCAACAAGGCTGAAACACGTGTATGGGGTTGCTGATGGTACTCTTGTTCAGAGAGGAATTGCCATAGCATTTCGGTGCTGGACTGCCCTTGTGGGCGGGACAAAGACTGATATGCAAATGGATGTTTCCCATCTGTGAAGGTACAGTGAGCAAAAAGCAATGGCTGCGAACTCTCAATGTGGTTAATAACCACTGAACAGGTTATCATGCCTTGTTCTTTCGAGAGAGGGGCGCCTGCTACCTTTTTTGTAATTTTGAAAGGAACTTGGGGTTGGTCACCCTAGGTTACCTGGGGGCAACCAGACGTGGACTCCCTGCTCACTGTGCTTAGAGAGGCTCAGCTTCACCTCACTGATGATGCCCAACAAGGCTGAAACACGTGTATGGGGTTGCTGATGGTACTCTTGTTCAGAGAGGAATTGCCATAGCATTTCGGTGCTGGACTGCCCTTGTGGGCGGGACAAAGACTGATATGCAAATGGATATTTCCCATCTGTGAAGGTACAGTGAGCAAAAAGCAATGGCTGCGAACTCTCAATGTGGTTAATAACCACTGAACAGGTTATCATGCCTTGTTCTTTCGAGAGAGGGGCGCCTGCTACCTTTTTTGTAATTTTGAAAGGAACTTGGGGTTGGTCACCCTAGGTTACCTGGGGGCAACCAGACGTGGACTCCCTGCTCACTGTGCTTAGAGAGGCTCAGCTTCACCTCACTGATGATGCCCAACAAGGCTGAAACACGTGTATGGGGTTGCTGATGGTACTCTTGTTCAGAGAGGAATTGCCATAGCATTTCGGTGCTGGACTACCCTTGTGGGCGGGACAAAGACTGATATGCAAATGGATATTTCCCATCTGTGAAGGTACAGTGAGCAAAAAGCAATGGCTGCGAACTCTCAATGTGGTTAATAACCATTGAACAGGTTATCATGCCTTGTTCTTTCGAGAGAGGGGCGCCTGCTACCTTTTTTGTGACTCTTAAGAGTTCTTGGCGCCAAGCAGTGGACCGAGACTCCAGAATTATCCTGTTCCATCTTTCATGAGTGCGGACCTTATGTGGTGGTCGTCTCTCAGCAATCTTTCGGTGGGCACAGCCTTTCAGGATCCCGGCGCGCTAGTGACAATCACGACCGACTCTTCCCTTCTGGGGTGGGGTGCGACGTTGGACCTTCTTTGGGTTTCTGATCTCTGGTCACTGCAGGACAAACTCCTTCATATAAATCACTTGGAGCTCCTGGCGATCTTCCTGGCGCTCAGTGTTCCAGCCTGTCATTGTCAACAAAATAGTCCGGATCCGCACGGACAATGTGGTGTCCATGTTTTATGTCAACAAGCAAGGAGGTACCAAGTCCCCCTCCTCTTGTGGATCTTGCCATCCAGATATGGGAATGGGCGGTTCAGCATGGCATCTGGCTGGTGGCAGTGCACATCTTGGGTCAGCTGAATTTTACTGCGGATGCCCTCAGCCGGCATACAATGGTCAGCTAAGAGTGGGAACTGAACTCGGAGGTCCTCTTGTGAATCATCCAGTGTTTGGGCACTCCAGAAGTGGACCTCTTTGCAACGGCATCAAACAGAAAACTTCCATTGTATGCCTTCAGGAACGGCCGGGAGCCTCCTCTCTGGGGGATGCCCTCGAAATTCCCTGGCACAACATGAGGGCCTATGCTTTCCCGTTTCTGCCTCTGATTCATCAGACGCTTTGCAAGCTGAGCAGCTCAGTGAACTGTTCTCTTCTGCTCATGGCACTGTGGTGGCCGGCCAGGTTTTGGTTTTCAGAGCTTCAGCATCTGTCGGTGTGTGCATCGATCAGGCTTCCGTTGGTTCCCGACCTGCTTCACCAGGGAGATCGGCAGCTGTGGCACTCCTCCCCACAATCATTCAGCTTGGTGGCATGGTACCTGAGTTCAGATCTTTATAACACCTCAACTTGTCGCCTGATAATATGCGTATTATTCAGGCAGCCAGGAAGCCCTTGACGAAATCTCAATACAGGAGCAAATGGCTTTGGTTCTGCCACTGGTGCTTAGCCAGACAGCTGGACCCCAGGGCGGGGCTACGATCAACACGGTGCTGTCCTTTGTCTCTCATCTAGCAGAGTATCCATGTCTTGTCATGCAGGACTTATCTTTCAGCTGTTGCCGCATACCTATCCATGGATCAATGCCCTTTTTCGCTGTCAAACCCAGTGGTTAAAAGGCACTTTGCGGGTCTCATGCGTCTTTACCCTCCTGTTCGCAAACCGCATCCGACGTGGGATCTGAATGTGGTCCTTACGGCCTTGTGCCATAAGCTCTTTGAGCCAATGGCTACTGTAGACCTTAAGCGCCTTTCGTGGAAAGTGTCCTTCTTGGTCACTGTGACTTCGGCAAGACGTGTGAGTGAGCTCCAGGCCTTGTCGGTGGAGCATCCCTTTCTGGATTTTTCATAAGGATAAGGTTGTCTTGAGGATGCATCCTTCTTTCCTTCCGAAAGTGGTCTCTGATTTCAATCTGAATCAGTCAATCTACTTGCCTGTCTTCTTTCCAAACCCAGCCTCAGAGGCTGAGAGGTTTTTGCAATGCCTGGACGTTTAGAACTTAAGAGCTCTTCTATCTGGACAGAACATCTGAATTTAGGAGTTCTTCTCAACTCTTGGTGACCTTCGGCAATCCGCAAAGGTAAATAGGCCTCCAAAGCGACTATCTCCAGATGGATCGCTGCCTATATTATGGAGTCTTACACTGTTCAATGTCTTCAACCTCCAAAAGGGGTTCATGCACATCGGTTGTGGGGCAAGGCAGCTGTTGTTGCCTTTCAAAAGTATGTCCCCTGGGAGACCATTGCGAAAGCATCTACATGGGCCTCTCCATCTGCCTTTTACAAACACTACTGTTTGGATATGAGCTCCAGGTCTGATGCTCAGTTTGGCCAGGCTGTGCTTAAAAACCTTTTTCAGTAAGGAGTTTTCCATCCACCCGTAATACCTTTGAGGAGTGCTTGGGAATCTCCCATAAGTATGGAGGAAAGGGGACGGGACGTAGGAGTATAATAAGGTTACTCACCGTAGTGGCTACTTTACTCCTAGTCCATAGTCCCCTTTCATCCATACGCCCGCCCGCCGACTTCTCTAATGAGGTTCCTCTGTTATTGCTTAAAGGCGATAGAAATGGACTGCTGGGCGATGCGCTGGGTGGAGCTAAGGAGGGCGGGGTTACGGCTGCAGCGGTACCCTGCATAAAAAGAGAGGAAGGACACATTTTTGAAAAATGTGATACAAGGTGCTCCGGTCCCGTCCCACAGGATGGAGGAATGTCCCATAAGTATGGAGTAAAGGGGACTATGGACTAGGGGTAAGGTGGTCACTACGGTGAGTAACCTTATTAATACTGTTCACTTTACTCTTGAGAAAAGTCTGGCTGCTCAGCCATCGCTACCACTTTATTGTGTAGTACAGGCTTGTACCAATGGTGAGTTTGTACTGTTGCTTGTAGTCTTAATTGTGTGTGGTGTTCCCCAAGGGTACTGCATATGATTATGCCTAACAAGGGCCCTTTTTCGTCAATGGGAATAGGCACTGGTTCCAGACCCTGTTTTGGGCTGTCCTATGAGATAAGTACATCATCAGATGTAAAGTCTTCAGTGTAATATGCATTGGAGGGGTTATCGAATATGTTCCTGCCACCTGCATTCTGTTGTTGTTTACCTTGGCCTTCTTAGGGTTGTGTCTGTAGCTGTGATTGTGAATCATTTGCATCATTATTCCTCTCATGGCCCCCTAGACCTGGACGTTACAGTTACAGTCATCACCAGCCATCAGATCCATTAGTCGGCCATGAACACTTCCTGCTCATTCAATATGGTTGGCTCACAGGCCTCTGTACAACTGCTAAACACGTTCTAGTGTCTGAGCGTGGCTGCCGTTATAAGCCCCACCCAGAAACCAGTCCGTGCTTGGTGTAGTTTCTGTTGCTTTAGCTACACGACCACCGCAGCTCTGGTTACCCTGTTAAAAGAGACCAACCCATATCATTGACATCACTTCATGAACCAGGTATTGTTATCTGCCACATACTTACCAGATTACGCTCGGCAGCGCTCCGAACTTCTGTCGAAGGATTTCCCTGTTCGACTCTGCAGCTCCAGTGCCTGCAGGAGAAAGAAGGAGAGAAAGCAAGTGAGACTGTGACAAGTAATGTCGCTGCGCATAGTAACAGCGCTGCGCATTCAAAAGCGAAGTGAAGTGCTGCGCCCTCAGCACAGTAGTGTAATACACACACAGCTCTGCACGCTTCATCCAGGCTGCTTTCGAGGCCACCCCCGACATCAGAATCGCGGTGAGCCTCACCGGTTTCACTTCTCAGCGCACCGCGGACACCTGCAAGAGAAAGAACAAACAGGGTTGGAAGGGAAGATTAACCCTACGCACCATATGCCCACAATATAAAGACTTGTTGACCTATGCCCGCATATAAAGACACTTGTTTAACCTATGCCCTCAAAGACATAGACATGTTAGCCTACGCTTGTGTAAAAGACACATGTTAACCCCTGAGTAGCTGCCACTGCAGGGAGGGGGAAGGTCCATCTACCACACTTATTCTTAGGACAGACTGCTAGCTACTCAAGCAGCAGAATTTACCTGATAACGAAGGATCTAAGGGCCCAGTGAATTAACTGGTACCTACTCCTATCCAATACTCAGCGCCCCTGCACCTACCAGGATGGAGAGCTCACCACACCAGCCATAAAGGTGAGCCTTGCAATAACTATTAGAGAACGCACACAGGGTACCTGGGAGGGGGGAGATTCTGGGTGATTCACGGGAAGCAGTACGCTGACTTCTACTTTGTTTTGGCAGGCACAGTCTCCCTCCACCCCGTCCAACATAAACCAGTCAGAGACATGGGACCTATCGCTCCCACAGTGTCCAGGTGAGTGTGACACCACCTCACATAACTTTTCCTAGGCCAGATCTTTTAAGGACAGTTTTCTATTGGCTAAGATATTATTCTACTTTGCCCTTCATGTTAGGAAATTATCGCAATCCACGGGTACTTCCTTAATAACTTCTAAAAGGGCACTTTTCAACAATTAAGAACTATTATCCAACCATGTCTGTTTCCTGAAGGTTTAATTGTTTTAGATGCGGATGTTAATAAGATGCTAGCTAGTACCAAGCTAGTACCTATTGATTAAAACAGGCCAGTCTATCCAAACAATGGCAATCTTGATATAATCAATGCTCAATTAAGATGTATAACTCTGACTATGCTAGTGTAGCACTCCTGATTGGCAATATGTTTCTTCAACTAAGAATAATTTAGAATTGAACCAATTGCCCATTGTTGTGCCTCTCATTACATCCACATTTTAGCAAGGGGTATATTCGATGGAACTTTTTTGAGTATATCATGTTTTATCGAACTCATTATCCTGCAGTAAATACCCAGTAACGTTTCAAATAAATACTGAATGTTCTTTATAAGACATGCTTGTCATTCAAATACTGCATGTATTTGTTCAAAATTTAATGCAGTAATATATGTGATATTCTTCTAATAATCATGCTGCTAGTAAACCCAATATCCTATGAAATACTGCTCCTCTTTAGTGCTACCACTAATACAAAATGTTATGTTTTAGGTTTTGATGCCAATGAAGGCTTAATTTGAGAATGAATTTCCAATGAATGTGATAAATGCAAACTGAAATCAGATTTGATGCTAGACATCCCCCGGACAACTAAAATAAATTGCAAACTAATATTTTAACATTCTGTTTACAAGTCAGACAAAAGTCCATATCTATAGATGTCTTGGCATTATCATTGATGGAAATGTACTGTACCTTGAAAAATGGCAGAAGTAGACATCTGGCAAATCAACAGCGCTTCCCGCTATCACTAGTGCTGACTGGTTCAGGTGTGGTTGGCCTCGGAATATAGATTTTCTGGATCATTGTGCTTGTTTCCTCACCATTTTTATGGTCCTGAAAAATGAAAGAATCAAATAACTAATGAGTGCAATGTTGTGTTGTAAAGGGTTAGCTCTACTACATCATTCTGCTGTAGATCAAACTATTGACAGTAGTAATAGTTCCTGCATGTTCGTATTTGCATCTTCATTAACCTGTCTGTTTTCTATTGTTGGTTTTGAGATCATTGCAGGTTTGGATATCAAACTCCCATTGCACTAGCATCAAGCTGACACACTGACTGTACCTTACTCTGTAAGAGATGCAGTATCACAAAAGCCAAAACGTTTATACAGTGATATGATGTTTTTCTATGTTGACTATGGCAAATGTGAATCTCCTCCAAGCAACTGGCTCTGCCACTCCAGTCTACGTCCTATGCACTTTCCTAATTCTAATTGTTATGAAAACAAAAGCAGAGGACCTTAGGAGAATTATGCAGTAGAGTCAGGTAGTGTGTTCATGATGAGCACATATCTCAATGTAATAGTGCAGTTGTCCCTATAAAGCTGATTTGACTTATACCTTGAGCCAATATTTTCCCTTTTCCAACTCCATTGAGGAGTTATGAGCAATGGACCCAATGGAAGAGTCAATAGGATAAGAGTATAAGAGGATAAAAAGAGTCAACCTACAGGCAAACAAACTATGAAGAACCCAATGGCCACACTCGGCGTCGGTCCTCGAGGACGAATCCTGACATTCATCATAGAACGTATGGGAAGTAGCTCAAGTAGTTAACCAACATATCTATTCAACCACAATACTGTGCCAAATCACATATATCCTATAAAATGTGCACTAAAAACCTCAGAATTATAAGTACTTTAATTGATGTCAACTTCTGCTGCAACTGCAATGTGGAGTTACTGCAATCACTCCATCTCCCACTACTTCTCTCTATGGCTTGCACCTAAGGGCCCTTTTATACTTTCCAGAGTCTCTCAGGTGTGGGTCATTAGTAGTAATAGACTGCAAATTGCAGTCTAGTGCCTCTGCATCCCCCTTCTTCCTCCCAGTACTGTGGGCATTGTGGAACTTGAAGTCCCCAATGTTCAAATGATCCTTTTCTTTCACAGCCTCAATTTTACAATATGCCATTAAGATGGTAGAGTCCCTGGGAAAGTTTCCATTCCTCCTGACCGACTACCCCCCACCCCCCATATGATCCTCCGCAGAACACCAACCCAAGGGTGGGGATCAAGAAGTGTCTGCCTTTCCCTGGCCACATGAGTAGGGTCCTAGACCAGGTTTTGCAGGGAATCATCTCGGATTTGTCACAGTATACAATCAAAAGTTCTCTGATGTATTGAGAAAACAGTTACAATATATCTTCTGCTTATGCCACATAGAGACACATGTGTATATGAGCTTTTTGGTATTGCAGCCTGCTGCATACTGTAATTGGTGCATCCCATTCCATACACTCTGGCTCATAAAATGTAGGGACACTTTTTGGCTACAGGTGTGTGATACAAGGCATAGGTATACCTGTCCACTATCCATTGTATTAATGATCTAACCTCTATGCTCCTCACTTGCGAATTTACCACTATTCTATCCTTAAGGGAAATAGATAAACAAATCAAGATTGTTGTTCCTTTCACAGCATACATGCCTGCATTCATCAAGTACACATATAGGGACTGATTCACAGAAGAGTTTTGTAATGGTGCAATCCCATAGGAAAACATTCTGTGAATCAGGCCCATAGTCTCTGACATGCTCTCTCGCTATGTGCTAAGGCAAGGGGAGCTAGAGGTGTAATTCAAATAGACGAGTATAGAGGAGGCTAGAAAGGCTTGTTTTGACCGTTTCTGCACCCGGCACAATGGTTGTTAATAGAATGTAAATGCACATGTGTAACAAGTGCATGTGGAACTGTAAACAAAGGTCCCTATAAAATAGTTTCACTGTCATTTTTAGAGGTGTTAGGTAGAGTAGGCATTTACACACATCTAACAAACTATGAACACTAGCATATATTGATGCATAGAGCTCATGAATGCCATAGCAGAGGGAAGTAACAGAGAACATTAAAACACACGATGAAATCTCATGATTCAGAGGAGTCAAGAAACAGTGTGATTTTGGGGAAATTCTTTTCATTTTTGCATCTAGCAACAAATCAATTTAGCATAACATAGCGAATAAGATATTAGTGTTATATAAATCTGTGTTTAGCATAGTTGACTCACATCTTCCAATTTGGATCAGCTTTCAGAAGCACTGCTTCCTGCCCTTCAACTGCAGTCAGCATTTGACAAGTCCAATCATCTGGGAAGCAGCCTAGCCGTCTGATGAGCTTCATGGCAACTACAGCTACCACATCCCAGATCAGACCAAGACGACTGCAACAACTACGTCATAAGACTGCACACAGTGCCAGTCCCAGCCAGCGTCATTGTGTCTCAACAGACACTATGATTCTTCATACACTGTGGAAGGATATTCCCATGTTTACTGCAGCTGTCAGTACTTGCACCGTCGTAGTCCACAGCAGTGAGTAATCTGGCTATCATCCGGCTACAAGTGGGTCCTTGAAGCTGCAACTCATCTTGTCAAGCACAAAGGCTCCTGAGTTCAGAAAGAAACATTTACACGTTAACATTCAGCGTTGTCAAAAACTTTAAGAAGAATGGAATCGTTCTCATGGTTCCCGATAGAAAAGAAGAAAGTGTTCCTGTGCTAGAACGTTCAGCCTTGCAATCACTGCACTGGTAGGTACAAGTGACACCAGTACTTTTGTTCAACACAGCTGAAAAGAAAAACTGACGCTGGTTCGGAGGCCCACCTTTGGGGCTTCAGAACTGCTACAAGCGAACAAGAACACTAATGAACTCTGAGGTTCTTTTAGGTCTGCTCTGTGGACTGAGTAGCAGGGTAAAGGCTTCAATTCTCACTCTGGCTTGTATTATTTTGCAAAGACAAGATAACGGAAGTTAGCAAAGCCGGCACAGAACCAAATCAAGGCTGGCAAATGCAGAAATCTGTCCTACATAATCCTACAATGGCATTTAGAAGACTTATGGCTTGGAGATACGTCCACGCTGAGCTGGGTGGAGAAATAACAAGGGATTCTAAAGCTCACTACACCATGATTACTTTGATGGCAAAATGGTCTGCAAGTGAATACTGACTAGACCTACTCTTTTGTTTCCAGAAACAATCGGATTCATGACTGCAATGAATGGAGCTATGAGCTGGACATTCGTGTACAGTTCAATCATGGAAATGAACTACATATCGATCAAATGCAACAAGAACCCCTTGAACTTCAACATGACGTACCAGATTAATCAGAGGCTGATTTCAGAGGACTGCCAGCAGGACATTTCACTGTGTGTTCAGAGTGAAGGTGATGAACTTGTAGATCAAGATCAGTTACTTGATCCAGGAAATGTGTCGCCAACATTTTTAATGAAAGATGTCATGTTTTCAAACACAGAAGTAAATGTCATTCATGCATCAGACATCAATAGTGCTGCATTGCTTACCATTGTTAGAATTGACAATGTAGATGTATGCTCTTTGGCAAGGAGATGAGGTAACACTTTATTTAATAAGGTGTAAGTATTGTATAAATGTGATTATGTGAAAGGGATGAGGGGGGCACCTGCCATGAGTTCACATGAGGTAAACTGACCCAACCAATCAATATCGATTATACCATAAGTAAGATGACGCATTTCCTGGGACCATGTTCTATAGTGTCGCATGAGAAGATGCTAGGCCCTTTTCCTGTCAGCTAAGCTACAGGCAGGGTGGCACCCCCTGCCCCCTTTAAATGCCAGCATTCTTAAGTCTAGCCAAGTAATTCTAAGGATTTTGCAATAAGCTACCAATGTTACATAATGAAGAGGCCGTTGTGAGTAAAGCAGAGGATTTTGAGTTGTGTGCAAGATTTAATGGGTAGTCAATTTAATGTTTTCAGACCCGTAGTTACAGACACAGTACATTCAACATAAATATAGGACTTTTGGTGCAAAACACTTACACACTTTTATTTTTGCGGTACTTTGGGAGAGATTCATTTCAAAACTGCTGTTCTTTCACCTTACTGGAACGACTTGTCAGGAGTATTATAGCTACAAGAATGTAGATTAATATTTTGTGATTAGATCAGACATCACGTCATCACACAGGCTTATGATTGTTGGTACTTCGTTGCTCACCAGCTCACCACTCTCGTTTCTGCAGGTTTCATATTTGCTTTTTACTCACTACTTTTTTTCAATTTCTCCAAGGCTTATCCATTTTTCCAATTCAATGTTGTCCATGTATGATAATTTGACTAGTTGATTTATAAACAGAAAGCACACCACTATCCTTAATGCTCCTGATACGCCAAGTCATTTATAGGGAACTGTTTCACCCACCTGCCGAGACCTACTGTGCCTGAAATAGTTGAGTGGGATTCAGCAAGAATAAAAGGCACACAGACTGATGGAACCACAGACGTGTCAGCACCATGTGTGCCCCCATTCCAAACTCTATGGCCCGTATAAAATCTTGCACTGTGATTGGCTAGCAGACCTTGGAGTGATACACCTGAGTGGTGCAGTGGGGACGAGAGTGATCTGCAACGTGAAGTGGGATGCCTTAAAGATCCCCTGCCAAGGTACAATATTAACCTCTGTTAAGACTGACTAATATGGGCGGCCCTAAAGTGAGTTGCTACCTGGAGCGCTGCACAAATACTAAATTGCAGCTATACAAATAAACAAACGTACTCTGAATCAGGATCCAGGCATCATATCACAGTGGCCTCCCGCACAGATTAATATGGTGTGATGAGAGACTGGAGCTATCAGCCTGCATGGCCGTTGCCACTAAAAGGGTGAAATGCTGTGGCGATGACCCGGCACTCAAAATTATTATAATTGTTTGTTTTTTCATAATGTGTTTTATACCGAAGAGGTTTCTGATCCAAAATTCGAGCCTGTGTTGCTGTGCGTCATCTTGCTTCAAGGTGAGTGCATTGGCACTGAGCTATACTACCCATGCCTACACCGGGGACGCTTAGACACCACTGGGAGACAGTACTGGAGGAGTGCCTAGGAATGGGGCTTAAAAAATCTGGCAGTGGCCCAAAGCGGCAAGAAGTCCTTGCTGACTCGCTGATTAGAGATGTGAGGATATCCCACTACCGATGGTAGCAGGGCCCACGTTTTCGTGCCCCCAGAGAAGTCTGCAGACGGTTTTAATGGCAGGAAGCACGGTAAAACACTGGAATTGACTGGGGAGGCCATACCCAGGTGCATTAATAGAAGATGTAAGGACCACTGAGCAATAACCAGCCATAAACAGTCAGGATCACTACAGCAACGTGGTGGAAGAAACAGACCACGGGCTTTTCTAGCATGCTTGGAGAGATGAACTGCAGATAATTTTAATGCAATGACACTAAACCCAGATCCATCCCTTGGGTGGGCCCCCATTGATGAAGTAGGCGCATATTGCTAAATATATTGACTTAAATCGATGGTGACAATTTTATGAGTTCACATATCCATAGTACTCGACAGTAGTCCTGACATGTATAGTTGTGTGGATTGTATGCCTACTATCTAAGGTACAACTGATTACAAGGATAGAAGTGAGGTGGGGATAGGCTACTTGGAAGGCCACACAATGTGTCTTAATAACATCTATGTACCACACAACAACAATTGAGAGATCAACCCAATGGGGTATATAGAGACGATATATGTATCTAGGGGTAGGTAATTTTAAAATAATACTTGACGTACCATTGAATAGATTACACACCAATGTAGACTGCACTCACATGTGGCAAAATCCCTATTACATACCATACGGAAGCGCGACCTGTTGAAGATCGGGAGAACACAACACAATGATAACTCTTAATACACAACTGGAACCTACATGATGTATTTATGTGAATAGATTATCTACTGACTGGGCAGGAGAGTGTGAACATCTTCAAGAACACATAATACATTGAATAAATACTTTACTGCACTGTCGGGTACAGTGGTTGGCCAGTAGTTGTACACAGAGTGGTAAGAGGCTCCATTCAGGCAAGAGTGCGAGGAATGTTTATTGGTTTAAATGGTTTTGACATGTTTTCTTAACTAAAGTTAATCAGGAATCCCAAGCCAAGATGGAGGAATACAGATTGAGAATGATTGGCTGAAGAGAACAAACAGTCATTTTGAATTCCCAGAAGATTCTTTAACTGCCTTCCATCAGAGAATTGACCCAGTCAGGTTGTGTTTTCTTTAGTTTCCTCAGTTTAGGCCCACAACTGGAAGACAGTAGCAGTGGAGTGTAGTGGGGTGATCCTCCAATGCACCTTATAGGGAGACAGGTGTAGGCGGGCACACAATATACAACTTAACCCTTCACTTTTAACGTGATCTGCCTCTTACCTGTCTCCAAACCCCGCCCTCCTGGGTTTGAGATCACCCTGGTGTACTTTTATAGGCAGAAGGTAAGGGTAGGGAAGATCAAGAGGCTAGGGCAAGTAGGTTCCCCAAATGCCTCTAAGGAGAAAACAAGGTTGTAGTAACTGGAGCCCACAAGGAAAGGCGGACAAAAGGAATACTGGTTTACTATGCGTTTTAGTTGTTTTAAGCTTTCTTACATACTTTCCCAGTACACACGCGGGGTATTGTGAGGGTCAAAACACTAGACTATATATACAACTTAAATTCTCCTAAGCAGCTGCGTTACTAAAAAAAGAAACAAAGAAAATATAAAGAGTCCTTTAAAAATATAAAATGTCTTTAAAATATATACGTCTATGCAGTGCACTGTATTAAAAAAACAATTTAAACAGACCTTACTTGTAAGACAACCTGGCCAGGGCTGTCTCAAGGTCCTTGATGCTCATTTGATCTCCCTTCCTTCTCGCTGCGCTCTTTTATGGTGACTCTTAGCAGCAAGATGTGGCCGACGGCAACAACGTGTGGGGTCCCCAAACTCTTTAAATCTTTATGTAGGCTGGACTGCATGTCAGGTGCAGCCCAGTACTCGGAAGCAGCATGGGGGGCCCCACACTACTCACTCCACCTGGGCCATGTCTGCCAGGTGTGGCCAGGGAGTTCTGGTTGGCCACCTGTAAGGGAGGTGGCCCTTGTTCTTAAATTAAGCCCCAGGAGGTCGAAAACACATTCAAGGCGCTCCCCTGCTATGGGGAGCGCCAGTAATTAAATATGCCCCTGAATGAGGGCCACTTGGGGAATATCACTGGTTATAGGCACTCCCCTGCTAATCAGCAGAGTGCCAATATAAAGTCCTGAGCTGGCAGTTCACTGGCGCTGAGCGGAGCGCCTCCAACCCTGTTAAATGGTTTCTGTAACTGTCACCGGTGCTCCACTCGCACTGGTGACTGTTTTTCTTTCCTTTTTAGAGCAAAGGGACCCTCGCGTGCCCACGTGTGACGGTCCCTTACTCTAAACTTTTTCATTCTTCTGGGTCCCTGGTGCGGCTTCCATCAGGGGACATGATTCTCTTTTTTTTAATTTTAGGATCCCTGGTGCGGCTTCACACGCCGGGGAGTCCCTTCTTGTATTCCTGACCGGGGGTTACAAGGCCCCTCTTTGCTATTAAAACCTAGAGGCCCTTTTACTCAAGGTAACGCATCATACTATGGATGGGACGAGAATAACTTCTCAAACTAAATAATAAGACGGACTCAGGAAGCTTCTCGCCTTTTGGAATATAAGGGAGTGCAGGCATCTATTTTCATCCTCAGACCATGATTTTGCTCGTATTATAGCATGTAATGAAGAAACTTGGCACTCATGCTGTTCTCTCTTTACAACTTATCAAGGGATGCCTCGGCCCCTTAAGTGTACTATTCTTCCCACGTTGATGACCAGTTCTTGGCTGCTTCCAGTATTTAACATCATGCCAAACATCCTCCTTGGTCTTGCTTCAAATTCAAGCCTATTCCTTGCTGTGACACACATCACTCTCAATCCGTGTTCCTCCATGGAGACTCGTTTACTAAAACTGAATCATTGAATGTCCAAAATTCTATATACATATATGTTGGCGGCACTGCCTGCAGTCTATTTACTACATATGCAAATCAAAGGGGGGGGTCTGGGAGTCTCTCTACCAGCAGGAACACATCCCATTGACCTGTTCTTGGGTGGATGGCCCCTGGGAGAGTCTCAACCAAGTCTTTAGCTTACTGTCTCTTTCACAGAGGAGAAATATCCCTGCATATCAGTCTTTGTCCTGCCCAGGGGCAGTCCAGCACCGAAATGCGAGGCAATTCTTCTTTGAACAAGAGTATCAACAGCAACCCCACACACGTGTTTCAGCCTTGTTGGGCATCATCAGTGAGGTGGAGCTGTGCCTCATGCGTTCAACTGCTCATCATTCCTCTGGCTGCTACATGCAAGCCTGTACTGAACACTTGACCACTGGACCACTCGTGCTCTTGTAAAGCTCACAGCTTTCCTTCCATTTCCTTAGCTCATACTATGTGGTCCTGTTTGCTATTTCCTTGTATTTCATGTGTGTACAACTGCTTTCCCAAATTCAGTAGTGTTTTCAGATTCAGTTACTTTTTCAATGCTAGCCATATCATCTGTGTGTGCTGTTTGCTCTCAGATGTGCATGTTTCGGAGTGTCGTGGGAAGGTAAGATGCAGTTGTACTGACATTGCTCTAAATGCTGACATGGAGTAAAATCGATATTCTTCCAACATTGACAGTTTCATGACTCATGTTAGGGATCCTGGCATTGCACTGCTCTCCCAAAATGATGTATCATTCAAACACTGAACGTTCTAATCATGGAAGCATGTAGACTGTCGTTTAGAGGCACATAATGAGTTCTGAGAAACCAGCTGTATTGTTCTTTGTGACTTTACCTTCCTACTCGGATGGTTCTGACAATTGTGGACAGTATGCTCACATTCATGTGTAGTGATGTGCTTAGAGATATTCCTGTGTGTGCTCTGAATTTACAGAAAAGCTGTAGAGACGGAATATGAACATGGTTGTAAGCATGTATGTAGATCAGAGATCATTAACTTTTGGCTCTCCTTATATTTCAAACTAGAACTCCATTCATCCCCAGCCAGCAGATCAATGACCATTTTTCAGCAGCATCCTTTTTATAGGCTTAGATATTCATTGCGTTCTCAGTTTGTGGTCATTAACTTGAAAGCAAAATGTTCCCTCTGGCTAAACATCAAGGAGACAATCTGACCATGTATTCAATGGCTATAAGTATACATGTCTCAAGACTTTCCTTTACTTATTGTCATTTTGCCTTTGTTTTGCATTTCTAAAAGTTCCTTTTAGTGCTTTGAGTGCTCACAAGTTATGTTGAGTATTATAGAAAAAGAAAATCATGAGTGTTACACAAGACATGGAGTTAAAGAATTGAGGTTTGCTGACATAGAAGTGACAGAAGAGCAAATGAAGAGCCTAGGCTGAGTGAGGAAACATGAACATGGGAAATAGAATTGCGGCAGTACTCGGCCTCTATGGATGGCTTGCCTGATTGAAGAGGGGATCAAAGATGTTTCTGCCGATGTAATGGCATAAGAATGAACTGAGAGATTGTAGAAGACGAGGAAAGGGTTATCTCAGTAGTCCCCAATTCAGAACGGTTGCTGAGTAGACTAGACTAGTGTGATCAATAGTATGAAAAGCAGTGGGCGCTTTACTTAAAAACAGGATTGTGGAAGGTTTTTGAAAGCGAAACAGAGATCAATGTCTTAGTGATATAAAGAAGAAAAGCTCAGCCTGCAAGTCAAAAGAAATATATGGTAAAAGCGGAAGGGAATAAGGCTTGATAATGAAATGGCATGATCAGGAAGCTTAGAGAAGCAGTACAAACTGAACAAAGGACTGAGGTAAGAAACGCAAGTGGCACTGAGCGAGAAATTTCTAAAAGAGCAATAAGGGGTGCATGCTTTAAGGAGGCATTCAAGTTGCAAGACAAAATATAGATCTTGAAAATAGCAATTGGAAAAACCAGATGATAACATATAAGGTGGAGATTAGAAATGATGATTGCAGTTCAGCAGTTGCAACAGGAGGATTAGCTCACTGGGAGTCGAACAGAAGGCTGACATGTAAGAACGGAGGAGTAAAAATCAAGAGAATATAAAAGCAGGCAGAGTAGCAGAGTGAAAAGTAGAGTGGGAATAATCTTAGAATTTAATTCAGAAATACCAGTGTTGTCAGGATGTGCAAGGTAGGCATCAGAGGACATCATGTTTGAAAACCAGTTGACAGCAGAGAAAAGGTATTGTGGGTGAAATACACACATGTGCTGAAGAATGGATTTTGCTGCAGCTTCTGTATGTAAGAATTAAAGGTTGATTATAGGGGGGAGAGCGCTTTGGTCGATGGAAGAATTAGATGTATTAATATTAGTTAACACAATGAGTGAATAAAGAGTGTAATGAAATGCTGAGGAGATTTTAAATTATGTGTAAATGGAAGATAATTATAAAATGAGCACATACAATCCAGGCTGCCACAGAAGTAGCTGTGTGGCATTTGGGCTGTGAGTGAGACAATGTGATGGGGCAAAACAAATGAGAGGGAGGTTGATGGTCATTGGCAGCCGGAGGTATAAAAAAAAAGGGTGGACGGTGACCTAGATGGATGGTAAAGAAGACCATTGTCCCATCCATTGCCAAACAGTAGGATAATTGCATATCATTCCACATGAAATATTTGTTTGCTCGTTTGCATCTGTATATATTAATTATTGTCTTTGAAAAACAGTCACTGTAATCTGTTTTTTAAAGGCTATGCATCCCTACTGGACATCCTTCACGCCACGGGGCCAGCCCTACAGTTTGAATACCACTGATTTATCCTTTTCTGTTGGGTGAGAACACTAGCAGATTTAGCAATCCATTACAACACTTTAAACATCTGGCTGTTTGGTTAAATATTGAGTGTTACTCACTAACTTAGTGAAATCAGGGGAGATGTTTATTTCTGCAAGTGATATTCATGCCTATAGGAAGTGCAGTTCAATGCTGTTTAGAGGGAATGATATAGGCCATTTCTGTTACGGCCAATTTACACCAGGAAGGAGGATGTTCTGCTTCATGCTGCTTGGAGAGTTCAAGGGCATTTAAATCACATTTTCATCCACATATTAAATTGGGGGATTTCTACCCACCTTTCATTCTTACCTTTTCTGTTGGGTTTACATTTCGAGCCTGTTTAATGTAAACTGTATCTTGTTTTACTGATGTTTGGTCCAATAGCCTGCATGTCATACATATTTGAGTAGTCTTTGTGTATCATCAAGCCTGTATTAGGGTGTTTAACTTTCATTCGAACAGGTACATGTCCGCTTACACTTAGTGTCAGAATCTGGTTCCTCAGATGCCCGGCTCACCTGTTTGTTCTTTGATGTCCTTTTCTTTGTGGTCACAAGTTTCTCCTTTTTCCTGGAGGTGCGGATCTCATGAAGGAAGGGGCGAATTTCCTCTGACGCCACCCTGCAGGTAGGTACCAGGCAGGCAGTACCCTGGGCTCCTGCCCAGGGTCGAGACGTTCAGTCCGGGAACCTTTAGTATTCCAGGGGGGATTCCGGGAAGGATCAGAACACCAAGAAGGAAAACAGAAGTCCAGAGCAGCTCGCGCAGAGTACCGCGAGGAAGCGGAGACAGCAAGGAGCAACGCAAGGCCGAACACACCAGGAAGGGATGCAAGAACAAGAATAGGCCTTGCAAACAAGCGAAGACCGGAGGTAGCAGATGGCAGAACGAAGGGAAAGGATCCAGGAAAAGAACATTTGCAGAAGCGTTGAGCACGGACAAGCCAAGCATTGAGACGCATTGAGACGCGGGGGCGTGGCACTTTTAAAGATAGCTGCAAGGAATACCAGGAAGCTAGACCGCGGGTTTCCCCAGTGTCGGCCATGTTGAAGGTGAAAATGGATGCCGTAATACGGCGCCTGAGAGACCAGGATGTCCAGAATGCGCAAAAACTGTGATTCATGACAGTATGCCCCCTTCTAGACTCTGATTCCCGCCGCCCCCTGGTTTGCCTGGGTGGATCCGGTGGAATCGCTGCAATAAGCGGGGGGCGTTTAAGTTGGACACAGGCTCCCATGTGCGTTCACTGGGTGGATAACCCTTCCATTCCACCAGATATTGAAGGCATCCTCTTCTGTATCTCGAGTCACAAATTCTGGAAACCTCAAATTCGACCTGATCATTAACGAAAAGAGGGGGAGGTAGAAGAGCTGTCCTGGTTAATTGGTGATAAGGCTTCAATAAGGACAAATGAAAAACAGGGTGGATTCTATTCCAGGATTCTGGTAGCCATAGTGGAAAGGCCACAGGGTTGATGATTTCAGTCACTGTGAATGGTCCATAAAAGCGTGGCACCAGTTTGTTGGGCCTCAGATGCCTGGGCAATTGTTGGGAAGATAGCCAGACTTTATCTCCAACGGTATAAGAAGGGCCCGGTCGCCGTTTGGCGTCTGCATATTTCCTTATATCCATCCTGGCCTTTACTAGGTGTTCTTTTACCTCCTTATGTATCGAGATAAGCTGTGATACCCAGGAGCGACGAGGCAAGGGAGGGGGGAACAGAGGGATGACCGAGACATTGATCTTACTAGGCCCGGTGACATTGAGATTGCGCAAGTGCAGGGGCAGGGGAAATGGGAAAAGTGCTGGGGACAAGGGGGAGTGATCAGTGCAATACATAAGATCAACAGTAAAATATAGAATACATAGAAGCCATGGGTGAAGGGTGCGCCCAGCTGGTGGCAAGTGCAAGGGTAAGTGCAGACATCAGGTGTCAAGTGCAGGTAGTGGACTGTAGGGATACAGAAACAGTCCACAAGTGCGGGGGTTTGTTTGTCTGTTTGTTTATTTCTAATGTGCACCAAACCCAAAGGTAACAGGGCACAGCAGTAAGAAGATACAAAGCTTGCATGGTTACAAGTATGGTTACAGTGGGACAAGTATAGTTACAGGTAGGGGTCACAGTAGGTATATATATACATGTACCCCTGGGTTGCCAGGGAGATTCATTCTAAACCTTCCAGCCATTACCTCTTTGTTTTTGCTTGGACATTCATGCCCCCCTAAAATCCACCTGGGCTAAGCCCAAACCCTTTGCCCCACAGTACACCCTCAATCTACCCTCCAACAAATGCTCAATAAGAGCCCTAGAGAAACGGTGGCCCATAACTCGGGAGACCTCACCAACCACATATCTAAGCACGCAAACCGTAGGATTCTGATTACCGAGGACAAATCTGCTTATTACTCCATCACCATTATGGCAGCCTCCAACAGGAGCAAAACCCTATTTGAAGTAGTAAAGCATTGTCCAAACCCTCACCTGACTCCTGGGTACCAGGAACTCAGGAAAGATTTGACAGAATCAACATATGTTTTATTAAAAAAGGAGACTCCATCAGAGACACCATCCAATCAGCCTCCACAGCATTAGCATCCCCTACATGCTGGCACCAACACTGCCCCTCTGGCCTGAATTTTCCCCTCTTTCCCCCGGATCTCCTAAAAATGATTTACTCCCTCAAACTTACTTCCTACTATGACAAAATAATTCCGGCCCCCATCATTAAAAGATTTACAGGCACAGCGCTCAATGTGTTTTCTGTGTGCTGCGAGCTCCATTTTAATTCTCCAAGTGCACACAAAACTGTCTTTCTATGGGAATTCTTTTGCTGTGGCCAAATGCCATATCCTTGCAATTCCCATAACATTTCATTAAATACTTACAGAAACTGTATTAGTTTAGCTTTTGTAACGCACAGCAGTTATAGACAGGTATCCTTGAAATCACACTTAGTGTACCCCTTTGGTTAATATATGCTGATGCTTGAAAACTGGTAGTAAGTCTATAAAGGTAACCAGTCCCTTGTGCTTGGAGAATCCCATTAGCCTCTTTCTAAATCTACCTCTACCCTCTTCAACTAATCCAAAACAGGACTTCAAGACTTGTCCTTGGCCTCAAGCCCTGGGATCGTATCTTTCCAGCTCTGAAATCTCTCCATTGGCTCCAAGTGGATTCAGGGATTCAGTTCAAAACCCTCTGCATTGTCTACAAGGCTTTCTGGGGGCTGAGGCCAAAATACCTTCAGCTATCCCTGCGCAAATATCTCCCCTCTCGAGCTCTTCGCTCCACTACCTATAACTCCCTCAGGGCCAGTCGTTTTTTGAAGAAACTAGCTGAGGTAGATCTGTCTTCGGCTGGGGTCTATCTCTGGAACAGCCTCCCTGTCCCTCTGAAACTTGAGGAGCATCATCTCTGGTTCCGGAAGCACCTCAAGACCTTCCTTTTTGCTTCTGCCTTCGTCTCCCCTCTCCCCTGCTGATCTGTTCTCTATCGTCACCGTGCACCTGGCCACCCTCTGTCTTCCAGGCCCAGGTACCTGCTCACCCTGTGACCCTCCCGCACTGCCTCCGGGCCACCCCTTGCACTGGGGTCTGTATCTGTACCCATACAGCCCCCGCTTTTCTTCCTGCACTTATCATACCTACCCTGTCTGCTGCCTTAAACCCAGCACTTGCCACTTGCTGGCTGCACTACCACTGTTTGTTGCCTTTATCATTTATTTCTTTATTAGTATTTATCTGTTTCTCCTTTGCTGCTCACTTTCCACTTCTCCCCCCTTCCATGCACTTTTCCCCTCTCCCATGCACTTATGGTTCTCAATGTCACTGGGCCTAGTAAGATTGTTGTTTTTGTTCTTCCGTGTTCCCCTTCCTTGCCTTGTCGCTCTCTGAAACACTTGTGTACGAGCGCGATAGAAATAAAATATCAATTCAAATCCTAGTTACTGGTAGCCTGTCTGTCCCACCTAGAAGATGTTCTATGGCAGCCAGACCATTGCACTTGATTTGACCGGTGGATAGCCTGTGCATAATGTCCAGAATAACCTTCAAAGGTAGCTGGCTTTGCTTCCCACAGCCGATTGGACATAGCGACATCAAAGTTAAGCTCCTTCTGAACTCGAGGTATGCATAAACTCACCACTTCAGCAGACATCTGCTGTAGGCACGGCTATTCATCCATGCACTTTAGAGTGAAGCCATAACTATGACAAATTTGGTCTAGCTAATCACATCATTTGTTCCACTGAACCTCCAGACTTGCCCCAGCACCTCATTGTGGGCCCAGATCAATTTCAAGCCGTCCCATACTAAATGTGTTCCTTCTTTTATCAGTTTCACCCCATCGCCCCTTCTTTTATAACCTCCAAAATAAAAGATCTCGACCAATATAGACCTAAACATAACAACATAGTAGAGAAAATGATGCCCATAAAGTAGAGGCCACATTCGTAGGCGTACTCTCTAGTAGCACTAATATTTGCCCTATTTCTAACTACATTTGTGATGTTGTCATTGAGGGCCCTTGTTTCTGCCATGTTTGTACCTACAGAGTAAAATACAATGGGTTAGGTGCATTATGCAAAAACAAACTTTTATTCCAAAAGAGAGGGAGAGAGAAAGAAAAGAAATGAATGAAAGAAATAAGTAAAGAACGAAAGAATGAAAGTTTGGAAGACGGTAGGAAAGCAATAGAACATTAAAGGTAATAAGGGATATATATATATATATATATATATATATATATATATATATATATATATATATATATATATATATATATATATATATATTCCCTCCTATCTAATCATGTATCACTTTAATTCTACTCATATTCATATTTCTACATATTTCTGGCATTTTTTCAATTCTTCATTTCCACTCATGTCATCCCATCAGGACAAAGCTGCTTCTTGCTCATCTGGTTGTCCCTCTGCTTGTGTTATACTGCTGTGTGCTTTTCTAACATCAGAGAGGTATATCCAGTATTTCAGGCCTTTAACCTCAGCTGCAGAAGGTGTGCAATATACCACCTCATAAGGGACGTGAAATCTTGGAGAATTCCATCTCCTCGCAAAACTCTGCACATATACCAACTCCTCTGGCATTAACTGTGTCATGGGACTGTCTATTGCTGCTGTATTGGTGTCGTTTTGCTTTCCTGTGTGAAGGGCAGGGCCACCTGTTTGGCTATACTCCTCACTGCCTGCGTGAACTGTTTTAAATACTCTTTGAATTCCTCCCCCAAAACGATGGCAGTCCTATGAGCATCTGATGCTCTTCTTATTGGGGAAAGTGCCGTTTGCATGCGTCTGCCTGTCACTATTTCATGCAGGGATAAGTGGTGGTCTTTGCTTGGTTGTGTTCGTAATTGAAAGAATGCCAAGGGCAGGCAATATACCCAATTCTTTTTAAGAGTGTGGAATAACTTCAGTCTGCTTTTAAGGAGGACGTCTATTTTTTCTCCCAGCACGTTTGCTTGCAGGTGGTAAATGGAACATAGCTTATGTTTTATTCCTAGTAAGGATGTTACTTCTTTAAAGAGGTTGTTGACGAAGTGCCTTCTGTTGTCGGAGCGTATGACGTCACAGATGCCCCAACGTGGAAAAACTTCCCTTACCAAAAATGTTGCTGCACATTTCACATCTGGGTGTGCGCAGGGTCCCTTCTACGAATCGTGAAAAGGGCAGACCACCACCACCACTATTAAGAATCTTGGTCCATTGCACCTTTCTCCCATGTCTGCATAGTCAATGTGCAGTTCACGGAAGGGTCCGATGGGGCGGGGCAGCGTCCCTTGCAATGTCCTGAGGGTCATTCCAGAATTGTATATCTGACACGTCACGCATTCGATTGTCATTTTAGCAAGGTGTTCCTGCAAATTCGGGACAAACCAATCCTCCTGGATGTCCGCATCTATGTGTTGTTTTGTTGTGTGTGGTGGAAAATGTAGCTTTTGGAATACGAGCTGTAATAACTCCATAGGCATCACTACTTTACCTGTTGCCTCTTGACCCCAAAGAAGTTCCGTGGTGACTATATGCAACCTCTCTTTGCCCATACCTTTTGTTCTTTGTCTGGGGCCCTTTTTTGTAGTTCAATTATCTGTGCAATGGGCAATGAGTTATATCCTAGGTCCTTCCCTTCCTGTGTGTTACCTTTCAGTACATAATCTGTCACCTGTAGCTTTTGGAAATATGCTGCCTGTTTTGCAGCGGCGTCCGCCGCGCATTCCCTAATCAGATTACGTCACATTGTTATGTGCTTGGCATTTCACCAAAGCCACCACAGAAGTTTCCGCTAGGACTGCAATCAGTTCATTTAAAAGTTCTGCATGTTGTACCGGGGACCCATCTGCCCTTCTAAAACCCCTCCTTCTCCACCTCGACAATCCAGCATGTACCATTGTGGTTACATATGCCAAATCTGAATAGATTGTTACTGCACATCCCTTTGCTGTGTCCAATGCTTCAATTAGTGCTAAAAGCTCTGCTGCTTGTGCTGAATAATGCATTCGTAGACGTTTTTGTGCAATTATCTCCTATTCACCTTCTTCCAATCTTACTTCTGCTGCACCCACATGCTTTTTACCTGTCTCTGGGCAAATAGACCCGTCCACAAAATACACCTCAACTTCTTCTAAGGCGTTCTCGTTTGCTTTGGGAATGTTGTCACCGTCCCCCTTGTATGTGGCACAATCGTGACTTTGCATGTCTTCTACCGTACATGGCTCAGTGATGAATGTGGCTGGGTTTACTGTTTTGCAGCGCACTATGTGAATGCTAGAGCTGGAAAGTATTATTTCATACGCCGTGGCCCTTTGTGTTGTAAGTTAGATTTAGATCGTTCTAGAATTGCAAATAAAGAATGTTCAACAAACAATGTAACGGAGCATCCCATTACTATGGTGGCGCTTTTTTCAATCGAGAAGGTGTCTGCTGCAAGAGCTTGTTTGCACAAAAAGTGCCCTTGCATCAGAGAGTCTAGGGTGCCGTTGTAGTAAGCCAATGGTTTGTGGCCTGAGGATGTTTTTTACGTCAGAACAGCTATCATGAGTGTTCCATTGCAGTGTGAGAACAGGTAGAATTCCCGTTTATAATCTGGGGTCGCTAGAACGAGAGCTGTGGAAATGAGTTCTTTCAGTGTGGCAAAGGCTGTGTTCATCTCTTATGTCCATTTAATAGCTGCACTCTTTTTAAGCTTCCTTCAATGCTTGTAATAGGGGCCTTGTGTATGCTGCATAATCAAGTATCCATTCTCGGTAATAGTTACATATGCCAAGGCATTTTTGCATGTCTTTTACTGTGTGGTGCCTAATTTTCACGCACACTGCTGCTGCTCTGTCTGGTATTATTCTTTTGCCATCTTTGGATATGAGCTGTCCCAGATGTAGTACTTCAGTTAGGCAATACTGAAACTTCCCTCTGTCCACCTTATATCCCTTATCCGCTAGCAAGTTCAGTAATTTTATAAAGTCTGTTCTCCACTGTTCCTCGCTCTCACTGCAGACTGAGATCTTCTAGGTACTGAATCACTTTGTATTTAACATCAATGTTGCCAAGATCTTTGTGCAGTGTTCTGTTAATAAATACTTGGGCTTTTGCAGTATCCCTGTGGTAATCTGCAATGTTTGTATCTTTTCCCTCCCAGCGTAAATGCTGTTAGGCATTGTGAATCGGGATCGAGTGGTACCGAGGAAACATTTATTTTCAAGTCTACCACTGTGAAACATGTAGCTCATTTTGGAATGCTGCACAAAATGGACGTGGGATTCGGGGCGAGGGGAAATTCTTTCTGTATGATGTCATTAAGTGGGTGTAAATCCTGTATCATCCTCCAAGGCCCGCCCTTCGCTTTTCTGATGGTTCAGTGATACCCTGTTGTAATAGTGCATGTATTGTTTCTTTTATACCCTCCTCTGCTTCCTTTGACTGGGGATATTCTTTCACTCGGGGCAGCACTGCGCCTGGTTTGAGCTTAATCTTAACGGTTGTTACCTCTTGCAAGAGCCCTACATCGTGAGGGTTGGTGGTCCATAATTTTGAGGGTACCTGTTGCATGTCCTCATCAAAAAAATTACAGTGGTGCATTAACGATGGCCATGAGGGGGTTCATCACTTTCCTCTATTCGACCATTATGTCGCAAGGCATGCAAATTTCCATTATTATCTCCCCATCATTGTCATTGTCAGTGAACAGCAACTGGTCAGTTATGTCGCGCAGCGCTGTTTGGGTCTGTGCATAATACTGTTCGCCATTCGCATCCATGCGTGTCCAGACCTATCACCAAAATATGTTTGGCGGATACTTGCACCCCATGCAGATGTAGGGAGAGGATGGTGCCTGGTAATATTTCTGGAGTGGCTACAGGGCGGAAAAAAAAAGTCAGAAGGTACTCTCCATTCTTGTTGTGTTATTTCGGGCTCCACTCTTGCCAGAACTTGTATTCAATACACAAACATGTCTGCATTGATGGGTACCCCTCGGACGACTATTTCATTTGCTATTGTGTTTATCAACAGCATTGCCCGAGGGGGCATATTCACGGGGTTGAACACACTATGCCTCTTTCAGTGAAAGATTCATATTGAGCTTGCTAAGGAGGTCCCTCCCCAGCAAGTTAATCGGCGAGTCTTCGTGGTATAACAGGGGTGCTCGCACTGTTTCCCCCCCCTCCCCCCACTGTTATGTCCAGATCTTTAGTACAGGAAACTGTGACCACAGCCCCAGAAAAACCTTACGTTTCCAAATTCTTGCTTGACAACGCAAACCGGCCTTCCATTAGGCCCAATTTCTCTGCTCCTGAGTCCACCATGAAGATGAACTGTCTGTTTCCTATCTCCACCCCCACCAGTGGTTCCTCGTCTGGACATAGGGTAGTCTATAGGATTGGACACGCAAGTGCTCTCTGTGGGCTGTCCTAGTCTGGGTGCGTGTTAGTCTCCGGAAAAAGAAAAGACGTTTTCCCCAACCATGGCTGTCACCTGAAAAAGCTGCTGGCGCACCATTGGCAGTGGTGACAAAAGTGTTACTATGCGTATTTCCCATTTCATTTTGGCGGGTTAGTTGTTGCTTTGTCCCCTGTGGTGGCACCCTGGGCCCCTGTGTATGCCGAGTGCTGGTTTGTTCTTCCTGTTTGTGACCTCCCATGGGCAGTCCATACATGCTCCCTGGGTGAAGATGACCGTACTGCTGCGGTAATAAACCTTTGTGCTTTTGGGTAATATGCCATGGGACGAGTGCGACATTCCTGTGCAAAATGGTCCCACCTACCACATGACCAACATGCTCCTTGCCCTCTTGCTCTGGACCCTTGTCCTCCATAGCTCCCTGTCTGTCCCCTGTACCCACTTTTGCCTCCTCCAGGTTTTCCTTGTCACTGAGGCCCTCCGTACTGCTCCTCTCCAGCCCATTGTTCTTGCCCATTCGCTGCCCAGGTTGCTGCCATCCTACCCTGCAGTGCTATTGGCCCCTCCTCCCCGTCTCCTGGCCGTTCTGGGTGTAAGGCAGCTGTTAATGCTGCGACCTTCACTAATTTATTTTGCACAAGCTTTGCTTCGTCTGCCAATCTTTTTTGTGCAATTTCCTTCTCCCTTTCTTTGTACTATAATGCTCTGTATTTCTGGCCAGCCTTTGGCTTCTGTCCTAGCAATTTTATCAAGGGCCTTCTGTACCTCCTTTGGAAGGCCCCTCTTGATAATAAAGTAAAAGAAGGAGGTTGCCTGGTCCCAAGCGGTGCCAGTCTCCGACCTCCACATATCCTGCACCCGAAAAAATGAACTGCGCAGCATCTTCATCATCTCCCATTGTACATTGCATCACTGAGTGCAAATCAGGGGTGTCAGGGAAGGTTCTCCACAGTGCATCCCACACTTGTGCCCTCACATTATTGAATGATGCCCCATCAAGTAGACCAAAGTCCATTGTTACTCCTGGGAACCCTACCTTCACCCACACCCGTCTGCTTGGTCACCCATTGCGGACACCAACAAGGCCTTTACATCTTCTATGGCTAAAGGGACACCTGCAGTATTTTTCTCGAAGGCGTATATCCATTTCCCCACCCCCCCTTGAAAGTGGCGGTAGTGATTTCAGCAAGTGTGTTTTATCTATCAGTGCCCAAGGCACATAGTGAGGCATTCCCTCTCCCTTGTGGATAAGGGGCATTTGGGAATTTGTTCTCCCTCTTCCTTGACTTACCTTTGTTCCTTTTTTCTTTGCCAGTGCCATTCTTCCTATTCTGTTCCTAAGCCTTCCTTGCCACCCTGCTTCCTCCCCTCTCCCATATGGTGTCATATACTGCACCTGTAGGCCCTCTCCCGTTGCACCTTCCTCATACTCATTGATATCACTCCATCATTCTTCTTCCCTGTCAGATGTCTCGCTACCTTGTTCTGCACTTACCTGATCACCTTCCTTTCCTACTCGCATTATCTTAACTGGGGTACTGTCAATTCAAAAGAGGAAATCCCCAGACTTTCACTCACCCTCTGCTATAACGGATGGGTTCTTCGGTGGTGGGGCGGTGTCTGCCCTCCCCCTGAGAGTGGTAGTGTATCGCTACATAGGTCTGTTAATCGAGACAATTCTGTTTGGGTATTGATGATGTAATCCTCTATATTTCAGGTGATAAGTGTTATGTGTACTGGGGGTGTGCTTGTTGGTAAGCTTTGGTAAGGGGGAGGGGGCTTCACTGCTGGTGTGTTGGGTGCACCTGGTCGAGGCAAATGCAGCAGGTCACAATATCCTTCAGCTGGTTTTGTCAGCAATGGGTACAGTTTTTTAAGCTCCTCACCTCCCTTCTTTTCTCCCACTCCCTCCTCCGGGGTACTGGCTACCTCGGACTGTGGTTCCCTTGCCTTATTTTTCGCAGGAGGTGTCTCTTCAAACATCCTCCAGAGATCTAACACCTGCATTCTATTTTGGAGCTGCTTTCCTTTGTACTTGGCCATTAATATGTCACGACAAGATCCAACACTTGTCTTATCGAAAGACACTCCTTCTGGCCGTATTTGGGATGACCCTTCCCCCTTAATCTCTGTCATCCATTGTTCATGATCCTTTTTTATTTTCTCACTATACAAGGGGAGATGTTGGCATATGTGCCGGAGTGCTGTATACGCCCCCATTACTTCTTCCCACTTTGTGTATACGTGTGTGTGTGCATGTGTGGGTATTTGTTACCACTGCCGGTACTTCAATAATTTTATATCTCTAGCAAGACACTTCTCATTGTAAATACCTTATTATGAACACTTTGAAAAGGGCAGACAAAAAATGAGACATAAAAACATGAACTGTTTAACACGTTGACCTGACAAAATTGGCCCACTTTACTGACAAGGGAAAACATAAAACGTGTATTTTATAATAACCCGTTTAAGTTCTTTACCCTTGATCAGAGATGCTAAATTCTTCCCACCATTCACCCCTCACATTTGCTCTATCTTGGCTCCTCCTAAGCCGACCACTCAAGAAATAATGTCAAAAAGAAAGAATCATTACTATTTTCCGAGTCTACTTCATATACAAGACTCCTACTTATTCCTTTTTCCCCACTTATAATCCTGCACTGGTCGAGACAGTACTACGCCGCGCTGCCTTGCACTCCCTTTCAGTGCTAGGTTCCTGTATCTCCTCTTATTCCATTATGTTATATAAAAACCTAATGGCCATACAAAAGAAGAAACGCCTTAGTCAGCAATCACTCAGTCTCACTCACACCCAAACTAATCCACAGTTTGTTCTCCCGTTACTTTAACCTACCCCGCCTCCCATTAAATTACCCTCCTTTAATTCTTCTTGCAATCAATACTCGTGTGTCCGTGGTAATCCGAGAGCCTCCGTCACGGTCTACGCACAATCGGGGTGCCGACCCCAATCAAGAGCCGTACCTGGCTCCGGCGAGCAGTAGGTTGGGTAATTGCAAAGCCGGGACCTGCGGAACATGTTCAGATGCATACACGTTTTTAAGTACTAGTCAGACGTAGGTGAAGGCAGGCTTGATGGGTGTGCCCCGGATCTCGCTGCAGTATTTGGGGTCTTCCTGGATCAATCACTTTGTCAGGGTCACCAAATGAAGGTGGTTATTCCCCAATGCATATCCCAAACTCAGAATAAATGGACACACCCCATTAAGGAATGAGACCAGGAGAACGATTGCACGTCAAACAAAGGATTCTTTATCAAGTAAATGATGCATGCAGAGGACTCTGCTGCTCTGAGAGTGCTCTGCAAATAATACAGTAAGTTATATTCACAAAAACATCATGCCATATATTGGAAAAAAGTCTGAAATCTTTGGTGGGCCCCTATGGTACAGTATGTTGCAGTATAAAGTACCAGACTCCAATCGGTTGCTGTGATTTGGGCGGTCTCTGGGTACGTGGGTCTGCTGGGCTCATCTCCGCGGGTTGAAGGTCAGGCTGGGTCCACAAGATGCAATTGTTTTAACCAATCTAAACTACACAGTAATCATTGGCATGCTACGAGTAATGCAAGACATAAAACTTATGTCAAAATGTGGGGTCACCTGTAAATCATGGGTACATACATGCATAGTCTTATCCCAGGCTATTGTGGGGGCAGGGGTATAGTGGTCTATTTTCCCAGGTGGCTTAGCTAGGGATTTCGATCTGGGATTTATTCACCTGATTCCTCATTGTTCAAACAAATGGATTGATAGGTGATATTTCATGGAGAATATATGATCACACTGGATTAGTTTGTTTGGGGCAGTCAAGGGTGGGCCGTTGGTTAGTGTCCCATGCCTGCTAAATGAAAGGAAATTAGAGGGGCAGTAGGTTGTGCAGGCAATCCTTTCTAAAGGTGGGGGTCAAAGGAGCAGGAGCAGGTTTGTGGAGACAGATGAGTACACAAGTCAAGATTCGCCCTGGTCACACATAGGGCAATGAGCTCAGAGAAAGAGAGAGAATATTGTTTCAGTTTGCAACAATTTGTGACTGGGCTTCCATGGGAACGAGACTGGCGCAGCAGAGGCAAGGGAGGAGGTGGAGGGGGTGTCAGTGCTGGCTGTGCGCGGTGCAGGACAAGGGGAGAGGAGGCCTTTTTAGAGAACATTTTGCGGCCTAGTAAAAAGATGAGTCTAATGTGTCACAAAATGGAGTCTGCGTATTGCCCCATGGCTTCCTTCCACTGTTGTCAGGGAAAGACCAGGGGGACGTCTCCCCACGATGGGATGAGCAAATGCACTCCTTTCATGCAGAATGTATATGGTGGGGGCAAAGTCCTTCTTCCCTTACAGCAGTGACTGTACTGTGGTTCCATTTGGTGTGCAATCTCATTACTTTTTGAATATCCACGAGCATGGCGCAAGGCAGCGTTGCATAGTGCTCAGCTTGTAGGAGGAGTGTAGTTGCAACCTGCTGGGTGTGCGGTAACAAAGAAATGACTTGTGAACTTAGTAACATGACAGACATTAATTGAAAATGAGAAAAGACTTCAACAATCTACTTTGAGTAAGCTCATATTGGCTACTAAAATGCTCATCTGAGGATGGTCACATTACTGCACATTATAGTTGCAAATCAAAAAGCATGTATTCTCCAGCATGGGGTCTGGCATGGATTCACATGCTCATGAATATTCCCCGTCGTCAGGCCGGGAATCCTCGGTATAGAAAAAAATCAGTATCCGTTTCGTTTCTGATCTGTCTTTCTTAGTAGTAACCAATCACTGGTCTCTGGGTCATACTGTCCCCAGCCAATGACTGCCCTCTCCCTAAGCCCGGCCTCCGGCAGCCATCCTCAGATTTGGTAGCACGTAAAGTGGCAGTATGACCAAGTGAAGAGCCGCAGAGGGGTAGGCGGGAGGGTTCGCATGCGAATCCATGCCAGACCCATGCTGGAGAACAACAGTTACAGGTAAGTAACTTGTTCCTTCTCCAGCATGGGGTCTGGCATGGATTAACATGCTCATGAATAAGAGAATACATAGCAGTACACACGCACAACCACGGGAGGTGGCAACAGGCTCAACATTAAGCAATACAACAACTCAACATTAAGCATCTCTTACCTCCTCACCAGGCTCACCTTAAGCGAACAGGTTGCACAGCACTGCTTGGCTGACCCTGGACTCCTCCCTGGAGTCCCAATCGACGCAGTAGAATCTTGTGAAGGTGTGCGTCGACCTCCACGTCGCAGCCCTGCAGATATCCATCAGGGGCACACTAGACAGGAACGCCGTGGTAGCAGCGATCGCTCTGGTCAAATGGGCTCTCGGACGGACAAGAGAATTGTGTGTTTGGCAAAATAAGTTGCCCCAATAGACAAACTAGTCATTTTGGAGCAACACATCTTAATTATTGTTCTTCTCAGAGAAATCGCATTTTGACTGGAGCATGTTTTCAAAATGTATTCACATTGACACAATGGAGAGAACAACATACCTCAAACGATTCTGCCTCCTTGCCTGTCTCCTTTTTTCTTTTCACTGCTTTTATCTGCAGAAAGGAGAACAAAATCAAAAAGTATTCAGACATGTTACGATTGCTTTAAAATACCTTTGATACGTGGCATTGACATTAACTCTCTAAAACATATACCACATTCATAAAAACCTATCTGAGCTAATATGAAGGCCCAAACTCCTGTCAGTACAAATTGTCCACCGCTACCAGACCTAGTGCAGCTCTTCTTCCTTACTCAAGGGACATCCTCCCGGTTTTGACAGACTCAACAAAATAAATACTGGAAATATTGGACCACGGATGTAAGGTTAAATAAGACTTTATTTTTGACAATCATTTGATTTGTTATCAAGTCAGGCACTGGTCTGCGCTTCACCAGCTTTCAAAAATTGTGAGTATCCCACTATGCTTTAACTGTTGCAGCACCAATCATACATTGTAGTCTTTCAAGCAATCTTTCTTAAGATTCCAGAGTGCATGCCGTTCCTTCTAGGCGTCACTCACTGCTTAAGGAATTCTCACTCCGACGAGTGACATCCACTATGTTTATTCAATGTTCCTTTACCAAGATGTTATAGGAAGTACACATCTGATTTATACAAGCTATGTATTCGTAAAATGTATCTTATTCAAGATGGCTCAAGTGTTTTAACTCCTACTTGCAGCGTACTCAGCATCTTTACAATGTGGGTCTTTTAATATCACCAGGAACTTGCACTTAAATTTAAAGCATGCATCAGATCTACTCACTGTCTTTCTCGAAAGAAACATTAACAATCTAAGTCCAAACGTTAAACTCAGTATTTTAATGTTAGGCTATGTAAGGGATTTCAATCAGGCACTCACCCAGGTCTCGCCTAGTGTGTAGCGCATGATGAAGTCCTTATTTATTTTTGTCTATAAGTTCAATAGTCTGAATGACATACCATTCATATCACACCCATCTCAAAATACTCCCCAGGTCACACTGAACCAGGAATCAGGCTAGTTTGTAAAGGCAAAGATTTATTTAATATTCCAATCACACATGTTTAATATATATAGATATGGGGCAGCAATCACCAAGGGGTGACAATACACTTCAGAAAATAAGCAAAGCAATTGAATTCACTTATACTAATGCAGAATAGAAAACAGGAAAAAGAACAGTTTTTTGTTTTGCGAACATATAGCGTGCAAGTTACTAGTTCCCATTGCAGTTTTGTTTAAATGCAAATGAGCAATCCTACAACAATGTGAGCAACCAGCAGGTATTCAGGAATGAAAGACAAATTCTAGAGTTTATAGGCAATCTTCTCTCTCCAAGCAAGAAAGAACAACCGTTTTGGCAAATTACACTTTTAAACCGACAGGTGAGAATGGCTTTGTAAAATAATGCAAAAGGGTACAAAAATGCTTAAATGGAGAAAGGTTCTAAGGAAAGCAACACTAAACAAGTCCCAGCACACATGAGCTATAATATAAACAACAGGACACACTTCAGATCAGAATGGAATGGAAAAAGCACTTTAAAATGGGCAAAAGACACATGTAACTTTGGCTAAATTGCAAACTCGCAGCAAACTTTTACTATCAGATATTGGAGAAAAACTGGTCACAGGGGTAGATAAGGGTCTTAGGTATCAGTGAGTTGAAATTTCGTTTCTATCTTAAAAACTGAATAAGTTATAGAGGTTTTAGTGAGAGGCGCTTTTGGCGCGAAAACGGAAACAGAAATTCGGTGTTAAAAATGACAGATGGGTTTTCTTATACAAGGGTTGGTATTCCCCGAATTTCTAGTACCAAAGAAGGACTGAGGATTTAGACCCATCTTGGACTTGCGAGAATTGAACAAATTCCTCAGGAAAGACAGTTCAAGATGGTAACCCATTCTCAGATCCTCCTGCCCCCCCAGCTTCCGGACTGGTTGGTATCTCTAGACCTTCAGGATACTTATTTCCATGTGCCAATCCATCCCAAACAAAGGAAATACCGCAGGTTCGCAATTGGCAACTCTCATTATCAATTTTGAGTTCTGCCATTTGGGCTGACCTCTGCCCGATGGTCTTTACCAAGCTAATGGCGGTTGTGGCTGCAAGTCTAAGGAGGGAAGGGATTCACGTCTACCCCTACCTGGACGACTGGTTGATCAGAGCAGTATCCCCGGAACAAGCTCAGATCCATCTAGATTGTTTGCTACTTCCTCCACAAGCTGGGCTTCTCCCTCAACTTAAAGAAGTCACAGATGATACCATCACAGAGACTCCAGTTCATTGGAGCAGTCCTGGGCACATCCCTTGGAAAAGCCTCGCCACCAGAGGTGAGGGCTCAAGATATTCTACAGATGGTCACCAGGTTTCAAAATGCCCAAAGTCTACGAGCCTTTGACTTTTTGAGGTTGCTCGGCCTCATTCTGCATCTTCCTAGTGCCGGAGGCTCACCTGAGAATGAGATCTCTCCAGTGGGCGCTAAGGACCCAGTGGTCACAATTCTCAGGGAGGATGCCAGATCTCCTTCTAATCCCGGACAGAGTGGCTCGAGACCTTCATTGGTGGGCCTGTCAGGAGAACATCTTGAAAGTAGAACAGTTTTGGCAACCATGGCCAGAGATAACAGCAGTCACGGATGCCTCACTCACGGGGTGGGGAGCCCATGCCAACAACTTGACCATCAGCGGTCGTTGGTCTCCATCGGAGTCCAGACTACACATCAACCTATTAGAGCTGAGAGCGATCAGACTAGCGCTGAAGGCTTTCCTGCCATCAGTACAGGGAAAGAATGTCCTGATAGTGACGGACAACACTGTGTCCATGCACTACCTCAACAAAAGAGGAGGCGTAGGGTACTTCCACTGTGCAGAGAGGCAATGCAGCTCTGGTTCTGGGCAATTCGAGAAGGAATCTCTCTATCGGCAGTTCACCTAGCCGGGGAGAAGAACTTGACGGTGGATGCTCTGAGCTGGCAGAACACAGTCTCCCACAAGTGAGAACTAGCTCAGGAAGTCCTTCAACAGATCTTCGCCCTTTGGGGAACCCCTCAAGTGGATCTGTTTGCCACCAGTATCAACCGGAAGCGCGATCAGTATTGCTCAAGGGAATTTCCCCCAAGAGGCACTCTAGGGGACGCGTTCGTAGTGGACTTTGCGTTTCCTCCAGTCCCCGTCATTCCTCAAATGATCAGGAGGTTGAGAAGATTCCGGAAACCCATGATCCTAATTGCCCCGGATTGGGCCAGGAGCACGTGGTACCCGGATCTTCTACACATGTCCATCTGCCCTCCGAATTGTCTTCCGCAAAGACAGGGTCTTCTCTCGCAGAAGGGAGGTCATGTTCTCCATCCGGATATCAAAACCCTCAACCTTCACGCCTGGTTTCTGAAAGGCTGAGATAAAAGGATTGGGATCTCCCGGATGACGTAATGGAGGTGTTGCTTTCAGCCAGAAGGCCAGCAACAAAATCTTTATACCGCTGCCGTTGGAACAAATTTTGAAGCTGGTGTAGAGAAAACAATATTGAACCCTTTTCATGTAAAACACCAATGGTGTTATCTTTTTTGCTTTATTTAGCAAATTCAGGTCTTCAAGTTGGCACAATCAAGGGCTACCTTGCAGCGCTGTCTATCTTCAAGCGCACTGCAGAGGAGCCTTCCTACTTCAGATTGCCCTTAGTGATTCCATTTCTGAAAGGGTTAACTAATGTTTTTCCCCCAACTCCTTTTCAAGTTCCAATGTGGAACCTAAACCTAGTCTTGAAATTTCTAATGGGTACTCCATTCAAACCCCTCCATTCCTGTTCATTAAGATTTCTTACTCTTAAAAACAATCTTTCTAGTGGCTTTAACTTCTGCCAGAAGAGTGAGCGAATTACAAGCCTTATCTTGCAAACCTCCACATACAATCTTTCACAAAGATAAGGTTGTTCTGCAAGTGAAGCCGAATTTTCTCCCAAATTTGGTCTCAGAATTCCACATCACGCAAAAGATAACCTTACCCTTGTTCTATCCTCCTCCCCATCCAGGGAAAGAGGAAGAGAGATTACACAGGCTGGATCCAAGGCGTGCCTTAAGCTTTTACATTAGCAGACTTGCAAGGTTCAGGCAAGCAGACCAAGTGTTTGTGGGGTATGCAGGACACAAATTAGGTTTGCCCATTACAAAACAAACCATTTCAAGATGGATTACTTTAAACATTATAGAATGCTATAAATTGGCAGGAAAAGAGCCCCCTCAACATCTTCAGGCTCGTTCAACCAGGGGTATCGCAGCCTCTTCAGCTCTCCAAAGAGGAGTTCTAATTAAGGACATATGTGCGGCTGCCACATGGTCGTCCGTACACACTTTTACCACATTTTACAGTCTTGATTCCTCCTCTAGCCAGGAGACGAAATTTGGAAAAGCTGTGTTGCACTCTGTGCATCTTTAAAGGGAAAACTTTCATTTTACTCCTGCCTCCTCTATATACTACTGCTATGGGAGTCTATCAAAGATAAGGAATACGTCGGAGGACACAATCCCTTCGAAGAACAAGTTACTTACCAAACTGGTAACGTTCTTTCGATGGGATGTTCCTCCTACATATTCCTTATCGCCCCTCCCATCTGTCCCCACAGTAAAACTTTCCTTGTATTTGCAGCCTACGCTCCTTCAAGGTTATTAACCAATTCATGCAAAACAAACAGCACCTCAAAACGGAACTGAGCAACGGATGCTGCGCGAGACTATTTGTACCCCTTGGTGACGTTGGCACCGATACGGAATCCTTTGAGGGACACCGACTCGAGGGACATCGACACGCAGCGCCCTCTACTGTGAAAATGTTTTCTGAGGCCAGCATGCTTGAAGTGGATTTATTAAAGATAAGGAATATGTCGGAGGAACATCCCATCGAAAGAACGTTACCAGTTTGGTATCTAACTTGTTCATCTATAGATGGCTTGGCATTATCATTAATAATAAATAATAATTTGGCATTTATATAGCGCTACGAACCCTCAGGTATCTGAGCGCTGCTTATTATTACCCATGGTGTGTGGTGCTCATTTATCGACCTCGGAAGGATGAGTTTGGCACTGCTGGGATTCAAACCTGCGTTAGCAAGCTCTGCACGGATGTCAAAGTGAGTGCTCTACTCGCTGTGCCACTTGACTGTCTCACATTGATAGAAATGTACTGTATCTTGAAAAATGGCAGAAATAGACATCCAGGAAATCGACAGCGCTTCCCGCTATCTCTAGTGCCGACTGGTTCAGGTGTGGTTGGCCTGGGAATATAGATTTTCCTGACCTTTGTGAATGTTTCCTCACCATTTTTATGGTCCTGATAAATGAAAGAATCAAATAACTAATGCGTGCAATGTTGTGTTTTAAAGCTTTAGCTCTATTACGTCATTCTGCTGTAGCTCAAACTGTTTGAAGTAGTCATAGTTCCTTCAAGTTCTTTTTTGGATCTTCATCAACATGTCTGTTTTCCATTCTTATTTTTGAGTCATATTGCAGGTTTGGATATCATATTTATACAATTTGGAGTCAAAGGCTCACACATCCTGTCTTTGCCCAACTATATTTTAACACAATGTAGACAGAACCAATTTATTAAACATGTTATTCCTATGGTCTAAGTCCCTACTACTAACTTGATTTTGTTTAAAAAAAATAATTTTAATGAATTTTTACAACAAACAAAACTTAACCATCACATCTGACATTTCCGCTTCAGGTTTCTTAGCATACATTGCATGTTTCATTTTAATTTCTCCCCCCCCTCCCTTCCCCTTAAACTCGAGCTCCCCCCGCTGTTCCTCTGGCTCCCACCGCCTGAGGTTGATTCCCTATGTCATTCACGGGCATATCATCATCACTGGAATTGACATGGGGGGACCCGGGCAATGCGGCTACCATTTGCCTCCATGCTATCAGAGGGTCCCACTCCCTCATCCTCACCTCTATTGGCTGCCTCATACCATACCACCGTCTGCCCATTTTAAGAGATCATTCCACCATACCTCTAGTCTGGGTCTATGGGCGGCTTTCCAGCTCATGGCAATTCTCCTTTTGGCCAGAATGTAAGTTAGGTCCTTAAGTTTACATACGTGTTTCAGGTTATGTGGTCTGGTGAATGCCCACACGGATTCCACATCTAGTTTAATTCCTTTTTCGGATAGCCTTAGCTTGATTTCCTCCCAGAATTTCCCAACCTCTGGGCACGCCCAGAACATATGGACCATCCCTGCCTCTACTTCTCCACACTTGGGGCATTTGTGTGCTTCTGTATTCCCAAATTTGACTATCATTCGGGGGGGTCATGTATGCTTTGTGGGTGACATATAGCTGGATCTGTTGCAGCCTCGCATTCCTGGACCCCTTATGATATCTCTGAGTTCTTTCCCATTGCCCGTCCTGCATGGTTTCTCCCGCTTCCTCCTCCCATTCTCGTCTCAGTTTGAGCAGCTCCTTTCCCACTCTAGACATCACCAGTTCGTAAATCCAGGATATTTCATGCCCTGCCTCTGAGATGTCATACATACATTGTTTCTATAGCTGTATCCGGTTGTTCTGCTAGAGTTATCTTGGACCACGTTGCCTTCACCTGTTTGACTATTCTATTATATGTGATATGTTGCCCCACGTATATCCCGGTTTCATCCACCAGCGTTTGGAAGTCCAGTGCTTCCCCTTCTTGCCAGACGTCGCCTAGGGTCGCTAGGCCCACCGGCTTCCAGTATTTACGGATTCCTTTCCTTAGTTTCTCATCTATCCTGCGTAGCGCCACTAGTGGCGCCTGTGGGGAGCCTGGGGCTGAGTTTCCCATGGCTCAGCACGCTTTGTGCCAAATCTTCCAGCCCAGTTACAGCAGTCTCGATCTCCGCTGCATCTCTGGTTTGGGTAGCCATATTAGTTATTTTGGGAAATATGAGTCGCTTTCATTCCTCAGCAGTCTAGATTCTGCTGTCTCGTCTTCCGATAGCCACCTAGTGACATATTGTAACTACGCCGCCATGTGGTACATCTCAAAGTTCGGCAAGTTTATCCCCCCTCGGTCGTACGTATTCTGTAATTTTCATAAGGCCACCCTGTTTCTAGAGGTGTGCCACAGGAAACCTTTACATAGGCTCTGGAGTTTGGTGAAAACGCGCTTGGTCACCATATGTGGGATATTTACAAACAAGTGTAATAGCCTAGGCAGGACCACCATCTTAAGCAAGGCCACCCTCCCCACCATGGCCAGTAGTAGCTTTACCCAGAACCCCATACTACTCTTGATACCTTCCACTGCGCTCTCCGTATTATACTTGTGCTCGTCTGCAACTGTATGATATATGTTGATCCCCAGGTATCTGAATGTTCTGGTCTGCCAGGATATCTGCAAGGTGGGTACGTTTTTTTGTGGGATTCCTCTGTACTTACACAGGGGGAACATGCACGATTTTTTGGGGTTCATCGCTATTCCGGAGAGGATCGCATAGCGCTCCATCACTTCCAGGATGTATTGCAAGTTTTCCTCTGAGTACCATAGGTATAGCAGCATATCATCCACATACAATGATATCAGATGCGGTCCCCCTTTATTGTGGACCCCTATTTCTCCATATTGCTGTCTCAGGTAGATTGCCAGTGTTTCTAATGCAAGGATGCACAGCATCGGGGACCATGGGCAGCCCTGTCTTGTGCCTCTGCTGAGTTGCCATTCTTCTGAGATTATCGCTCCCGTTTTTAATCTGGCTTTCGGGGAGCTATAAAACATTTTCACCCACCGCAGGTACCCAGGTCCCATCCCGTATTCTTTCAGAGCTACCATCGACCACGGCCACCTAACCGAGTCGAAGGCTTTAACTGCGTCTAGCGAGACTACAGCTATTTTGTTTAGGTCGCCCTCCGTCTGTTCTATGATATGGTGGAGCCTCCTGTGGTTGTCAAATATACTTCTATCTGGGACATATCTGATTTGATCGGGGTGTATGAGTTTATTTATTACCCGCTTAAGCCTATTTGCTAGCACAGATGTGAGGATCATACTGTCTTGGTTTAACATAGATAATGGTCTATACGATCCGCAGTCTGTGCTAGGCTTATCAGGTTTAAGGAGTGGGATGATTACCGCCTCCCTCAAGGATTTCGGCAGTCTCCCTTTCTGGAAGGTCTCGTTTAGCATTGCCAATAGTGGGGGAAGCACTTCTTGTCTGTACGCTTTATGAAATATGTTGGGGAGCCCATCTGTGCCTGGGGCCTTGCTGGTGGGGAGATGCATTACCACTGTTTCTAATTCCTCTATTGTGACTGGGGCTTCTATGTTCGCCCTGTCTTCTACACTTAATTTAGGTAGTCCTATGTCCTCTAGCGTCTCCTGAATCTCCTGCTCTGCCGTCTCTCCCACATCTGCATAGAGCTGTTCATAAAATCTAAGGAACCCTTCGTTCACATTCTCCTGGGTGTTCCAAACTTGTCCCGCTTCTCCCGTTGTCCCTCTGATTGCTGATCGTGGTGTCTCATTCTTGTATAGCCTTCCTAGTTTGTCCCCCCACCCCCTGCATGTTGTCTTTCAATGTATTTTTTATAATTCAGGTTGCATAACCTATCCCACAGCCCACCACAAGCCTGTTGTAATTGGCTCACACGTTCGGCATCCTCCTGTGAGGTGCCTTCTCTTTTCATTATTGCTTCAAGTGTCTTTTCGGTCTCTTGAAGCTCACTCTCTATGCCCCCTTCGAGCCCCCTAGACTTGGATATTGCCGCCCCCTCATTACCACCTTAAAGGCCTACTATAGAGTTCCCAATGGCGCCACACTTCCAGTGTTATTCTTGAAGTACCCAGTTGTCTCCTCCCGTAGGTCCTCTCGAAATGTGGTGTCCTTCAGTGCCTCGGCCCTCAGCTTCCACGTTGGGATCCTAACTCGGAGGGGCTGGTGTCGCCACACCAAAACCAGGGGGGAATGGTCCGATAGTATTCTCGCCTTATATTCGGAACCCGCCACTTCGCCAGCAATTTCCAGGGTGGCGAACATGTAATCCAGTCTCGTGTGCAGGTTGTGTGGGTCAGCAAAATGTGAGTAGTGCCTATCATTTGGGTGCTGTTGCCTCCAAATGTCCTCCAGCCCAAAGTCCCTTAGCAGGGCCTGTAACAATTTTGCTGCAGGGGTGGGCTTATCTAGTTTCATGTCTGATCTATCCATTTTGGGGTTTAGCGTGCAGTTAAAGTCCCCCCCATATGATCGCACCTCCCATGTGGGGGCCGATCTTGCAATATAACGTCTTAAAGTAGGCCACTGTGTCTTGGTTGGGGGCATTTGTATTTATGATGCTCAGTTCTCTGTTCTCTAGCAGCCCCCAGATCACCACCATCCTCCCATCCAGCTCCACCATGATTTGTAGTATCTGGAAGGGCGCATGTGGTGCAACCAAAATAATTACCCCCCTGGCATATGCCAAATACGTTGCCCTTATGGTGGTCCCTCTCCACTTTTTCTAAACTACCTCTTGTTTTTCCTTAGTGAGGTGCGTTTCTTGCAATAAGGCTATGTCTACCTTTTGTACCTTCTCAAGTACATCATTACCTTATTCCTCTTCAGGTAGCTATTGAGTCCCCTGACGTTCCAGGTAACTATTCTAAGGTCACCCATTATCTATTATGTTCCATCGTCCCTCCCTCCTTCCATGTCCTTCGACCCGAGAATACTTGGCGTGGGTCATACGCAGAGGCGTGAAGGTGCAAGCTCGTTTCCTAACAACTACCACTGCAAACTCCCCAGCTCTC